>NW_027492845.1:0-483313 GCF_021521415.1 Bidens hawaiensis | reverse complement strand
TAGTTAATAGGATCGAGAAGGATTCGTTTTCTTGATTTACACATGCCAACCGTGAATCAATTTCGTTATACATACAAACGATCGAAATAAAGTAATTAAACTTCCATACATCTTCTTCTAACCCTAGCCGTCATAACCCACTCACTTAATTGGATTATCATCAGCGTTGCTTGTCCGTCCATCACCTTATACAGCCGGCTACTGTCCGTATCAATCGTTCATCGTATAATCATCGTTATAGGTAATTGATTACATGTACTTGCTCGTCGTAATCTGCCCTCTAATAACCCTAAACTTATTTAATCAACATCTTAATAGATTAAACGATTGGATTTTCTAGGGTTTATGCGAATTAGGGATTTGGTTCTGTTTGTTTTTATATAATGGATTGAAGTTATAACCAGGTGAGTCACCAGCCCAATTGGCTGGTGCACCTCTGGTTTAACTTCTGGACGGCAGGTCGTGGGTTCAAGACCGACCTCCTTAATTTTTTTAGTATTTTGGTAATTTAAGTATTAACCCATTTTAAATAATATTAAATATAATAATCAGTAAATAAAATATATTTTATTAAAAAACCGACAATATTTCTCGTGTTTCTCGAACCTTATAAAAACTATATTCATGTGTGTGTGTATATATATATTAATAATACAACTTGTAAGATTTTCTTAAGAGCAATATAAATAAAAACCATTTATTTAAAAGGTTAACTTATTTTTTTATAATAACCACAAAAATACGTTATAAATATGAAGCAACTAATTGATTTATTTTTAAAAATATGTATTTTATAACCTTTAATATTTATATATGTTGAACAAGTAATATTACATAATAACTTTAACAAAACTAAAAGATCTATAAATAAGTTTAAATATTATATCACTTAATCAAATAATATTAATCATCAAACTCTCGAATCCTATCATATTCGTCAACTTCGTATATTTATTTCCGCTTTCATTTTTTTATTAGGCCCTTCTGTCGAAGATTGATTTACCATCCTTATTGTTGTCTTAATATTATCTTCTTGATCATCTTTGTTCGTCTTGAGGCGAGTACCACATTCCCCTATTTTACTTGTTTTCCACGTTTTGGGGACATATGCGTAAATATATTTTTCTCATATATACTTATACTCAAAACTACAACAATTGTCTTATGTGTTAACAACTTATCCCTTACTTGTTTATATGCTTATTTGCTTTGTATGCTTCCGCATTCGGTGAGGTCTAACATAATCTCAGTCTAGTATGGTCATACGCCACTTGTTATCGCCTTTGTGCTTCTCGACATCTTAGTTATACTTGCTCATTTGGTTAATTTTTTATTCTCATATGACTTGTTGCAGCTACGTATTTTGTTATATATACTATATGTATAACTAAACTGGTGTGTTGCTCAATTAAAAATTTGTTGTTGACAAAATTCTATTTTATACGCATATGCAGGTTGTCGTAGAAACTTAATGCAGGTTGATGAAGACTTAGTGAAGAATTTAAGTTAGAAAATAATTAATCAAGATCATTGGTGATATAAGTTGTATTGTTGTATGTTTATGGATTATGTATTTGTTGTATTTGATTTATTTGAAAACTTATTAAATTAATAGATATTGTCATTTAAATATTGCGCATGATAGTAACCTTGAGAGTTGTGACAATCAGTTCACGCCCCGGCATTTCCGCCGTAGGTTAGGGAGTGACACGAATTGGGATCTGCGGCTTAAAGAACTTAAACCCGTGATTGACCTCGAAAAGCGAATGATGATGGAACCATTCTGCTTGACGATTTCCCTCACGGTTAATGAAAGGACGGTACGCAAGAGTCCATACATCCCATCTTGGTAATGAGAGAACGTCACTAATCTTTTCATAATACTGAACGTCGTTCTCCTATTTGAGGATACAAACTTTTAACTCAGAATCGAAAAGCCATGAAATAATATCACCTCAAACTATTGACACGACCTTGAAAGAAGTCATCTGATTGGCTTTGGCACGTGCAATGCTTCCTGCTTTCATTCTTTATCAACGTATCTGTATGCATCGATAATCTTACGAGCTCTCTTGTCCCGACAAGCAAACCATCTTTGAATATCAGCAACAGATGGATCAGGCTTCGAATCAAATCTTGAATCAACGCTCTTGCCCTTTGATACCTTCTCCAAATGATCTTTTGCTGCTTTAAAAGTTTATTCATTAAATATCAGAGCATCCTGATTAACATTAGAGTGTTAAAATAAGTTAGGGTATTCCTCAACTGTTACGTTTTCAATCTCAACTTCCTCGTCTTCATAAATGAAAGACATGTTCATCTGAATAGTCGGATCATTCAAGACCTCTTCATCATTCTCGACCTCCACATCGTTCTCAGCCTCTAACACATTCAGCTCATCGTCATTTAGACCCAGCAGTATAGAAATCTGCTCTCGTGTTCAGGACCACTCAACAAATTGTCCCGCTTTTATTTCATCAGCATTCACAATGCTTCTGACCATCCCCGACCCATCAATAAATATAACAGTATTGGCTTTTATCGACTCAATGGGTTTAACATTCGTCGAGTTATGATAAACAACCAACTGTTTTCCCGAATCACCAACAGCACTCGTACCTGCACCAAAAGACGAATCGTGAGTTTGTTTAGGCTCACTTCCTCCAGTACCCGAAGCATGTGGATCTTCATCATCATTCTTAAGCTTCTTAAGTGCATCATCCTTGCATGTCACATGTAAGATCAGATCTTCTTGTTTCTTTATTTTCACCCCTTAGGACTTAATAATCTCAAGAAGCTCTTTAGTTTCTTTTTGACAATAGGAGACATATCCCATCAGCTTTCGTTGATTATCCATCATACGCTCTTGAGTCATTCGGTCAGCAGACATTTGATTTTCATATAAATGAAGTAAACTCAAGACCATATTCATTTGTTGATCTTGTGACATAGCAAGAAACGATGAAGGAATCGGCTGAACAGGACCTTGAGGTCGATTTAGCCTCAAAAATGAAACGTCCATAGGTGGTGGAGGCATCATCATTGGTGTTGGAGAAACCACCGATGTTGCTGTAGTAGGCCTTGTCAATGTGGATAGAACAGATTACGGAATCATGCCAAGCCGAGGATCCGACGTGAGTGTGTTCGTCAAAGTGAGTTTCGGGTTGCTAGTAGTAAGCGGCACCGCCGGTCTTTGAGGAATGGAAGACCCTTGGAGGTTGTACTCCAAGTGAAATACTAGCACCGATTGACACACGTCGTTTAGACGACCCTTCACCAGCTACCTCCTTTACTTTCCGTTTACATTGAGCAGCTAGAGCAGCAGCTGCCACAACCTTAGCTTGTCGTTGTGCTTGATCACCACCGTCACCACCACCACCATCATTATCATCACACTCATAACCATCGTTCCCACCTGGTCCTTCCTCACGCTCAGAATCCAAGTCATCGTTGATCCAGCGATCAATATTTTGGTTAGTGGATGTGGATATTGCCTACAAATCTTCATTTTGCAAACAGTATCGGCTGTCATATGTTCCAGCACCATCACATCATTCTGTAGTGTCTAATCAATCACCAGGTCTGGAATCATGTCTTGGATAATAAGCTGAATGAATCGAGGATACATTAAGAATTTCTTGCGTCTGTTCATCACAAGACAATTCTCCTTGAGATGATAAAAGATCATCTCATAAAAGTTGATTGGCTTATTCAATATCAAGGTGACAAATGCCGATTGTAACATAACCCGACATTCATCGAAGCCACCCTTCCGTCCATCAAGGCAATGAATTAAAACATGAAGTAAGTACTTGTATGTTGGGAAAAAGTACGCCTTGTTATACATGGACTTGCCCAAATCACCAGTATAAAATACACGAGCAAATAAACCTCGAATCAACTCCGGATTAAACTCACACGAGTTATCTATATTATCTCCAAACTGCAAAACTCTTCTGATAACCACTCGTGTGATAATAATAGACTTCCCATTGATAGTAGCTGTGATGTGATTCTCGGCTTCAATATAGCGTGCCGAGTTCCAATATTAACGTATAATACTAAAGTGGACATTCGGTCGTGCTGTCACTACATAATGAATAACTGAACGTCCGATAAAAGTCAATAGGTCTCCAAATACGTCCTCATCAGCAAAACTTGTTCCGAAAAAGCACATATTTTATGCTTTTTGTCGTACGATAATAAAGACAACGCCAGTTGTTGTTGTTGTTGTTGTTGTTGTGGGTCAGAAGCAGGAGGATCCTTATCCATATTGTAAGCCATAACTGATAATAAATAAACCCAAGAATTAGTGACAATGAATAAAAATAATAACAATAAATAAAATAAAAAAATAATTAGAATAATTCAAAATGTCATTCATTAAATATTCTGATTCGTTATAACTAACTGGTGATTCATTTATGACAAATTAGCTACTTCTCTATCAAGTAAATAATGCGAATTAAGTCTAACGAATCAGGTGTGGAAGTATAACGAACTAAAGTTTGATTCGTTATAAATAACGATTGATATCCTGATCCGTGTGATTTGTGTAACGAATTGGACACGAAACAGTTCTAACTCGATACAATATAACGAATGGCCCTTAAGCTTAATCTTTGACCAAAGAAAGTCCAAGTCAAAATTTACCAAGAACATCAAAAGTCAAAATTGCAATCTGAAATCAATTCAAACATAATCAACGATGTAAAACCAAACAAATGATCACAAGGATCTCGAAAACACATCGCGAACTGATTCATCTTGTCCATTTGTACCAAAACATGGTGTACAATAGATAAAACAAGGGTTTTAGTAATAATTTAGAAACCGATACAATAATCAACTAATTGACCCTTAAGATCTGCATCAAATTTGACGAAAATCATCACGTCGTGATTGTCTTTACCTTACGAATTAGTATTGATGATCAAAACAAGATATAATGAAGATTGAAAATTCTGGAAAAATCGGCTAGAGTTTCGTTACTTAAGTGGGAAGAAAGGTGAATAGTGAAGACGAATGGGCTTCACATATCCCTACATACACTGACGTGGCACAATCTCCAATGCAACGAATCATCAGATTTGTTTAGATTTGAAATAACGAATCAGGTGATTCGTTATCATAAAAGCACACATGGCATAACGAATTAATGTTAATTCGTTAAGTTAAGTATAACGAATAGAAGTCATTCGTGACAGATTGGCGGAAGCGAATTAAGTTAACGAATTGAAACGTAATTCGTTATGAATGACCTTAATTCGTCATATATGAATAACGAATTACATTTATGTAATTATAAATTAAATAATTAAATCAACTAAATAAAAGAATAATTAAATTAGTTAAATAAAAATAATAATTGTTTATTGATACCAATTGTTAATTAAATAAATCAACGAAATCCCGTATCTTGAAGATCAAATACCTTAACGTGTTTTACGTTCAAAAACACTTAACTTAAAAAAAATGATTAAATAATATGTAAAAGAAAATAAAAATCTTTTTGATCTTTTGATTTTCAAAATATTTACAAGAAAAAAATCCGAAAGTAAAATATAAAGCAGAAAAATATTTTTGTGTTTTTGTATAAGTTTTCAAAAGCATTACATATTTTTGGATTTTTGGCGAGTTAAAGCAGAGAATCATATTGACCAAAATTCCCTTCCATCATAGGTTTATATTTCAGCAATATTGTGACTGGCGTTATGTCGGTCACTAATATTGTTGTCCACTTTAATCTTATAACAAACTTTAAAGCGTTTTTGTGATATGATTAATGATTCAATTAGAGCACAGAATATCAGAAACTATCAGCCTCTAATCTCGGTTCAAGCTTAGTATGATTTTTACCATATCACCCCAACTTGACTTAAACCATTATAATGTCGATCATAAATTTGAATGTATAGAACTTTTGAGCAATGCATCAAGTTTCCTAAACTGTGAGCGAGTATGCACGAGTCCATCTGTCCGCTTACATACATTGTATCCCCTGGGGTCCGTTTCTTATTGGTATTGAGACGTGTGCAAGGGAGGAACAAATGTATGACTAACAGCGGATTTTGTTTAAGTCAGTAATTTAAATTTGTACGAAGTACAGCAGTGATCAAGTTTAATGACTTTGGGTTTGCTCTAAAAGCAGATGAAATATTCATGCAAATGAATACCCAGATGATTAAGCCGCATAAAGACTCACAGTGTCCAGAAACCTAACGCTTGTTATTTGCTTTATTTTATTTTTGGTGATCATACAAATATAAGGCTTGAGTATGACAAGCTATTACATTTCTGCCATCCTTACCGAGATTTTTGGTAGAAACTAACACCTCTTTCAATTTGGCGTTTCTTTATGTTTATATCACATACTTTACTCTAACAGCTTGTATAAGACCTATCAACGCACCAATGTAATTAAGCACTCAGTCTTTTAAGCTTATTTCTTTCTGGATATGGGGTCAAATGATCAGTGTACTATCATTTTCTCTTTTTGCTTCAAAACTCAAATTATGAGGAGCATAAAAATAAATTCAATCGCCCCAGTCACTTTCAATCTATTGATTAATGGTTATCCTATCAATCTACAAGTAGATAACAAAACCAAAATAAGCAAGCATGTTCCACAAACTTAAATAACCGACATAGTTTTCAGCGAAAGAATAAAGTAAACCGCATAACAATCACCCCAAAAACTTTCCATTATTTAGGTAAAAGGCTATCCCGAACATTTACAAGTAAATATCAGGACCAAACATATACAAGTATATGTCCTTCAAATGTAGGTAATTGACATAATTTTCAGCGAACGTAAGCAAAAATCTTTTTGGATTTTCTATTTACATAAATAAAAACACAATCTTTTTGTCTTTATCGGATTTTTCTATACATACAAGAAATTCACAATCTTTTTTATTTTTTGGATTTATAATGTTTTTGGGTTTTCAAAGTACTTTAATCAAGAATAAGAAAGATACAATATTTTTGCCTTTTTTCAAATTTTTCAATATTTTTGGATTTTATCTATACAAACGAAAAGCACAATAATTTTGTATTTTCTATTTCTATTTCACCCCCTAAAATCCAAAACCAAAATAAAATAAAGAAAAATCAAACAAAATCAAAATGAATATAAAATAAAATAAAGATAATTATCCTTGTTTTAGGATATCAGCGAGGTTTTTTAATCCTTTTAAACCAAGCAAAAAGTTAAGACGTGTTTTGTCAAATGCTTTAGTAAATAGATCGGCTTTTTGAAAATCATTATGTACTTTCTCAAGATCGATTAACTTCTTTTCAAAACAATCCCGTATGAAATGATATCGAATTTCGATATGGTTCGTTTTAGAGTGTTGTACGGGATTTTTGATGATGCTAATGGCAGCAGAGTTATCAATTAAAATTGGAGTAGTAAGAAACTTAAAACCGTAGTCGCGCAGATGTTGGATCCACAAAACCTAGGAATAGCAACTCGAGGGTGCAACATATTCTGCTTCAACGGTTGAAGTGGAGACCGTTGTCTGTTTCTTACACTGCCTGGAAACAAGCCGGTTTCCTAAGAATTGACACCCTGTTGTTGTCGATTTGAAGTTAATCTTGCACCCTCCATAGTCTGAGTCAGAAATGGCTGTAAGTTCAAAATTATCGTCCTTGGGGTACCATAACCCGATGTCAGGATTGCCCCTCAGATATTGAAGAATACGCTTGACCGCTGCCATGTGAGTCACTCGGGGACTTGCTTGGTACCTAGCACATAAACAAACTGCAAACATTATGTCAGGTCGAGAAGCAGTAAGATACATTCTAGAACCAATCATAGCTCGATAGAGCAAAGGATCAACAGTATCCTCCAATTCACTCGGTGATAAATTGTGACCCACAGGGAGAGGGGTTGAAGGGATTTTTCCGATAGTAATCTTGAATCGGATTAAGACATCGTTCATGCACTTAGTCTGGTGAATGAAGATTCCTTTCGTAGACTGATGAACCTGCAACCCTAAAAAGAAGTTCATCTCTCCTATCGAACTCAAATCGAACTTTTTCTGCATCGACTTCTCGAATTCCTTACATAACTTGTCATTTGTTGACCCAAAGATAATGTCGTCGACATAAATCTGAACGAGGAGAAGATCATCACCAATGTTTTTATAGAATAAAGTGCAGTCAACAGTCCCTCACTTGAAGCTTTTATCAGTCAGATGGTCGGCAAGCGTTCCATACCAAGCTCTCGGGGCTTGATGTAGACCATACAGGGCCTTGTTTAAGCGATAATCTGGATCTTCAAAGCCAGGACGCTGTAACACAAACACTTCCTCATGTAGTTCACCATTGATAAAAGCACTTCTCACATTCATTTGATAGACTTTAATATCCTTGAAAGCCGCATAAGCCAGAAAAATTCGTATAGCCTCCAATCTTGCAACCGGAACATATACCTCGGTGTAGTCTATACCCTCTTGCTGATGGAAACCTTGCACCACTAGTCGTGCCTTGTTTCTCACGATCACCCCACGATCATCTTTTTTTACATTTAAATACCTACTTAGTTGGAATAGGCTTCTTAACTCTAGTGGGTTTATCGATAAGATCCCATACAACAAGTCTGGTAAACTGTTGCAATTCCTCTTGCATTGCTTCTACCCTAGAAGGATCTTCAAGTGCCATACGAGTCGTCGTTGGCTCTACTTGGGATATAAAGCAAGTATATTTGGCAAGATTTACGATCCCAGAAGAATGTAAATCCGCATAAGCACACAATATATTATTCTCACTTGAAGAAGAAACTTGATGACGTGTTTGCACACCCACATCATGTTTCCCAATGATGTTTTCCTTTGGATGATAATTATGGATCCTAAGAGTAGGATTCTCAGGAACAACAACATTTTCGAATAAGTTAGTGTAATGTTCTCCAAGCTCATGATATGAATCATCACAGTCAGCTGTATCAGGTTCAATAACTTGATCAACAACTTGATTATCATCAGAAGAAGTAGAAACATTATCAAATGAAGCCGAAGGATCATCATGTGGATCTTCAGTTGGAGCTACAATTGGAGCTTCAACATCATTAGAACTTGAAAACCTTGGAAGTACCAATCGATCTTCAAAATACGCACGAACCAAGTCTTCATCTGGTTGCTCAGTTGATGGAGTAAATGAACTAAATAAACCATTATAATCAAACATCCAATCAGGACCTTTTCCTTGAGGAGGTGTGGTGTACCTTTGACAATCCACATGGTACCACTCCTCAACACAACCTGAAGTGAAATTAAATGCCCTTTTCATTGGAGATGCGTAACCTAAGAAATAACCCTCAATAGCCTTTTCTTAAAATTTACCCACATCTCTCTTCAACATTGTACAAGGACACCCAAAAGGTTCCAATTATTTTAAGTTAGGCTTTTGATTGTTCAAAAGCTCATAACTCGTCTTTTGGAGTCTCTTAACTGTCAAAACCCGATTAAGCGTATAACAAGCAGTATTCACAGCCTCATTCCAGAAATGGATAGGAAGCTTAGAATCTGCGAGCATAGTTCTAGCTGCTTCAATCAAAGTTATGTTTTTCCTTTCAGCAACACCGTTCTGTTGTGGTACATAAGGGGCACTATATTCTCGATGAATTCCTTTTTTAACACAAAAGAAATCCAATACAGTATTTTTGAATTCAGTACCATTATCACTTCGAATTCTCCTCACTTTTTGCTTGTATAGTGATTCGATCTTAGTGATTAGATTTTGAACAAGAACAGGTGTTTGATCTTTTGAACTCATAAATAAGACCCATGAATATCTTGAATAGTAATCGGTAATTACAAGATAATACCAATCTCCAGAAATACTCGCACGATTCACAGGACCGAACAAATCTAAATGAAGTCGTTCTAAAGGAGTATCTATTGAATTAAATAACTTGGAAGGATGTGACTTTTTCTTCTGTTTGCCTTTCTTGCAAGCAACACAATGGTCAGATAACTTAAAGTTCTTCAACGAAACACCTTCGACCAAGTCATTTGCCATTAACTAATTCATCTTTCGAACATGAATATGACCCATCCTACGATGCCATAGAATAGAGTCCTTCTCAGATGCTTTAGAGATTAAACTTGTTTCGATCGAAGTAGATACCTTAGAACTCATATTTAAGACATAAATATCATTCGATTGAGGTGATCGCATGACAATCATGTCCTCGGGAATGACGTATCCCGGTTTCAAAATCAGACATTTTTTATCGTTAAATACAGTAGTGTACTTCTTGTCACAGATTTGTGACACACCTAATAAATTAAGATCAACTTTATCACAATAGTTGACTTTCTCAAACGTGATATGCCCATTTGACACTTCACCCTCTTGTGTTATCATACCCCCAGAATTCCCAGCAAAAGCAACATACCCTCCTTGAATATTTCTAAAATTTGTTAAGAGATTGAGATTTCCAGTAATATGACGAGAACATCCATTATCCATTATCCAGTTCTCACCAGACACGGTCTTGGATGTACCCTACACACAAATTGAAAGTGATTAGTTCAAAAAGGCAGCCCAGACCTCAGTCTTGGGCACCTTTTGAGTTTCATGAGAAGAATCAAATTTAGCCGAATTCAATTGATATTCATCAACTTTGGAATAAGTTACAGGCCTTTTAGACTTTCGTCTTAGATAGGCAGCTTGAACGACATTTGAGTTCACGTTCTTGCAGATTGGCTCGGTTGGAACAAACTTTTGTTTTACTTGACCAAATGTTTCATTCACATGAATCACCTTACGTGGATTAAAATTAGAAAACATTATGTGAGTATCATCATCAACGACAAAGGTCGTTTCAAAATCTCCTTTATCACAGGAATCGGTTTCGATTGGTCCTTGACAAATGGATGAAGATTCTGAGATTTCTTCTGTCCACAGTTTCTCACCACATGACCTTGTTGACCACAAAGAAAACAACTTTGCATGCCCACACGATCATTTTGAGATTTGGCAAAAGCAGATGCCACAGAAGGTTGATGACTCACATTTTAGTAAAACTCTTAGCCAAATCATCGGACGACACCGATTTCTTTTTCATGTACAAATCAAGATTATAGCAGTTTGAAAAACTTTATAATGTGTCATTTCCACTTGATTTCACAAAATGAACTTTCTTGGCAGTTTTTAACAATTTCTTAGCTTTGATCAATGGGTCTGATGTGTTTGATGTTTTGGCATAAGCAAACTTACGTTCAAGATCTTGCATCTTGGAAGTTTCATTGTGAACGACACTTTCAATCAATTCTGGTTTGATAACACTAATCGGAATGTCTTTCTCAGTGAACATAGTGTCCAAACCCTTTAACTTAAACACACGTCCAGTAGAAACTGAAGGATTTATGAAACGCAACAAATCCTCATCCGAAATCTTTGGTTTGTCAGATTTCATGGATTTAACCTTAACATGTGTTTTCTTTTTCTCTTGAACTGTATTTGAACCATATACAGCTTCCTCAAATTCATGAGGTTCACATAGGATGTGATTCAAACTTGGAACGCTCTAATTTTTATGTATAATCTCTGGTTCAAATACATCTTCAATGATGACTTTATCAACATTTTCAACAAAAACTCTATTGCTTTCGACATGATGTTTTTAAGTTGATGATTGATCTTTACAATGATCAGTTTTTACTGGTTTAGGTTTTTCTGAAACAACAGGTTCTTTCATAATCACGTCTTCTTCTTTTCTAGCAAAAGGATTTGTTGTATAATCATTATAAAACGGTGGTGGTATTTCAACAAAACCTATACCCTATTTAGAATCTTATTGCTTACCAGATACTTCGATTATCTCATTTAGCAAATATGATGAGTTTCTAAACTTGCCCAACTTATTTTTCAACTCAAGAACTTCACTCTCAAGCTCGGTTATCTTATAACGATGCTTTAAGATTTCTTGAAATTTTTTTTCATTAATTGTCATTTTGACAGATAACTCAGCTTTGAGATCATGATTGCTTATTGACAATGCTTCAATTTTCTCCCTAGATTTCGTCTGAGATTCTAAAGATTGTCTATAAGTATCCTTAAGCGAAGCAATTTCCTTCACTACACAATCATTATGATTTTTCAATTATTCTAACTTAGGCTTGTTTTTCTCACAATCAACACAAGAAACATAAGGACTAACCTCGTTAATCTTGATCATGCAAGCAAAAGTAGTCGGCTGCTTCTCACATGAATCATTAGAATCAGACTCAGTATCATGGTCAGAAGATAGCTCACTCCCACTTGCATCTTGAAGATTTTCATTTGACCCGAACATAACCAGATTAGCTTGATTATCGTTGCATAACAATCTTTGTGACCAATCAGTACCATCCATGTTAGCCACCATAGCTTGTGACCCAGAAGAAGATGGTTTGGTTCCAAAAGACTTATCAACATCATTTCCATTTTTCCCAGACGAACTTCGATCTTGAATTCTAAGACCAGTATACTCCTTCTTTGGTTTATCACACTCTTTGGCCAAATGTCCAAACTCTTGACAATTATAACACTTAACTTTTAATTTGTCAAACCCAACCTTCTTGTTTAATGTGGGAAGATCTTTGCCAGTTCTTTACATGAACCTTTTCACCTTTCTTATGATCATTTCCATATTCCATTTCAAATCCATGAGTTCCAAATCATCAGGATCGATTTGGTCATAATCTTCATTAGTTAACTAAAGTATGACGTGACTCAGTACATATGACGTGACTCAGTACGTAACTAAGTGTTTGACGTGTTTGCAAGTTAAGGCGGAGCACCAGAGGCCATATGGAAAACTCCAGCCTTTAGACATTCCAGAATGGAAGTGGGAGCACCTTAAGATGAATTTTATTACAAATCTGCCTCGTACGCCCTAGAGAGGGTATGATACTATTTGGGTGGTGGTGGAACGATTGACTACGATGGATTTTATTACTAAACTGCCTCGTATGATACTATTTGACTTATAATTCAGAGCAATTATCCAACTTGTTTGATCGCGAGATAGTGGCTTGGCATGGGTTCCAGCGTCCATTCTGTCAGATAGAGATACGCGTTTTACTTCTATGTTTTGGGAGAAATTTCACGAGGATATGGGGATAAACTTCATATCAGCACAGTTTACCACCCGTAGATGGACGGTCAGTCCGAAAGGACCATTAAGACCCTGGAGGATATGTTGAGGGCATGTGTGATTGACTTTGGTGGTAGTTGGGATCTGCATTTGCCTTTAGTTGAGTTCTCATATAATAACAGTTACCATGCCACTATTGGGATGTCGCCATTTGAGATGTTATACGGGTGGAGGTGTAGGACTCCCATTTATAGGGGTTCGATTAGACAAAAACAGCTGAGTAACTTGGATGTCGTGGTGGCTACCATGGAAAAGATTAAGAAAATCAAAGCTTTTATAGAGATCGAGGATGGTGACCGAGTTATGTTGAAGGTTTTTCCATGGAAGGGTGTCATTCGGTTCCGTAAGAGAGGGAAGCTAAGCCCCATATTCATCGGTCCATTCAAAATTGTGAAATGAGTTGGGAGGTAGCCTATAGGTTGGAATTACCTGGAGAGCTTAAAGGAATTCATCCTACTTTTTCATGTCTCGCATCTTAGAAAGTGTTTGGTGGACAGGGAGGCTCATGTACCTCTTTATAACATTGAACTAGATGCGAAATTGAATTACAATGAGCAGCTTGTTGTCATCCTTAACCGTAAGGAGAAACACATGAGGAATAAGGTGGTTAGGCAGGTGAAGGTGCAATAGAGGCACCGCAGAGGTTCTGAGGCTACTTAGAAATCAAAGGACGAGATGATGAGACTCTACCCGCACTTGTTTTCGAATCAGCGGGATTCGGGGACGAATCCCAATGTAAGGGGGTAGACTTGTAACACCCCTAAATTCTCGTAAACCGAATAATACGAGTGTAGAGTTTGTAAATTAATTTCTCGGGTTTGGCTTGAGGGCTCGGGGACTGATGGGCATGTCCAAGAAGGATTCTTATCTAGTTTGGGAGCAAGCAGGATCGAATTACAAAATGCAAGGGCTGGAATGTAACATTTTGAATATTATAACCCAAACCTCCCCCCCCCCCCCCCTAAACCCTACTAGCGGCCACAACCATCATCCCCTCCAAACCATTCATTTTTGATCAAGTCAACTCTATTCCAGGATCCTAGAGGTAGTTCAAGATGTGTACTACACTCCCATATTCTTCAGTTTCATAATCTAGGACGTTACAGTGGTCAATTAATCCGTTTCTTGAACTAGGGACATATTTGGATTAAAATAATTTGGCATGCTTCCTGAGGTCAAAAGTTGGTTTTTTTGGTGTCAGATGATCCCCAGTTATGTCTAGTATATCATACTAAAATTTCATGACAATCGGAGTTGTTTTGATAGGTCAATTGATAAAAACCGATTTCTAGGGTTCATTAATGTTGAAATCGTTAATTGTTGTCATTCGAGTATTGTTTGAAGGAATGGTCAACCCGATCAGTTTGAGGGGTCTTATGTTAGTGTAATAACATTAGGAAAATTAATTTTTTTTTTGTTATAGGGGCTGGTTTGGTTGGTAATAGCGCGTAAAATCGGTAAATTATTAATTAATGAGGAAAATGATGAGATTTCAAACCCCCCCCCCCCATCAACTTGGGTGCTTAAATATTGATGGGTAGGCTGTAATAATGTCATATTTTATCAAAATGGGGATGGTTTGGTTAGTGATTGGTTAATCGGTTCATTAATGCACGAATTCGACACAATTAACGTAAAACGGGCATAGTTTGGGGAACCATTGGTGGTGAATATATTGGTAGGGTGTTTTGGGTAATTTAAGGATTCTGGGGGCTGATGTGGATGAATATGAATGTTGGGTGAGGCCATGGGTCAATCCAATCCCATTAGGACGTCTCGTATAGTAAGCGAGTAGTTGCGGTCTAGTTAGTGATTGTAGTGTGCTTTAACCGACAAGCTTGTGAATTGTGAGTGATTAGCTGGAGGATCCAGTTGTGATATTTGTGTGATTCGTTTCAGGTGAGTTTCAAGATGCCCTTTTTTAAATGTTTTAAGTTTTGGGCTAGCATACACACTCTATGACGATTTTACCCTTTTGAAGTGTTTGAATGATATTGCATAGTTTATGTTACTTTTACTATCTATGTTTGGAAGTTTATATGATTTATGATTTTTTTTGTTTGTATGTGTGTTTGTGGCCACCACGAGGATGTTTTTGTTAAGCCATGACTGGGTCGAAGAGATGTTATAAAATTCCTTAAGCTCCCTGTTGGGGGTTAAGGTGGATGTGTCTCGGGATAGGAAGACTGCACTTGGGGTGAATGGATGTTTAAAAATCCCTAACAGTTTATCTCTCCTTGGGGTGAAGTTTATTCGGGTCTTAACCTTGCGTTTTGGACTTGAAAGGATGTGACCCATGTTACGTGCTTAACTGAGGAAAAATCATTTATTTATTGATTTATTCATTTATTTTTACGGAAGTCGTATGTTGAATGTCTTTACCGTTCTTTGATAACGTTCGCTTATAAAAACATGAACTCACTCTGCTCAAGCTGACTTTCTATGTATGTTAGATTCATTTCAGGTTGAACGCGGATGAGATTGCTGCTTAGAGGTGCTCAAGAATACCCGAGATCCCGAGGCAGTTCTAGTTGAAGCTCTTTATCATATTTATAATTAGGAAAATCATAAACTATTTTTCTCGTCTTAAGAACAATGTTTGGAAGTTTTTATCGACTTTTCCGCTGCAAGAATACTCCGTGTTGAACCTTTGAATTACATGAAACTGGTTTATCTTTTAAATTTCAATTTTCATGGAATGGTTATCAACTGTAGGACTCCCTGGTTTTGGGGTCTTACAAGCACGTTCCTAAACATAATCGGAATTACGTGTCATTGCTTTGGTTACTACGGAAATTATTTGGATTAAATCTCTCCTCATAGAAATTGGCTTGAAATCAGCTTCAACCCAACAATTTATTGTGATAACATTTATGTGATAACATGAGGGCTACACAATACTCCGCCAACCCAATATTTTACTCTCGTATGAAACATCTAGCTCTAGTTTTTAATCTTGTACACAAGAAAGTTCAAGAGGGTTCTATACAAATCACACACATCACCAGGGACGATTGACTTGTTGATGCTCTTGCCAAACCACTACCATGAGCATATTTAATTATAAAGATTGGACTAACAACAAGACCATCCATATAGCAAGAGCATATCAATGAATGAGAATAAATCAAGAGAAAAGCAATAGAGATATTGACACCACATAATTACAACTCCCACTATATTCTACCTTCATTGCCTAGTGGATAACTTCGGTCTTGATATTTTCTTTGAAAAAGTCCATGATGGAGACGATTGTGTTGATTATTTTGTAGGTTTAATGAAGTGGTTTTTCGATCTTCGCTACTTGTATGGCTTGTCGGTTTTATAATAATCTCCATTGTTTAAAAAACATTTATATTCTATTACTTTTAACCTACGTAAAATATAAAAAGGTTTATTTATTAAAAATTTATTTTTATTAAAAAATTTTATTGTAGTAGTAGGTGAGGATGTGAAGATTTGTGAATGTTTGATATTAGGAACGAAAATAAGTGTTTTAAAAGAAAGGTTGAAATATGATGGGGATTGATGTGAGGGTTTTTTAATAGTTTGTTGTGGATACTCTAAACTACAAAAAGTTTTAGTAACTTTATTTATGTGAAACCTTAATTTAGAGGTGCACAAATCAATTTTTTTTGGTACCCAAAACACGGTAGGAACCGAGTATTTTCTGACCGAGTTTTTTTGGAACCGGTTCTTGTCAGGAACCAGACCCAACTCGAAAAAAAATATGGATGGATATGTCACACCCCCATCTACGGCCTAAGCGTGTGTTTTGTAAATAATTTAGAGCTGCGGTTTATTAGCGGAAATTTAGTGTGGATAAAATATTAACATTTATATATACAATCAAAACACGAGGTTAAAAAAATACCCGATAATGTTTACAAAAGATTCATTGTTTAAAACCATCGTTTATAATTAATATTAACAAAAAATTCATCTTATCCATCAGATCGCCTAATGGCTACTTAGACCCCAAGCATCTATTCTTCATTACATGTTAAACAGTTTAAAAATACATCAGCAACACATGCTGGTGAATAAGCTAACGCAAAATATTTTATTTACTTAATTACCATTCGAAACATAACTAAGTTCTTGGCCCATCGTGGCTTAGTAATAATAAGTTAAAAACTAAAACACAATTACAAACTAAATCTCAACTCGAAACTGCTCAGCAAACACCGCAGTGTTCGAGATTATTTAGCTACCATCAGTATACACATGATCACCCTCTCTCGGACATTGCTTAGGCCTGGCCCGTCATGGCGGAGGCATAACCAAGTGTGGTGCGGTTTGACCACCATCTAACCACATATGAAAGGACCCGGACAAACGTATACGACACCCTGGGGGACAGCGATTACTTTTGCTCATAACATTTTAGAGATACGTAATCTCATGTAATCAGTTTAATTGACTCGATTAAACTTAGATATAAAACTTTGGGATGTATTCACCTTTTTCTTTATTAGCTTCACTTCACTAAGTTGGTTTATCTTTTATGTTGTCTCGAACCTATAGTACGAGTATAACTATTCGTTATTACTAGATTAACAATCTAGCTTTAGACCTTTAGTCTTATTCGCATATTATTTACCTTGAAAACTTTTTCTTTCTTAAACATATTCGAACCATTAGTTCGATTGTTTATTATTTCAAGCATTACGTTTCTTCTTTCCGAAGAAACGTATATTCTTAATTCTTATTTATTAAGAAACCTTTTTCTTCTTTTAATAAAAACTTGTATATTAATTAAATAATTTGTTTACTATATTAATACTTCTTTTCCTTATAAAATTACTTTATAATCTTGATTATATTTTCAAAGTATGGAATATACCCTTTATCGAGTATACCCTCGTCTATGATTTAAGTCATTATAATATAATTATATTTTACTCGGGCAGAACCCCTACCTTTCTTGATTTAATAATCACCTAGATTCTCAGCAGTACTTCCGCAATTGCACGTCATCGAGACATTCATGATCAATTCTTTTCGTACGCAATCCGAGGAAACGTATTGTGGTCACTGACTCGTGCACATACTTCGAGGTTGAATCTAGGTTGGCACAAAATTCGAGGAGGCGTTATTTTTGGGCACAGTTTATAAGGATGAGATTTTCGAGTGCACGGAAAACCGAGGTAGAGAGAGGCTATATTAGAGAGAGATTATTCGAGATGATGAAAATGCGAGGGTTGGTCTCCCTATAGGGCTGATTACTTGACCCATTGCAGTACGCGATGGGCATTGAAATGGACCCATCGCTTATCACGATGGATCTGGCGCAAAATTATTATTGTAACTATTATTGTTATTATTATTATTATACTCCATCGCGGTACGCGATGGAGTTTTGGACGTCCATCGCGTATCGCGATGCCGCCCAGTAGTCGTGCATCATCGTCAACTAGCATTTTCATGTGGTGCCACGTGGCATGACACGCGTCTCATGTTGTAAGACTACGTCATCGCGGTACGCGATGACATGTTGGTTTTGGATGATCGCGTATCGCGACACCGCTCATCCTTGGGTTTTGTGACATACCCATTTCGATACGTGATGGGTAGTCTTCTGATCCATCGCATATTGTGATGGGTTAAGAAATAAATATTTCAGTTTGGTCGTTATGCTTTAAATACTTAGCATTTTTGGAACGAAATTTTGGAGATGCTACATCCTCCCCAACTTGGAATGAATCTCGTCCACGAGATTCATTTTCTAGAATAAATGGAGGTATTTCTTTCTTATTTCGGAATCTAATTCCCACATAAACTCTAGGCCTCTTCGAGAATCCGATCTTATTTTAACCAATATAAGGTTACGCCTCTTAAGCTTCTTTATTTTAAAATTTTCAATTTGTAGGGGTCACTCTACAAACTTGAGTTTTTCATTTATTTCAACGTCTTTTAAGGTCATAGCTAATGTTTCGTCGGCCAGACATCTACGGAGGTTAGAAACATGGAATACATCGTGTATCCCTTTCATTTATTCGGGTAGACGCAGGCGATAAGAGACAGTGCCGATTTGTAGGAGCACATCGAATGGTCCTACAAAACGTGGACTTAACTTTCCTTTCCTACCAAAGAGAACAACACCTTCCCCAGGTGAAACTTTCAAGAGAACTTTATCGCCTACATTGAATCCTAACGGTTTACAATGAATATTAGCGTAACTCTTTAGTAGGTCTCGTGTCGTTTTGAGTCATTCACGGATTTGCAATACTTTGTCTGTGATTTCTTGGACTACTTCGGGTCAAGATATTTAATTGTTTCCGGTTTCAGACCAGTATACCGGCGTTTTACATTTTCTTCTGTATAACGCTTCGAATGGTGCGGCTTGGATACTTGTGTGATAACTATTGTTATATGAAAGCTCCATTAGGGTAAGATGTTTATCCCAACCTCCACCTAGATCGATTACACAAGCGCGGAGCATATCCTCAAGCGTTTGAATAGTTCTTTTGCTCTGCCCATCAGTTTGGGGATGATAACCGGTGCTAAAGTTCAATTAGGTTCCTAAAGCTTGTTGAAACTGTCCCAAAAATGATACGTATATCGATTGTCTCGATCAGAAATGATAGATAGAAGCACACCATGCAATGAAACAATGTTGTTTACATAAATTCATGCTAATCTATCCATCGAATATGTGTCGGTGATAGGTATGAAATGAGCGTATTTGGTTAACCTATCAATGATCACCCAGATTGCATTTTGTTAACGTGTGGTCTTTGGGAGTTTTGTAATGAAATCCATGGTTATCATTTTTCACTTCCAAACAGGAAGTCCGGGTTGCTGAAGCAATCCCAGGGGCTTATGATGTTCGTCTTTGACTTTTAAACATGTCAAACATTTTGCTACATACAAAGCGATATCCTTTTTCATTCCGTTCCACCACTAGTTCGGCTTGAGATTTTGGTACATTTTGTCACTACCCCGGGTGCATCATGTACTTGGATTTATGGGCTTCGCTCATTATCTTTTCTCGTAACTCTCCTACGATTGGCACCCAAATCTTGTTTCAAAGTCTGAGTACACAATTGTCTCCTTTGACTAACGAGTCAATGGTGCGGTTATGCTTTTCATCGGAAATTGTGTTTTCTTTGATTGCTTTATGTTGGACTAATTTGAGTTGCTCAACTAAATCTATTTGGAGTTCTAATCTTAATGCTCGAACTCATTTAGGTTTCTCATGTTACGACTTAGGGTGTCAGCCAAGATGTTGGCTTTTACCTTTTGATAAATGATTTCACATTCGAAATCATTCAATATTTCCATCCATCTTCTTTGACGCATGTTGAGCTCCTTTTGGTTAAAGATATGTTTCAAACTATAATGATCAGTGCATCCATAAATTTAAGGCAAAGATTATGGCACCTAACTCTGGATCGTGAGTTATGTAGTTCTTTTTGTGTACCTTGAGTTGTCGAGAAGCATAACCGATCACTTTCTTTCATTGCATTAGTACACAACCCAAACCGGAATGGGACGCGTCGCTAAAGACAACGAAATCCTCCGTACCTTCTGGCAAGGCCAGTATAGGCACATTGGTGAGTTTGTGTTTAAGAAAATCGAATGCTTCTTGCTTTTTGGTTCCCCGTTCATACTTGATATTCTTACGGGTTAACGAGGTTAAAGGAATGGCTATATTGGAGAAATTTTCAATGATCTTCGATAGTAACCAGCCAAACCTAAGAAACTTCGTATTTCGGTCGGTGATTTTTGAATCTCCCATTTTGATATAGCTTTGATCTTCATGGGATCTACTTGAATTTCGTACACATTGATGATGTGACTAAGAAATTGTACTTCGTGAAGCCAAAATTCGCATTTCGAGAATTTGGCGTACAACTTTTCTTTTCTAAGTAAATTGAGCAAGATTCTAAGAAGCACTTCGTGCTCCTCCTATGTCTTAGAGTAAATAAGTATATCATCGATGAATACGATAACAAATTTATCCAAGTAAGGTTTAAATATTCGGTTCATCATGTCCATGAATGCAGCTAGGGCATTAGTGAGACCGAACGGCATGACCGTGAACTCATAATGTCCATACCTTGTTCGGAAGGCTGTCTTCGGGATATCTTTGGCTTGGACCTTTAACTGGTGATATCCTGAGCATAAATCTATTTTTGAGAAATAACTCTCTCCTTGTAATTGATCGAGCAGGACATCAATTCGAGGTAGCGAGTATAAGTTCTTAATAGTTACTTTGTTCAAGGCTCGGCAATCGATACGGGGCTTTGACTTTTGGAGCGGTTACAGGCATGAGATCTATTCTGAATTAGACTTCTCGATTGGGATAAATACCTGGCAACTCGTCGGGAAAGACGTCGAAAAATTAGGAGACAATGGGTAAGTCCTTTATCTCCTGCAGTTTCGGTTCTTCAGTGACGTAGGCCATGAACGCTAAGCATCCTTGGTTCAAACACTTGTTAGCTCTAATCATGGAGATTATGCTAACTTGGCCCACGTCTTTGTCCCCTTCGATTCGAATGGTTTGATTGTCCGGGGCTCGAACTTCTATGGTCTTGCTATCACAAATGATACGGGCATGGTTATCGGATAACCAGTCCATACCAAATAATATATCAAAACTGATAATAGTCATGGGTAATAATTGGACGGGTAAAACATAACCGGCTAATAAGATCTTTACATTTTCTAGGGCCTCGAAAATTTTAACTACCTCACCATTAGCGGTCTCGACACTTAAAGTTTTATTTAATTTCTTTAGAGGTTCGTTTAATAAACTACAAAAACTATAATCTATAAAACTTAGATTGACACCTGAAAAAAATAAAACTCTAGAATAAGTGTCGTTAACTAATCACATATCAAACACTTACCATTTACCGTAAGTGTATTAACTAATCACATCAGTAAGCACACAGCCTCGAAAACATAACAAGGAAATGGGGCTACAAACTCACATGTGTCTTGTGCCTCTTAGAGTTAACAATAATACCCCTCCTTAACTGTGCATGGCTAACTGTGTAATAATTATAAGTATCAATTAACTACCTCTACTAAGCCATACTTCTATGTTGTGGTAACCCCTAGCTAAAGGGATTGGGGGGCAGCGCCCCTGGCATAGGGGTCTAGGGGCAGCATCCACTAAAAGGGTCCAAGGGGCTGAGCCCTGGCTGGGGTCAAATGATAATTTTATTTTCATTAACAGGTCTTTACTAAAAATTCATCAAAAACATAAGTTTGAACTAATCGAATGGAAGTTTAATCAAATGGAAATTCTAATCGAGTGGAACTTCTAATCGAAAGGAAGTTTTAATCAAATGGGAATTCTAATCGAATGGCAGATTCTAATCGAATGGAAGATTCTAATCAAATGACATATTCTAATCGAATCAAATTGGATTCGATTACTTTATCCATTCGATTCGATTATTTTACCCATTCGATTCGATTACTTTGCCCATTCAATTCGATTACTTGCCCATTCGAATCAATTACGTTACCCATTCGTTTAGATTACTTTGCCCATTCAATTCGATTACTTTTTGTTCGAATCTGATTTTCATTCTCTTCACTCTCTAGCCTTTCTTTTCAACATATTTTTCCCGCCTTGCATAAGAACGAGCCTAGGACTTAATCATATTGTTTCCTTGCACGAAACCGGTCCAAACGTTTCCCGTTTGTCCCGTTTCAATCCACACTTATCTTCTATATTCAAGTTCACATTTTTTTCTTACTTAATATGGCACGATTTGCCTTAGTATCAAATCCTACGGAAACCGACCTCAAAAACATAACCTTTACATCTAAAACGTGCCTTTTGGGTTTGGTTTTTCTTTGTCTTGGATTAAATACGTGAATCTGGATGTTTCTATCTTGTTTTTTAATTATGTTGAACACGAACCCAACCTTTCTTCAGCTCAGATCTAGGTCTGAAATGATGAGTGTGTGTGTGTGTGTTTTAGTGTGTTATTGATGTGAATGGGGGTTACAGGGTTTTAGGGAGGTTTAACGAGTTTATATACCCTTAAGCCCATTGACCTAAGGCTCATCCCCTTCCCTTATTCCATCTTTTATTGACCAAGCCCACACTCTATCATTTTTATCTAACTTAACTAAATAATAATACACAATTAAATAAACGAAATTATTTTATTTATTATTATCAAAAGTAGGATATTACACGTATCACTATTACATGAAATAAATTAATAATAACACTTATTTACTTGGATCAAAGCTTAGGTATTATTTAAATAATACCTAATTCTCTAAGATCGATGGCTCTGATACCAACTTGTTACACCCCCCATCTACGTCCTAGGCGTGTGACCCATAGTTTGTACCTTTTTGTAAATAAATCATATTTACGGTTTATTAACGGAAATTTAGCATGGATAAAATACTAACATTTATATATACATTCAAAACACAGAGTTATAAAAAACCCGATAATGTTTACAAAAAACTCTTTGTTTAAAACCACTGTTTATAATTAATATTAACAAAAGATTTATTTGAGCCATCAGATCGCCTAATGGCTACTTCGTCCCAAGCATCTATTCTTCATTACCTGTAAAATAGCTTAAAAATACGTCAGCAACACATGCTGGTGAATAAGCAGACGCAAAATATTTTGTTTACTTAATTAACCCTCGACACATAACTTAGGTCTCGGCCCATCGTGGCTTAGGAATGATAAGTTAAAAACTAAAACATAATTACTAACTTAAGCCCAGCTCGAAACTACTCAGAAAACACCGCAGCGTTCGAGATTACTTAGCTACCATCAGTATACACATGATTACCCTCTCTCGGACATTGCTTAGGTCCGGCACGCCATGACGGAGGCATAACCAAGTGTGGCGCGGTGTTCCCACCGTCTAACCACATATGAAAGGACCCAGGCAAACATATACAACAGCCTGAGGGCCAGCGATTACTTTTGTTCATAACGTTTTAGAGATACGTAATCTCATGCAATCAATTTAATTGACTCGATTAAACTTAGTTATAAAAGTTTGGGGCGTATTAACCTTTTGCTTTATCAACTTCATTTCACTGATTTGGTTTATCTTTCTTATAATCTCGGACCTGTAGTATGAGTATAACTATTTATTACTAGATTAACAATCTAGCAATAGACCTTAGTCTTATTCACATATTCTTTACCTTGAACACTTTTTCTTTCTTAAACATATTCGAACCTTTAGTTCGATTGTTCATTATTTCAAACATTACATTTCTTCTTTCCGAAGAAACGTATATTGTTAATTCTTATTTATCAAGAAACATTTTTCTTTTTTTAATAAAACCTTTATTATTAATTAAAGAATTTTATTTACTATATTAATACATCTTATCCTTATAAATTACTTTATAATCTGGATTATCGAGTATACCCTCGAATAGGGTCTAAGCCATTACAATATAACAATATAATAATATTTTACTCGGGCAGAACCCCTACCTTGCTTGGCTTAATAATTACCTAGACTCTCGGTAGTTCTTCCACCCTTGCACGTTTATCGAGGTATTCTTGATCAGCTCTTTTGGCATGCAAACCAAGGCGACGTACGGTGGTCGTCGGGTCATGCACGTAATTTGAGACGGAATGCCAGTTGGCAAGAACTTCAAGGAGGCGTTGGTTTTGGGCACGGTTTACGAGGATGAGATTATCGGGTCGAGGGCACAGAAACCAACGTAGAGAGAGGCTATTTTAGAGAGAGATGATTTGAGTTGATGAAAATGAGAGGGCTTGTCGCCCTATTTATAGGGATGATCAGTTGACCCATCACGGTACGCGATGGGCATTGAAACAAATCCATCGCGTATCGCGATGGATCAGGCGGCAACATTATTATAAGTATACTCCATCGCGGTACCGATGGAGTTTTGGACGTCTATCACATATCGCGATATCGCCCAGTAGCCGTGGATCATCATCAACTATCTTTGCCACGTGGTGCCGCGTGGCATGACACGCGTCTCATGTTGTCAACCCACATCATCACGGTACGCGATGACATGTTGGTTTTGGGTGATTGCATATCGTGACACCGCCCATCCTGGGGTTTTGTGACATACCCATCGTGGTATGCGATTGGTAGTCTTCTGATCCATCGCTTATCTCGATGAGTCAAGAATCAGATATTCAATTTGGTCCTTATACTTAGAATAATTGGCATTTTTGGATCGAATTTCTCGAGATGTTACAGGGTAGTTGCTAGAATTGGGCAGGTTAGGACCGGGTAAGGTTCCTACCCGAAAACCGGGTACAACCGGGGTTGTACCATTTTTCCCATTTAAATTGAAAAGCGGGTTGCAATGGCTATATAGCCATTTTTTGACTGTTTGGAGCTAGTTAGATACCATAAAGTACACACACTCGAATACTATAAGTAGGTAGGGTAGTTTAAGGTTTGATTAAACCACTTAAAAATGCAAACCCTCTCGAACCGGAAACCAATCCAATAGTGTCCAATGATGAAGTTGTTACGGTAATCGAAACCCGGAGGTTGGGACACACTATGACTTGCGTGTTATGACGGACGCAACGAAGATGACTCGATGCAAATACTGTGGGAAGTTTCTGATGGTGGTGTCGAAGTCCACTTTCAGAAAACACACCAATAATTATTGCCAAAAAAAGGTGTTTAGACGCATTGAAGCGGGTGAATCTTGCATTTTCGCACCACACCAAAACCAAGCCTAATGGGAGTAGCTGCATAGATAGTAGTATGAAAGACGACGAATGGTTTTTGTTTATTTTATTTTTGCAGGTTTAATATAAAGTTTTTCGTTGTGTAATAAAATGTTCACCGTTATGCTAATGATATGAAGTGGTTGTATATTATATTATTATATATATATTAATTCACAAGTTACGGTTACTCACATATGCATACTGTTCATAAGGGGAGCCAGTTACTTTATGACACATGTGCAAGGCATTGCAAATTTCAAAGAGACAGATAAGTGAATGCTTCTTTGTCTGGATCTGTATCCTCTTTTGACTTTCTTTCTTTATAAAAGAAATCAACTTTCATAGGTGACAAAGATGAAAGAAACGAAAGCCGTCGATTGATGTTGGATCTTCGATTTTGACCACGCTAACATTGATTCCGCCGCTGCTTGCTATTCTCGACACCGACGTGTACGTACGCCATCACTTTTTCTCCCAATCTCAAACCCTAATTTATGCACCTTCTATTATCGACTCTCTCCAGTCCAATCCCCAGGTTCGTCTCTAGCTTGGTATGAATCCTAAATTCAGTTTTTCTTTTGACTAGAAGTGGCAAATGGGTTGGGTTGGTTCGAAACGGATCATGGGTCGGAACGGGTTAGGGTTGAAACGGGTTATGGTCGAAACGGGTTAGGGTCAAAACGGGTCACTTAAAAAATGGTTGTTTTGGTTCAGGTCGGAACGGGTTAGGGTCAACAGGTTCGTTTCAGCACGTAACAGCTCGTTTAAGCGATTTTTCATTTAGTTTCAGCACATAACAGCTCGTTTAAGCGATTTTTCATTTCGTTTCAGCGCGTAACAGCTCGTTTAAGCGATTTTTTAGTTCGTTTCAGCGCGTAACAGCTCGTTTAAGCGATTTTTAGTTCGTTTCAGCACGTAACAGCTCGTTTAAGCGATTTATCAGTTCGTTTCAGCGCGTACAGCTCGTTTAAAACGATTTTTCAATTCGTTTCAGCACATAACAGCTCGTTTAAGCGATTTTTCAGTTCGTTTCAGCGCGTAACAGCTCGTTTAAGCGATTTTTCTGTTCGTTTCAGCACGTAACAGCTCGTTTAAGCGATTTTTCTGTTCGTTTCAGCACGTAACAGCTCGTTTAAGCGATTTTTCAGTTCGTTTCAGCACGTAACAGCTCGTTTAAGCGATTTTTCAATTCGTTTCATCGCGTAACAGCTCGTTTAAGCGATTTTTCAGTTCGTTTCATCGCGTAACAGCTCGTTTAAGCGATTTTTCAGTTCGTTTCAACAGGTAACAGCTCGTTTAAGCGATTTTTCAGTTCGTTTCAGCAGGTAACAGCTTGTTTAAGCGATTTTTCAGTTCGTTTCAGCAGGTAACAGCTCGTTTAAGTGATTTTTCAGTTTGTTTTAGCATCTAATAGCTCGTTTAAAGCGATTTTTCAGTTCGTTTCAGCACTTAACAGCTTGCTTTAGTGATTTTTCAGTTCCTTTCATCACTTAACAGCTTGTTTCAGCATGTTTTTGTTTCGTTGTTGTCGAATTTTCAGTTTCGGTTAATTTGTCGATTTTTTTTAACGAGGACAACGGACGAAACGTTTTACTTTTTTTATATTTTTTGTTTTTGTTTTATTTTTTTTATTAATTTTTTTGAATAATTTTTGATGGTTTCTATTAAGATCAAAATCCCTCAAAAAAATTCAAAAAAAAAAGAAATACAAAATCATAATTCAAAATATAAACGAAAAACGAAAAAAGTAAAAAAAACTAAAATATTTTCGCCGTTATCCTCGTTCTTCAAAAAAAAAACCCGACAAATTAACCGAAACCGAAATTTCGACGAAAACGAATCAAAAACGTTCGTTTCAGCATGTAACAACTCGTTTAAGCGATTTTTCAGTTCGTTTTAGCATCTAATAGCTTGTTTAAGCGATTTTTCAGTTCGTTTCAGCACTTAACAGCTTGCTTTAGTGATTTTTCAGTTCCTTTCATCACTTAACAGCTTGTTTCAGCATGTTTTTGTTTCGTTGTTGTCGACTTTTCAGTTTCGGTTAATTTGTCGATTTTTTTTTTGAACGAGGACAACGGACGAAACGTTTTACTTTTTTTATATTTTTTGTTTTTGTTTTATTTTTTGAGTTATGATTTTCTTATTAATTTTTTTGAATATTTTTTGATGGTTTCTATTAAGATCAAAATCCCTCAAAAAAAAGAAATAAAAAATCATAACTCAAAATATAAACGAATAACGAAAAAAGTAAAAAAAACTAAAATATTTTCGCCGTTATCCTCGTTCTTCAAAAAAAATCCAACAAATTAACCGAAACCAAAATATCGACGAAAACGAATCAAAAACCTTAATCGACCCGTTTAGTGCGAAAACTCGAAAGAAACCGAAACCCAACATGTCCAGTGCTAAAACTCGTGTCGGCACGAAAGCTGATCCGAGCCGAAACCTAAATCGATATCGTTCCAATCTAAAACCCGTTTCAACCTAAACATGTCACTTTTCCCTTAAGACACTAACCCACATCGACCCATGTAGTTAAATTTGTCAACCCATTTTGACCCAAAAATAAGAATGTGGAATTTCAAGTGACCCATTTTGACCCATTTAATTAAAACCTATGACCCAAATCAACTCATTTGAATTTTAAAATAACCCAAATTGACCAATTTAGAATGGTTTGGGTCAAGGTTGCCACCCCTATCCAAAACCGAATCTCTACCGTTGAAAACCCATCTCTTAAAAATAACGGCCCCTGTAACTAAGAAAACAGACACAAAAACTAAATCAAACCCGTTGACCAATATCTCACACAACCCCATGATCCCCCCGCCCCCCCCCCCCCCCCCCCCCCCAACCCCCACACACACCCCCCTATTTATTTGTATAAGCCGTCGTTGAGAATAATATTCTACACACATGATCATGCCCATCTGAATGTTCGATAGTCACTCCAACACACTCCATACTTTAACCGATCCAAACTCTCACTATAAACAACCCACTTCCCCTCAGACCCTTTCGACCGCCAAACACTTCACTGGTCCCACATGCCCCATTAACACCGACAAACAAGTATGAATATTATTCCCCTCCCTCTTCCACATACATATTGTCTTATCAACCGAACCACTAAACACCAACTTTCAGACAGCCGTTAAACACAACACTGCCAGCTTATGCCCCTTGAGGGCCCCACTCTGTAATATTCTCTCCTTTTCCCTTGACCAAAAATGAACCAACCCATCCGACAACCCACAGTACACAAACAGACCGGTTTCCGACTCGGACACCGCCAACGTCGTAACCGCACATTCCTGATCCAACAACGTTTCCACGTAGTTATGTTTCATTAGTTTCCCATCCCATTCTCGTCTCCAAACCTTAACAGACTCGTCAGCGGATCCGGTTAATGCCAGACTGGATCTTGTAGCCACGATGGTGTTGACTACGTCATCATGAGCTTTCACAGACTCCAAACACTTCGAACTCGACGTTTTCCAAACCTTAAATGTTCGGTCCCATGAACACGAATACAAAAGTCCCTCATGTTCGTCGATACTAAGACAAGTAATCGCGTCACACTGTTTTATCCAAAGGGTGGTGCATTTACGTCTCACTTCGACGTAATTATGAGGTTTTATTGACGATTTAAGAACGTCTAAACGCGTCGGAACGTTTATGGCTAGTTGGGTCTTTTGTACTTTTTTTCCAAATGCGGATCTTTCCGTCCCGGTGTCCTGTGAACACGCGATCACCGGATAATATTATCGCCTTCACTAAGCCACTGTTGGACTTAAACGCGGTGAGTTCTTTTAAGTTTCTCCACACACGGATGTTTTTGCTGCCGGAACCGGTGTAGAGAAGGTCGCCGGAGCAGGCGAGTGAATATACGTGGCCTTCTTCCCGATAAAGAGACCCCACGAGACCGTCACTACTGTATACATAAAAACAATGTTTTCAGACCTGACCCGGACGCCTTACCGGGTCAAAGGTCGGACCGACCCGGGAGGGCGGACCGGTGTTTGACTTGGATGACGTCATAAATATTTAAATATATAATTGCATATATATATATATATATATAATTCATATACATATAAAAAATAATGATAACAAAAAATAATAATAATAACAAACTTTAGTTTTTATCTATGTTTTATACATTGCTTTTTAAGTATGTTTGATTAATTGAGACATCAATGAAGCTTGGTTGGTTAGCTCATGGGTAATTATTAAAGCTTATATCTCCAAAATGACCCCAAGTTCGAATCCCGGCATGCAAATTACATTTTGGATTTAATGAAAAATGGGTTTTACCGGTTCAACCGCCGGGTCAACCAGTCCAACCAGTCCGGGCCGACCGGTCACCCGCAAAACCGGCCGGTTTTTCGAAAACGGGCCAAATATAGTGACCCGACCCGGTATAGGGACCGGGACCCGGTCGGACCGGTCCGACCGGCCGGGCCGGGTTTCAAAACACTGCATAAAAATACCTTAACTAATTAATAACTTTTTTTATTTATTAAGAGTGTAAATTGTTATAGACATATTATGTATCAAGAACGAAATAAAAAAACGAATATAGTCGAATAGTAAAATTTATATACGTGAAGGAGAAAACGCGGGTTCGATTCCCACTATCCGTCTAAACTGAAGTCATTTATTTCATATTCATATATAACATTAGAAATGAAAATGATAAAAGATTTGGTATAATTAGTCGTCGTAGTGTAGTGATTCTATTATTCTTCCATTCAAATACACATTGTCATGTGAAGAATGTTATTTCGGGTTATCAAAAGAAAAGACAGGTCATACAACTTTTTTAAATCCATATTCATATAAATTATATTATTGCACTAAATATTATTATATTTTCTCTGTTTTTTAGTTAAATAATATTTTTAATATTTTTATTCTTATCATTTCTTTTTTTTTCCTACACACAACTATTTAAAAAAAACATTTAAAAGTATACATGTGAACAATGTATTATCCAAATTTAACATTTCACATTACATAATGTATTCTTCTTCGCCTACTCACAAACACTCACAATTATATCCTATAACTTATAAACCAGGAAATATGTTATTTTTAATATAGGGAACATCTTATTAAAAGTGCAAATATATAAATGACTCATGCTACATTTTTACTAGTTTAAGGAAAATATGTTAAATTACAATTAAGTTGGAAAAAAAATTCATTAGCCTTTTATTTAACATTTACAATAAAATAATATATAAATCCACTTACTTTTAAATTTCTTACGAAAACTGTGAAAGTTAAAACTGAGTAAAAAGTATATTTATGAATCACAATAGGTAATTTTTAATATGCCATCATGTTTATCAGATAATGACTGTTAATTAACCAACAAATGCAGACGAGTACGAAACTGAGGTCTTATTATAATATCCTAATTTTCTACCAAAATCTCTTAGCACCACATACGGAGATTTTAAGTTTTAACCCATTGGTTAGCACGGTACTGATGGCGGTGAGTCAGTTAATGGATCTTATATACTTATATATATATATATATATATAAAGTAGGGTTAATGTAAAAAACAATAGTTTTGTGAGAAACATAATAATAGATCTATGCCATTGGATCTAGGATTTAGTGATTGATATTGGTAGTTTCTAAAGTTTGTATAGTTTCCTATTTACATGTTATAGTGTCCTATTTAGGTGGTGTGCTTTATTTTAAAGTCTTTTCACACTTCTCACAAAACAATTGTTTTTTATTTGAACTCTTATATATATATATATATATAATGGTTAAAATAAAAATACATAGTTTTGTAGGAAGAGTAAGAATGACACAAAATTTAGAGTTAGGAAACTATGTAGCATAAATCCTTAATCTAAGGAAACCATTTGGTATTTTAAAAACTATCAATCTCAACCACTAGATCATAGATCCAATGGCCTATAGGCCATTGGATCTATGATCTAGTGGTTGAGATTGATAGTTTTTAAAATACCAAATGGTTTCCTTAGATTAAGGATTTATACTACATAGTTTCCTAACTCTAAATTTTGTGTTATCCTAGTCTTCCTACAAAACTATGTATTTTTATTTTAACCATTTTCTATATATATATATATATATATATATATATATAGAAAATGGTTAAAATAAAAATACATAGTTTTGTAGGAAGAGTAAGAATCAATCTAGACCATTATATTATATATATATATATATAAGGGTTCAAATAAAAAGAAGAAGTTTCCTAAGAATGGTAAGAACCAATCGAATTTTGACATTTGGCATTAAAACCTATGGTGTAAGAATAATTCTAGGAAACTATGTCGGTTATAATGCTGAAAGAGTATTTCTAGGAAACTATGACGGTTTTTGGTAATTTTAAATCTCAACAATTGATTAACATGATCCAGGTTATAATTTATTCTTAGTCTTCTTAGGAAACTATTTATTTTTAGGATAACCCTCCCATATATATATATAGAAAAAGGTTCAAATAATAATAAAGAGTTTCCTAGGAATGGTAAGAACCAATCAATTTTTTACATTTGACATTACAAATGATGATGAAAGAATAATTCTAGGAAACTATGTTGGTTATAATGATTAAAGAGTAATTCTATGAAACTATGTCGGTTATTGGTGATTTTAAATCTCAACCATTGATTAACATGATCCAGTGGCTATGATTTATTCTTAGTATTCCTAGGAAACTATCTCTTTTTATTTTAACATACCCCTATATATATATATATATATATATATATATATATATGGTGGGTTATAATAAAAAGAAATAGTTTTTTAGGAAGAGTAAGAATAAATCTAGGCCATTGGATCTATAATCTAGTGGTTGAGATTGGTAGTTTTCAAAATACCAAATAGTTTCCTAGAATTAAGGATTTATGCTACATAGTTTCTTAACTCTAAATTTTATGTTATTCATACTCTTCCTACAAAACTATGTATTTTTATTTTAACCCTTTTCTATATATGTATTTTTTTACCAAACCCAATTATTTCTTAAACAGGTTATAACATCTCATTAAATAAAAAATTATTCTCACCAAATTATTGATGTAAAAATCCTATAAAATAGGATATACTAAAAATTAATATCTTATTTATTTTAAAATATATATATATATGTTATTTAATTTAAAAAAACAATTTTATATTAAAAAAATAAACGGGCTGTAAGGCCCCGTTCCCGGTGCCTCACTTTAACGTCGGATTTACTCATAAACATAGTTCTACAAATCAGAGTTTATTAAAGCTTTTCACGGAATATAAAACATCAATCATTTGTTACAAAATATTAAATCCTTTCTTTAGAACCAACTTAAAACATCACATCTTAATCACCATTTCTTCCGTATTCAGATGCCAGCCGTTCAATCCATGCCATATGTCATCCTCATGCCTTCTCGATAAACATATACACCTGCGCGCATACTAAAAGTCAGCTACGCTGAGTGAGTTCTAGTTAATCAAGCGACATACAATACATACACATATCTTACATACATACGTATCTTAACCTTGTATAAATGTCCATAAGAGGACGTCACATAATATCTATTAAAAGAACTATTACTATTGCCCTACTATTTATATTCTCCATAGAATGACACTCTATATATATATCCTCCATAGAAGGAGCATCCTATATACTTCTATAGAAGGAACACTATGCTTTCCATTAAAGGAACACCATGCTTTCCATCAAAGGAACACTGGGCTTTCCATTAAAGGAACACTATGATTTCCATCAAAGGAACACAGGGCTTTCCATTAAAGGAACACTATGCTTTCCATTTAAGGAACACTCTATATATTATCCGTAGAGGGAACTCTATATATAAGTTATCATTTAATATCCATATAAGGAGACAATCATCGCTATTCTTGGCAATACATGCAATATCCGAAGATCGTTCACGTATCGACAAGTAATCATCCCTGCATTACATAGAATATCCATATCTTTATTTATAACCTAACGGTACATGCAATATCCGAAGATCGTTCACGTACCGACAAGCAATCAATCGTATCTAACACATATATCATACCTGGCATACACTTACCATTTAAGTTAAGTGTATTAACTGTGACATCGAGTATGCACACAGCCCCGAAAACATAACAAGGAAATGGGGCTAGAAACTCACCTGAATTCTGTTACGTTCACCGATAGTAGTTATTCCTTTCTTGAGCTGTACACGACTAACTGTATAACAATTACACGTATCAATTAACTGTCACTATCTATATCGCGTTTCTAGTTTATTCATAACCCACAATGAACGGGGGTCCGGGGCAGCGCCCCTGGCAGCGGGATCTAGGGGCGGCAGCCCCTAGCAGGGTCCAAGGGGCAGAGCCCCTGGCTGGGGTCGAGCTGCCAGGTCAGCTTGGAAAAATTTTATTTACATTAACTATCTTAACACATTTTCCATTAGAAAATTAAATTATTACTTAATTCGCTAACTAAATCTTTATAGCGAATTAAGCCTGATTCGTGGTCTAATTCGCTATTCTGGTTCGTTATCTCATCATAACTTGATTCGCTGTCTGGTTCGTTATCCCCACATAACGAATTGGCAGGCCTGATTCGTTACTTGATTCGTTATGCTAATTCGTTGTCTGAACATCATCTGATTCGTTACCTTAGCATAGCGAATGAGCATATAACGAATTACCAGATTCGTTATCTTATCTAACGAATTGATAGATAACGAACTTAAGAGTTCATTCGTTATCAAGTCTCACGAATTGGGTTCCATTCGTTATGAACGCGTAACGAATTGGTCAATCATAGCGAATCATCTCAGTTCTTATCCAGACTTTGACTTAGGGTCAAAGTCAAAATCGTCAAGAACACCCAACAGTCAAACTATATTAGATCTGCGATTAAACCTTCATTTCTTAACCAAAAGTCATGATTTAGGTATCATTGGAATCGTCTAAGCAGCGCCTACAAACCCTAACCATTCAATCTTTCAAAACATCAGGTTTACAGGGTGCGATTTATGTGTATATGTTACGGGTCTTCATACTAACAATTAGCTTATCAAACTGAAATCAATTTCAGTAAGTTTAGCTTCGTTGGATTCGTTTTTACCATACTAACACAGATCTATGATTTCCCAAACCAAACCGAACCTATATGAACGATTTCTAAATATAAACATACCTTAAACGAGTCGTTCAACGAACATGAGCTGGTCTTGATGTTGTTTAGGTTTGACACGACGATCTAGCACCAACAAGCTTGGGTTTTCGCCTTCGGATCTTGGCTCGGGTTAAAGGATGGTGTGTGTGTGTTTCTCAAGGTGTAGGCTATGGTGTAGTGATAGATAATAATGGAAAGGATTAGGGTTTAAGGGGTATTTATACTCCTTTACGCCCATGGGCCTAAGGCCTATCTTTCCTTTTTGGTCCATAATTCCATCTACTTAGCCTACTTGAACCATCTTATTATTACGTCATCATTTCTCTACCAATTCTAGTAAACTTTTCAACTATTAACGAATAATACATTAAATATTATTCTTGGAAATTTAGGGATGTTACAAGTCTTCCCTCCTTAAAGAGGTTTCGTTCCCGAAACCTAGCTTATTCCTTGTGAAAGGAACACTTCCTAATCGTCTTTGCTTTCTGGGTTATCTTTCTTACTCCTGAATTGTAGTTATCGAGTGATGTTCATGTGTTTTAGCTATTAAGGTAGCTTGTCCATGAGGCCCTCTATGTACCAAGTCCCGTCTTGTCCTTCCAAGGAACCACGTTTCGTTCTACTTAACACTATTGTCTAAGATAACATTTATCACCACACAACAATCATTCATAACCATAATCAACTCATAACAGTTTCTTAGCATAATTAATTTAGACAACTCCAGTCTAACTTTAAAATAGTACATAAAACACGCGTTAAGTTATTAATAAATCAAACACAGATTAAACTTATGGCTAGTAACTAGCCTTTTTGAACTGTCTTTCAAAACATAAGGGGAAACTGTTAAACCTTAAGCACTCTTCTCTGTTTCATGTCCTTCCTTCGGCTTCCTGCAATCCCTTGCTAGGTGTCCACGCCCTCCACAGTTGTGACACCTATGGTAATCCTTACACTCCCAAGAGGATTGTCCTGCTCTTCCACACCTGTAGCAAACACCTAATCCCATTCTGCATTCTCTCGGGTGTCTCTTCCCACATTTTTCACAAGCGGTGAACTCCTCTTGCCTTGCCTTCTTCTTACGTGGATCCACTTCATTGGCTTCATTTGGTTCTGGGGTTGGGTTCTTTTTCTTCGGTTCCGTCTTCTCCTCTTCACAGATGGCAAGGTCCCCATAAACCATCTCGGCCAATTCCACGGCCGAGTCTAATGTTGCGGGTTTACTAGCATTAACCAAAGTGCGAACATTCTGCGGAGGTCCCCTTACGTAACACTTAATCCTCTTAGCTTCGGTGTTCACCAAGTCAGGTACCAACCTAGACATGCGGTTGAATTCAGTAGTATACTCCCGTTAAGTCATCTTTCCCGCTTTGAAGTTCAGAAACTTCATCTCCACTCTTTCAACTTCGGTATCAGCGCAGAACCTCTTCATCACCAGCTCTTTCAGATCCTCCCACCTCATGGCCTTAATCTCATCCCGGGTCTTTCTCTGCTTCACACTTTCCCACCAATACATCGCCTCATCCTCAAACGATTGGGTGGCATAACCGACAGCTTGGTCGGGACGACACTCGCTGATTCGGATAATTTTATCCATAGCAGTTATCCATTGAAGAGTAGCGACTGCGTCTCCCAAACCAGTCAGTTTCGGCGGGTCACAGCCTTTGAAGGACTTATAGTTGCACCCATCTCGGCCCCTCTTTATGTCATCAGCCTTCACAGACCTCACTACGCTCGAAGCCCCCCTTTCTCTTTTATCATCTTTCCTACCATCTCCTTCCGCCCTTTCAGCAGTTCTTTCACGGTCTCCAGCAGACCTCTCCGAGTTCATATTCTTCACAGCTGTGGCTACTGCTTGGACAATAGCTGCTTGGATTAAGGGATCGAGTTGAACTCCTTCGTTGTTCTCAGGGTTTCTTCCAGCTGCGCTTCCTTCAGCTCCGGTGTTGGAAGATGTTTCTACCGAAGGTCGTTGGACACGACGAGGCCTGCCACGACGTCCCGTGCGGCCTCCTGCTCCAACAGCTACCCTAGATCCAGCCATCATATTCTAAAAGGAAAAACACAACGATGTCTATTACGATGCTCATCCTACCATTTAACACCATTGTCTAGCACGACATGTTATCATAACATAAATAATCATTCATAACCAAATTCGCTATATTACACGTCATATATAAGCATAAGTTTTAAACTTTAACGCAAAACAAGTTCTTAGGCAATCATACTGAAAACGAAATTAAACTATTGTCTAAGCAATTATTCCTTCATCAAGCGCTCCTCTCTGCAGTTTTCCTTCGGCCGATGCTCATATCCCGTTCGCATATCTCGCCTCCGTTCCTTTGCACTCTCTTGCCATGTGACCAGTTTTACCGCATTTGTAACACGCGGGCCTTGCAGTGCATTCTGAAGCATAATGCCCCACCTATCCACACTTGTAACATGCATTCGATCCAAGCCTGCACTCTCCACCATGAGCTTTACCACACTTAAGACAAGCGATGGTACCCTTACCCCATCTGCACTCACCACCGTGCATCTTTCCGCACACTTTGCATGTTTCCTTGTTTGCCCCCTTATGTGCCTTCCTCCCTGCATGCTCCCCGACACCTGCTGATCGTTTGGTTCCTTTCGCCCCCTCCCTTATTACCATCAACTTTCTTACTGTCTTCCCCTATCCCCTCAGTGGCCCTTGCATAGCTTTCTGCAGACTTGTCAGGACGAAATTTCTTTGCTGCGGCAGCTACAGCGTAGGAAATGGCAAATTGAACAACATGATCCAGCTGATACCCTTCATCGCTGCTTGGTCCTTGCAGAGTTTCACTTTTCTCCCTCCTCGTGGTAGTAACTGGTTTCTTAGAAGGTTCCCGGGTAACACGTGGCCCACAAGGACGTCCAGCATGACCTCCTTTCCCAACAAACCTTCTTGCTCCAGCCATCGTATTCTAAATGGAAAACACAAACGTCATCACTCTAGGAATTAGTTAGCACATGATTCGTAAGGTAAGTAGTTAATGACAGTGGCCAAGTGTAATTAACTATTTGCATTACTCCTCAGGTTCTATATACTTCCCTTTATGATTTCACTTTTGCTAGTTTCTACTTTTAAACAGATAATCAATCAGACAATCAATAAATCCTATCCCTATCAGTCACATGTTCTTTCTTTAACAGGTTATAACATCTCATTTATTTGTGAATCAATTTATTATCAAACCATAAGTATATTATTAACTTTCATATAATATAAAAAATAAATAAATATTAGAACAAACAATATAAAAAATCTCCGTAATACGAGGGATAAAAACTAGTATATATATATAGGGAGAGAGAGAGAGAGGAATATATATATATATATATACTATATTATAATACATATAGGAAAGACATAATAGTCTTTTTAATAAATCTCTTAAAAATAAGAGTTTTACAATGATATAAGCTAAATGTACAACCCTTGAAGCATTGAAAATTATCTAAGTCTCAAAATTTTGAATTCCCGCCCACTTGCAGTTTTGCACAACCTGCTTCCAAACTTTTTCCCTTCTTTCATCCCACATTTCAAAATTCAAAACATAAACACACATTCTCTCTCACGAACCCCAAATTCAGATTTTTTCAGAAAAACAGTTAGAGATGCGTTGTTGATCTACAAATTTCATAGTAAAAATAAAATCAAACGCATGAGCCTTCATTTTGGTCTCCCGACTTGACACAGATACCATAACTAGGGATTTGGAATGTTCTTCTACCAATTCAAAATTCAAAACATCACACTCTCTTTCACGATTTGATAAAATCTTGTTGCTTCACTCTAGACTTGTTGACTTGATTTTGAGAGTTATTTGTTAAATTTCTCTTCAAATCGAAGGATTTTTGTGTTCTAGGTTAGTATAATTTTTGCTAGACTTGTGGTATTTTGTGTTTTTAGTTTGCTATTTTAGAGTTTAATATACATGAAAAGCTTGAACTGTGTATTTTGTCTAGGGTATCATATGAGGGCAAAATCGTACCGGCTTATGAACTCCAGATATATGACATGATGCGTATGGAAGTTTTTGCTGGAGTTTGACTAGACCACAACCATGTAGCGCAACACAAGCAACTGGCAATCAATATTGGTTATAACTATGAGGTATTAATCACTTGTTTTTTATTTTGACTCCATTAGTCTATTTTTTGGTTCATGCTCTTTTTTTTCACAGATGAGTTTCTAACTCAACAGGCCCAATCACAAGCTCAAAAAGAAGGAACCGCAGATGGCTTTTGTATAGCGTACGCCCCTTTTCATTTGAATAATAAATTTTGAACAATGGCTTGTTAATGTGCTTAATCTAATTTCGTTGAAGTTGGTTGGTGTCGTTGCTTATATAATGACTCGAGGACCTGCTTTTTTTCACATGACTTTATCAATGCTTCCAAAGAAACTGAAACATGTAAGAAATTATATTCATAATTTGATTAAAAAAATATTTTATGTTGATTGAAATTTATACATTGATGGATGACAAAGTCAAGCAGCGTAACCGGCCCGAACAAGTTTAGTTGTTATGGGTTTGGGCTGCAACTGGTCTTTGAAATAGTAATTTTAATTCGGGCGACAAATGGTCATTTTGATTCTGGTCATACTTGGTTCAGGTCTCGGTGGGTCTTTTTGAAATTTTTTTTTGGTGATTTAGACTTTAGCTAAAGTGTGTCCTTTTAAACAATTGTCATCTTGGTTTAGGTCATTTTGCAATTTCCCCTTTGCGTGTTGAGGTTTTGTTCATTTTAGGTTCAGTTTGACCCTTGGTTTTAAATTGCGCGCATGTTGCGCTGATGCGGTGTTGCAATGGTAAGAGCGCTATAGATGCTGCGATGCGTTAGGATCACAAGTTACGCTGATATTGCGCAGAATTCCGCAAGATGCGGTTAGGGTTTTTTTTATTTTATTAATTTTGAGTTTTGACATAATTTTTGCTATGATGATAAGTCTTACCTGGGAATTATGTTGGTAGAAAGTATTGTGAATAATCAATTTGAGTTCTTCTAAAACCTGATTAGCGATTTAGAGAGGTCTGCAGCGAGTTCTTCAATTCTGATTGTCGTATATTATGTTTCAAGTTCGTATCTCTATTTATGATCTAACTGCCTCCCTAATAAAGTTGAATCTTCTTTTAATTTCATTAACGGCTGCACTATTAGCGGAGCTTCCTTATATAATTAATTGGAGTGCCTGCTTTATATTAGTTCAATTTAATATTTAATTTCTCATAATTTTTTGTATTTTTTTAACTTAAGTATTTAGTAGATGGTTATAAATGATATTAATTTTGAACTTTTGTTACTCATATGAGTTTTTATATAGATTAACGTTATGCAAATAATTGTAATTTAAGCATGTTACAGACTTCTAATACTTTTTTAATGAGGGACGCATCGCATACGTGATATGCTCGCATCGCGCATTGCGCATCACGCATCGGATTTTTAAACTAAACGCATCGGAGCGCATTGCGCAATTTAAAACCAAGGACTTTGGCCCACATAACATATTATATTCTGGTCATTAATTAAACAACAGGGCAGATTTTGATCTAATAGGTCATTTCGTTTTGGTTGCGAGTCAAAAGAATACACTTGTGTTTCAAGAAATGTTTACATGTCAACAAACTGAATTGGACTTTACTATATTGTGGTTCAGGAAGATCCCGAGGGTCCAGCCCCTCGGTTAGCTGAAAAGGAAGTTGTTTCTGCTGCTTTAGATATTGTTGTTAAAAGTGAAGGGTTATCAGTTGAACTTTGTAGAGAACTTCAGGGTCGTCAACATGGAAAACTTCTTACAGCCGACCCAATAACAAGTGGTAGGCCCGCTGAAACTTTACGATTTTGTCATCCCTAAGCGATTTAAAACATGTTTTCCCGGTTACAATGGGAACAATGCAGTAATTGCCCAACTTTTGTTCTAAACAATTGCTTGTTGGTAGATGGTGCAAAATTTTGTACATTCTTTGTTTTTGTTTAGAGTTTCATTTTTTCTTATAAAGAAAAGACTTCAACCTTTGTTTTTGTTCGTTGATTAAGAAAATGAATGTGTTCGTTTGAACCTTAACTAAACACACGAACCAACACAAACACTTAAACGAATAGATTTTCGTGTTTGTGTTTATTTGTTAAGAAAATAAATGTGGTATTCATGTATTAACAAACTAAACGTGTTAGTGTTCGTGTTCGTTTGTCAAGACAACACTGACTTGACCATCAGCCCTGAAAATGGTGCTGCAGTTGGAGCTGCTGATTCTAAAAGGTTTAATTTTTAATTAAAATTCTAATATATAAGGTCTGTTTAAAGAATTCTTCTGCCAATTTCAATACATTTTTTCCTTGATGAATGGGAATTTCACTACGATTGCGCTTGAGAAGACCAAGATTGTGAGAAAGCTCCATCTTCATAAATGGTGAGATTGTTTTTCCTTTTCATTATTTTGACTTTTAAAAGTTACTTTTTTTTGTTTATTATTCCATTAAACTCGGGTGGCTGACATGCTGAAATACGTATTTGGCCCACATCACCGCATGTATCTGGTTGCTAAGGTATTCTTCCATATGTTCTTTAGTCATGTGAACCTTAAATACACAACATATGATTCAGTTTATAAAAAATCATTTGATTTTAATACTCCAGATTTTGTGGCAAACATAGTCATATGATTCACTTTATGAGCGAGTAAGTGGTTACCTAACCCGACCCAAAGGATCCTGAAACCAGAGAACCAAAACGCAAGAACAAAGTTGATTTTTCATTTTCTGTCTTACATTATGCCGGAACTGTAATTGATGACCAAAACCGACCAGAAACAACCTGACTCGAACTCCATTACTGAACCCTACCTAAAGCCACACGAAACCTTAGTAAAAAAACGTGACATACCCAAACTTGATTGCCATACTTGCCTTAAAACAAACCAAAAACCTATTAAACAAAACCAACTTACCCGAACCCCTTATTAGACATAAAAACTACCGAACCTGACTCGAAGCCACACAAAACCTGATTAGACATGCACACCCAACAACCGAACAACTAGTTCTGAGAAAGTCGAAACCCGAGAACAAAATGGAGCTGTTTTTTTTGTTTTTATTTTAACATGGTGTCTTTTTTAACCGTAATCGTTACCGAAACCCGATTAAACAAATACTTTTTTGTTTTTTTTCTTGGTTTGAAATTCACATAATCAAATTGGGTGCAAATTTTACCTTTTAATTTCATTAAATTTTTATTGGGTTCATTACACCCTGATATGTATTTTTATTTTAATATGTCTACATTTGTATTGTTAGTTTGTAAGTTGTAAGATTCACTTTTTAAATTTCATTTACAATGTTTTTGTAAGACAATCACATTAGTGTATTGTTGGACTTTACTAGACGCAGGAAGAATTAGACAGTTTGTGTTGATTGCTGAAATTTTGTTCGCCTGTTTTCTTTTACGTTCGTTAACCTAGTTCATTTACAGTTTAAACGAATTACCATGAAAATGTCTGTTTTCTTATGAACGGTTATGAACACAAAAATTTGTTTGATTATGTGTTCATGTTCGGTTAAAGTAAAATGAACGAAAATGAATATGCACTCATTGTGTTCGTTCAAATATAGTTGTATGGGCATATGAAAGAGGCTTTGAACTTCAAAAGATCAACTTCAAGTAACAAGGTTATCACAAAAAGAAATAAACTCATTGTGATCATCAAATAATCTTCCATTCTTCAAATCTGTTTCTTCCCCTGTAAATTATCTTCAAACCATTCCCTGAATTAAGATAGCATTCAAGTTCAACCATAACCCGTTCTTGACTGTTCAAGTAACTATTTCATAGGAGGTTGAACTCTACTGATCATCCTTTCAACATTGTTGCTTGAGATGACTCTATCTTCTTATCCGTACTAAGAAATCTGAAAACTGACAAACGATGAAACATTTTTGAAAAACCTTGGATTATTAATCTTGATCAACTTTTCCTTAACTCGAGTCTTTTACTTGATTTGAAGCATGCCATTTTCAATGAAATTCAAAGATTTTTACTCCCCCAATTTCGTTGCAATTGTCTTTAATAAATATGTCTTCAAATCAAGTGTGGGTGAAACAATCTTGATCATCCTCATCAAGATTGTAAAAATCTTAGATAAACATATTCAAAAGTTGGTTTACACTTAATGTGATTAAATCCTTAAGCTTGGTCAACACTTGTTCTTGTAAAGCTCTTGATGAAGTCGTGAAATTGGATGAGGTTTGAATTCCATAATCTTGTTGATGATTGGAGAAAAATTACCAAAATACCCCTGGTATATATCTTCCGTAGAGAACAGCTTGGTCAAACGGTCAACGGTACCAAAAATCTCAAAAGTTTCTTCAAAACATTGAAATATTTCACAAACTCTGTTTCCTAGCACACAGTGTGCTTGGGATCACTTTCCTAGCACAAAGTGTACTCGGAATAACTTTCCTAGCACAAAGTGTACTCGGAGTAACTTTCCTAGCACAAAGTGTACCCGGAAAGCAAAACACTTGCGATTTTTTTCAATTTTAGCACTAGCACAAAGTGTACCCGGAAGCACTTTCTTAGCACAAAGTGTACCCGGAATCAAAACACTTGTGATTTTTCAATTTTCAACTAGTTCAATTTTCAACCTTTATCAAAATGTATGAAAATTGTGCGTCAAAGAAATCCTCACTAGTGCTCTAAAAACAAAATGAGATTTCTAAGTGTTTTGAACTATGAGTGAGTCTCTAGACTCGACACATAAAAACTATGCATGAGATGTTATGTTTGTGAAACAAGTGCGACTCGACAAACACGTTGGTGATAAATTACGGGTTTGATTAAGTATTGTATTTAAAAGTTACTACGATACATTATTAGTAAAACATCTACCACAAGGTCAAATATGCCAAACATATTGCAAACATCGATCAAACAATCTTTTTTCACATTTAAATCAAGCATTCAGCAGCTAAGTTACCGTGTCAGAATTTAACACATCAAGATTACTCTATTTCACACTATCCATAACAAGTAGATAAAATCACCAAAATTAACCACAGAAACACACGTGAGTTAGGTTTCTAAAAATATTTTTATTGTATTTTTAGCTTACACGTTTTATCACAAGAGTCAAAACAACACAGTAGGTACACATCATTCATTATCATGCGCAACAAAAGGTTCTTAACTATTCCCATTACATGGTTATCCAATTAATGCAAGGACAATTGGGTTAGACTACACACTCAATTTGTTAACTTTCAGAAGTAGAATAAACTCAATTGGTCTTGTTGTTTGTCAGATATACTATTATCAAAACAGCCTATTAAAAGGCTTCCCGAATCAGAACTGCACAACTAATTTGTAAATTAATAAAATCTGACTTCCACACGTCAAAAAATTACAAACTCAGATTCTTTAGAATCTAGACTCGACCTACTAAATCATAGAATCAATCATCACTTCAAAACATATCATTAACATCAAGTTACAGCCGTTTTAACATGCAATTATGATTCTGTCCAGCATCAATTTTTTTACCAAACTTTAACAAACTATCAATCTATGAACAATTAACCATGCACGCAACCCTAACCCATCAAAAATCAATCTTTAACATTTAGGGTTTATGATTATCATGCTTAATCATGCAATTAAATCAATGGAATAGGCTAGAGAGTGTGTTTAGTCACCTAACTAATACCTTGAACCTTCAACGAGCTTGCAAGAATTATTGTATGTGTGTGTGTTTTGTGTTTCGGCTGAACAAGGAAGGGGGGGGGGGGCTGCCGTTGCAAGAGGGAGAGGGAGAGAGGGAGAGGGTTAGGGTTTGTTATTAATTTGTTTATATAATAATCAAATATATCACATGTTACAACTTGCACCGTCAACTTCTATTTAGTTTAATTCTAGCACAAACTAATCTTTTTCATCAATAATATGATGCTATACATGCAAGAACCAAATTACATATAAACATAACACCTATTTATACCAAGTACTTGTTTATAATATTTATTGTTTGTTCACCAACGGTGTGAGTCGACTCGTGTGTGATTCGGTGAAACTCCGAAAGATTACTTGTGTAATGATTGTCATGTATCATTTAAACTCTAATTAAATGCAACGAGGAATGCGTTAATTGGAATAACATAGTTCGTGTGATCTTGAGTTTGAATTAACGGAGTTCTGTTTAGCGGAGTTAACCTGAAATTGACGAGTGTCAGAACAACATCCTAATAAAGTATGCAAGTTAAAGAAATCAATCTATGGATTGAAACAAGCATATAGAAGTTGGAATCACCGTTTTGATGAAGTGGTTAAGAAATTTGGATTCATCAAGAGCGATAATGAGGCTTGTGTGTATAAGAAAGTTAGTGGGAGCATCATTACTTTCTTAGTATTCTATGTTGATGACATACTACTATTTGGAAATGACATTCCAACCATGGAAGTTGTAAAAACCTGGTTTGGGAGTTGTTTATCCATCAAGGATCTTCGTGAAGCCGCTTATATTTTGAGAATAAATATCTATAGGGATAGATCAAGGTGGTTCATAGGTTTAAATCAAAGTGCATACATCGATATACTCTTGAAAAGGTTCAAGATGCATACATCGATCTTCGTGAAGCCGCTTATATTTTGAGAATAAATATCTATAGGGATAGATCAAGGTGGTTCATAGGTTTAAATCAAAGTGCATACATCGATATACTCTTGAAAAGGTTCAAGATGGAAAACTCTTTGAAAGGTTCGGTACCTATTCAAAGAGTAACGATATTTAGTGCGACTCAATGTCCAAGCTCAAAGGATGAGCAAGAAAAAATGAAAGGAATCCCATACTCTTCGTCTATAGGATCCATCATGCATGCAATAATATGCACTAGACCGTATGTGTCATGCGCTTTAATCATGACAAGTAGATTCCAACAAAATCCCGGAAGTAGCCATTGGATGGCTGGTAAGAGTATATTGAAATACATTAGAAGGACTAAGGATATGTTTCTAATATATGGCTCTAGTGTTGGAACTTATATTTTAGACCGACGCATCGAATTAATTTGTGGGTGAAAAGTATAATGTTTGATCTCAACCAAGGGTAGATGGCTTGAAGACCAAGTCATGCTAGACTAGTATAAATATATGTTTTTATTCTTTGTTTAGTATGAGTGAGTGTATTGTTTATTGAGTGATATTTAGGGTTTTATCCCTTTGAGAGAGTTTCCTCCTCCATGATGAGCTCTCCTGGAGGCGGCTGATATTTCTTGTGTATGTATGAATGTATGTATGAGTGGTTCATCTTTAATGGAATCATTCGACTAATGAAATCATACTGCCAGATCTATCTTGTTTGTGTTTCGATTACATATATGTGTTCATCCTATCTTATTGCTTATTGTTAAGCGAATCAGGCTCTCTCCCAATACATCTCATCCGTCCAAATATCATTCAAGTGTGATATACGAGTGAGATTCGATCCTAACCCCAGACCCGAGCTCCACCGTTAATATCGATTATTCACGCTTCTGCACCGGGGCTCGGGTTCACACAATTGGTATATAAAAATCTTTGAATTTCATTGCAAATGGCAAGCTTCAAATCAAGTAAAAGACTCAAGTTAAGGAAAAGTTGATCAAGATCAATAATACAAAGTTTTTCAAAGATGTTTCATCGTTTGTGAGTTTTCAGATTTCCCAGTACGGATGAGAAGATTGAATCATCTCGAGCAACAATGTTAAAAGGATGATCAGTAGAGTTTAACCTCCTATGTAATAGTCAATTGAACAGTCAAGAACATGTTATGGTTGACTTGAATTTTATCTTAATTCAGGGAATGGCTTGAAGATGATTTACAAGGGAAGAAACAGATTTGAAGAATTTAAGATTATTTGATGATCACATTGAGTTTATTTCTTTTTGTGATAACCTTGTTACTTGAAGTTGATCTTTTAAGTTCAAAGCCTCGTTCATATGCCCATACAACAATATCTAAAAGTGATATGAGAATGATGACTCGAAATGAACAATGGGAGAAGCTTAACGTGAGGGGGAAAATTTCAATGAAAGACAACAAGTTTTTGAGGTAATCATTGAAGTAATTCGATGGCATCGGTCTAGGGGGAGATTGTTGGGACTTAAATTTAGATCGACGCATCGAATTAATTTATGGGTGAAAAATATAATATTTGGTCTCAACCAAGGGTGGATGGCTTGAAGACCAAGTCATGCTAGACTAGTATAAATAGATGTTTTTATTCATTTGTTTAGTATGAGTGAGTGTATTGTGTATTGAGTGAGATCTAGGGTTTTCAACCCTTTGAGAGAGTCTCCTTCAGGATGAGCTCTCCTGGAGGTGGCTGGTATTTCTTGTGTATGTATGAATGTATGTATGAGTGGTTCATCTTTATTGGAATCATTCGACTAATGAAATCATACTGCCAGTTCTATCTTGTTTGTGTTTCGATTACATATATGTGTTCATCCTATCTTATTGCTTATTGTTAATCGAATTAGGCTCTCTCCCAATACATCTCATCCGTCCAAATATCATTCAAGAGTGAATACGAGTAAGATACGATCCTAACCCTAGATCCGAGCTTCACCGTTAATACCGACTATTCACGCTTCCGCACCGGGGCTCGGGATCACACATCTGGTGAGGAGGAACTCGTTGTAAATAGTTACACAGATGCGAGTTTCTAAATAGATCGAGATGATTCTCGATCACAATCGGGATATGTTTTTGTTATGAATGGTGGGGCAGTCTCTTGGAAGAGCGCGAAACAAGATATGGTAGAATTATTCACCACTGAATCGGAATACATCGCCGCCTCATTGGCATCTCAAGAAGCTGCATGGATAAGGAACTTCGTTGCCAACCTAGGGATAGTCCGTACCATTCAGGACCCTCTAGAGATCTTTTGTGACAACGAGGGTGCGATTGCTCTAATCAAGGAATCCTGTGCACATCAAAAGACGAATATATGTATTCACAAAGTTCACACCCATCAAAACATTGCGAATCCACTCACGAAGCTCCTTTAAAGGTCGAAGCATGATGGTCATACTTGCGCCTTAGGACTTAGATATTCTAGAGATTGGGTTTGATATATTTTGTACTTGGATATCGGAACAATTATTATTTTGACTCATTCATATGATTATGGTTTATGATTATGGCATTTGAGTTATGTTCCATTTTAGCATGTTTAAATCCGTAAATAAAGTTAATTATTCTAAATTTCCGTAGTCGTTCATATTTATAGGAACAAATATGAAGGTAAGACTATTATGAACTTTGATTGGTGGATATTCAGAAGGTATGAATATAGAGCAAGGGGATATAAAATATTGGACTGACCCGCCCATAAATGTTACTACATGGAATCTTTGTGATTGATCATAAGTAAATTTGACCGACTTAACGCGAGTCATAATAACGCTGAAATATAAAACTGAGGTGGAAGGGAGATTTGGTCAATATGATTCTCTGTTCAACTCACAAAAATATGTACAACTTTCATAGATAGATTTCATATTTGTCGTAGTTGTGCTTGTATTGAATTTGAAAATATACAAAATCCAAAAATATTGTGTTTTTATTTTGATTTCTACTTTATTTTCTATTGCCGACCTAAAGGGTAAAATTTGAGAAAGAAAATACCAAAAAGATTTTCCCATGTTTTTATTTTATTCTTTTATTTAATTCTTTTAAGGTAATCGGCTTTAACTTAATTCATTTAATTTATGTGTTTTGCATGTAAAACACGTTAAGGTATCGGTTTTACCCCGAGTGATAAACAATCTTTAAGTGAAGTTTATCGGGACACAGGTTTCGATGCATTATTTAATTCTTGGAAATTGAAAATTAAAATTTTCATTTTTAATAGGTTATATAATTCCCATTCGTTATTGAGAGAATAATGAATGGAACCCATTCGCTATCATTATTGATAACTAATGAAGGTCATTCGTAGTGTAACGAATGTATTCAATCGTTGCATCTATTCGCTTTCGCTTCATCTGATAACGTATGACCTCATTCGTCATTGATAGCAATAAAGAATGAAGAATTTATTACATGTGATTTGTTATGATTTTAACTTATTGGTTATTCGTTAATGATGACAACGGAAGAGAGGCCATTCGTTAATTTCAAATTAATGAATGAGCTGATTCGTGTGTCTCAGGATGTGTGCCGATCTAAAATATATATTAAACAATTAAAAATAAATCGACTCATTCGTTCATACTCTTTATCACCTTCCTTACCCAACCTCTTGCAAAATTTTCCTGAAAATCCTACCATCATTTAATAAATTTTTGTTGATTGATTAAGACTTATAAGGTATTGACGAGCATACCACAATGATTTTCGTCAAAAATCATTGTGGTTTGATAGGTTAATTAGACGATTAATTAAGCGGGTTAATATATTAGTCAAATGAACCAGTAAAACATGAATGTTTCTGTTATAGGTTTGTTTGGGTAGATAGACGATGTCTTTACGAGTCTTGTTATATAAGTTCTATATTGATTCATTGTTGTTTATGGGTAAATTGATTATTTGTATGCATGTCGACTAATTGGGTCTCAATTAATTTTGACTTTGACGATTGAGAAGAGAAAAAAAAATAGTAGCAACAATCTGAGATCAATTGTTCAAAAGGGGAGAGGTTTTTTTTGCCACAATGAAAAAAACCTGAGATAATTGTGAGAGGTTTTTTTCCCGTTTGCTTCATGTTTTGTGTCCAACCCAAATGTGGGGAATTTCTTATAATTTTTCTTCGACATGGTGTTGGGGACAACACGAGTTTTTCTTGGGGTAAGGTTTCACTACAAAAAAATGTCATATAGTTAAATACAAAAGGTGCCACTAAAAAACTAAAAAATGTCACTAAAAAACCCCTATAAGAATGTGCGACACACAAAAAAGTGTCACTAGAAGCGGTGAAGCTAACGCCTTTTAGTGGCACTTTTTTAACTGTCGCACAATGTTTTATGGTTTTTAGTGGCACTTTGTTTTGCCACAATATAAGAAAAAAACTTTGGTGACACAATTTTTGTGTCTTTAAAAATTAACTCTTGTTACACATCCATACGAGTTTTAGTGACACTTTTTTTTGCCACAATAAAAAAAATCTTGACACAAACTCTATGTCACTAAGAACTATTTCTATTTTAATATATGTACAAATTTTTAATGGCAAATAATTTTGTCAAATGACATGATTTATAACATAAAATATAAAATAAAAGTTCAAGTAAATGCAGAAATCATAATATAATAAGTTCAATCCAAAACAAACTCCAAATGCTTAGTGTAATAAGTAACATATTTGAATTCTAAATGTAACAAGATAAGTCTAAACATTCTTTCTGTGAAATTTCACTTTCATAAAGCTTAGCTCCAAAGCTTCTCATGATATCTACCCTGCCATCATCAACCATATAAACAAACATTAGTATTGGTTAAAAAAATCTTAAAGTTATTTTTTCTTTTATAGAAGTGAAATGTGCAGGCTATATTTTATCTCAAATGGGTTAGATATTCTCACATACCTACCCATTCGAATGTCAAATGGGCGCACAATTCCATCAACACTTCCTGGTATGATTCGATTTTCTTTAAACAAACTGACATGACAACGTCTAGAAAAGGTGTTGATAATCTGCAAAATAAAACATTTAGCATATATAAATATGAACTAACGATTATCGTTATAAGCATGTATATAAGAACATGAAGAAACTCAGTGCTTCCAGATCTACAGTCCAAGGAACGCTAAGAAACGTCATACCCTGCTAATATAACTACATAAACATATTCATTGAACTATACAACATTCACCTGATCACATAATAAAATTAAAGTTAAAATAACAAAAATTTGCCATAACCTATAGTAGAAAACATGAAATAATAAATTCGAAGATTCTCAATTGCATTCCAAAAAAGAGATTAATCAATAGCATGCTTATATAACTATATATGCTTGCTATAATTTAAAATTTTCAATTATGTTCATTCTTGCCAATCATAATATTAACTTACCACAAATAAATAGATATAAAACAACTTATATTTGTGATGATAAATCAAGCACTGGCATGGCCTCGAAACTTTTGGATCACATGACCGGTTATTACATCCCAATAGAAGACTTGTCCATAACCACCATATGAGCATATTTTTTATTTATCTCTAACATATAGAACAAAAGGTAAGTTAAATACCCTAAAAACAAACAGCCTATTTATAACTAAGAACAAGAACCAGTCAGGTGAGAGATATGACGACTTGATAAGAGAAGATAGTTTTTCTAGATTGGAGCTCAGATTATAAATTCTTCCTCCTGAATATCAATAAGAGAGGTTTTAATAATCAATGTTTCTAATTTCCTTAACAATTAGATTCAATTAAACATCAAGTTTAGATGATTTATCAAACAAAGTGATCAAACACATATTCCATTAAACATTAACTTCATAACCTAATGAACATCTAGCATATAGTATATGACAAATGGATACAAAATCAAAAGCAGAAGCAAACTGAGTCTAATTACAGCTAGGGTTAACAACTTAACACAAATTACAAACAAACACCTCTTGAATAATAGTAATAATAATAATATTTATAATAAAAATCAGACAAATTATGTGTAACAAAAGAGGATTTAATATGTGCATATTCGAAGAAAAGTAACAGGTATAGCTTACGGTGTCACCTGGACGCCACAGAGTTTACGATGATTCGATTTTTAGTTTTGATATGAATTACCGGGTGAGGATTCCAAAGAGGAATGGTCCAATCTTTGTGTCGGCCCTGTTTTGACCAACATAAATAATTAATCTTTTTGACATAGACCACTTTTAAACAGCAACTCAACTTTCCTGACCAACCCATTTTCACCGTTAGCACAATGTTAACCAGTTTCCTTACCAGTCAATTGTACTGGATTTAAAAACCAGATGATACTAGAAATAGGTATTGAAATACTTTATGTTTTGGTGTGAATTCGTAATTTTAATAAAATATTATGACATTAGTAAATAAAAAAGAACCTTGATTAGAAAATGAATCATAGAATGATATTTTAAACCAAAAACAAAACTAAAAAAGTAATTAAAATGAAAATCCAGTCTTGTTTAACCGGTTCACCATTCTGATATATTGATAAAATGACTAGCAATGCAATGACTATGTTTAAACTGTACAATTTATAAGGAAGAGGTCAGATTTCATTAATAATTAATTAGTCAAGTCTCACATTGAAACACCATTCTTTCTCTACAATACCGTTTACAAAAAGCATTAAAAAATCTCAAGTATTAAAGACGAATTTGTATTAAAATTGCTAAACAACCTCATCATCATCAGCATCATCGTACTCAGTATATCCCACCAATAGCAAAGCTATGGTAGGGTCTGAGGAGGGTAAGATGTAGACAGCCTTACCTCTACCCCATGGGGATAGAGAGGCTGCTTCCGGTGAGACCCCCGGCTCGATAGTAGTTTTGCATCAAGCCTTGGACATATTACATAAGGCACATAGCACTCAATCATCGGGACGCCGGCTGATTGGTGCATGTACCCTTGTCTTTCGGCTATCAACGCCACCACATGATGCCTGATTAACCTTCCATCACTTTTAACGTTATTTTCACAAAATTAGTAAAATAACGTCAAAATTAGTGCAATTTTACTTTTGCCAACCCGAGGGTTCACACATATATACATTATATGCGCGCACCGCAAGCAGGGCACAAATTGCTAAACAACCTAAATAATAAAATTGCCAATTCTAAACAAATATGAACTGTAAAAGCCAAAATAGGAACCGGTTTGACAAATATAAATGAACTAGTTTTTCTACCCGGCGCGTTGCGCCGGGGTAGCTGGCAAAAGCACAGCCTTGAAACGAAGGCCTTGGTAAAACCCGAACATTACGACGATAAGTTGATACGAATTCGGTCAGTACCGACTTAAGTACCGGAATTAAAACAAATTGGTCGGTAAAACTCGGGCGTTGCGGCGTGAGTCGGTAAAACCTTAGCATTGTTGGTCTCGGGATTTGTGGCGGTAAGTTGACATAAATTTAATTTGTTTCATTTACGCTCATTACGATACCGAAACTACGAAACAAAATAAAAAATAAAAAATAAAAAAAAAATCTTTACCCAATTTCGGGCCGCCACTTGGACCAATAAGATGCTAGCGTCACCAAACTTTCAATTTATATATATTAGATAATGAATATCAAAACAAGAAATAGTTAGTAAACTAAGTAATGCAACAAACAATAATTCAATTCACTGACCCACTCAAATGCTCTATGTTGTAAGGCTCCGTTCACGGTGCCCTACTTTGTCGTCCGATTTACTTATGAACACAGTTCTAAATATCAGAGTTAATAAAAACTTTCGCGGAATAATAAAACTTCAATCATTCGTTACAAAACATTCAACTTGTCTGCAAAACATATCATAAATTAGTTTATTAAAACATCATAACAAATCTTCTTTGGATGCCAGTCCCTTCTGATCATTCCATGTGTCCCCCTCTCAAGCCAGCTGCTTCAATTTATTCACTTGCGTGCATACTAAAAGTCAGCTACGCTGAGTCACTTCTTGTTAAAACAGACAACATACAATACATTCGCATACTTAGTTATACATATCCGAAGATACATATTAGTTACTTAAGCTGTTCATTTTTTATTTTATACACAAATAAGTATATACCTTCTTTCTTTCATACATTTATATTTAATCATACTTTACATACTTATACATTTCAAAGAGCATTACGCCCTACTTCCTCAAGTATTATTAGGGCTCGGTCCGTTTTTTCCTTGAATATTATTAGGGTCTGGTCCCTTCTTCCTCGAGTATTATTGAGGCTCGGTCCCCTTCTTCCTCGAATATTATTAGGGTTTGGGTCCTTCCTCGAGTATTATTGAGGCTCGGTCCCTCTCTTCCCGTGCATCCCTATCATACCTTTCTTTACATTTTCATACATACTCTTAATCATTCATATAACATACATATATCATTTATACATCATACATATAAAACTCACCTTTTTCTGGCAATATGTGCAATATCGAAGATCATTCACGTAGAGACAAGCATTCATTCATAACCACAATCACATAAATCACATAAGGCATACACTTACCACTTAAGGTAAGTGTATTAACTAATCACATCAAGTATGCACACAGCCTCGAAAACATAACAAGGAAATAGGGCTAAAAACTCGCATGTACGCGGTTCCTCTCTGAATTTATTATTATGCCCTTCATGAGCTGTGCACGGCTAATTTTTTATTAATCATAGAATCATTTAACTACTACTAGCTACACCATACTTCTGAGTTATTGTAACCCCTAGCTACGAGGGTCGGGGCAGTGCCTCTGGCAGCGAGGTTCTAGGGCGGTAACCTCTAGCAGGGTCCAAGGGACAGAGCCCCTGGCTGAGGTTAATAAGCCTTTACCAAAAACCTCATCAGAAAAACTAAACTTCAATTATTTAATCAAATCGAATCTTAATTTTAAACGTTACCTTTCATTATTAATTATTTACTTATTCTTAGTCCATTTATCATATAAGTCCATGTCTATCGTTTACGTATGTATACGCTGTTTATCTTTCGTTAATTTCAGAAAATCATTTTCACCCGTATAAGTCTTGGGCGTATAGGTTATTATGGGCGTGTAAGTGTTTCTAGTGTATAAGTCCTCCTCAGGCGTATAAGTTTCTTCCAGCGTGTAAGTGCATATGGTGTATAAGTCATACATATACGCTACATACATAGACATTTCATACATATACGAGCACATACACACATGCTATATACATAAATGGTTTATAACATATATGTAACATTCGTTACTTTTCAAACCCGAAAACCCGACCCATTTTAAATTTTCGGTTTTGTTTCTATTTAAATTCATATATTTTTATAATATTATTAATTAATCTCAATTTTCGTTAATGTATTTTATGTGATCATTTCAACGCAATTATACATTTCACCACCCTTATAGTATTACATACTCATTTAGAACATTCATAATCAAGATCAAATATTTATGTACATGTCCCATGCAATTTACTAGAATTATTATTTGACTACAACTACTACTTTTATTATTATTATTATTATTATTTATTATTATTATTAATTTTATTATTATCATCATCTTTCCATATGTTACTTAACTAATAAAAACTAATGAACGTTTTAATTCAAGAAAAATTTTAAAATAGTTAAACCTTTTGAATACCCTACTAAACAATTTTTAATTTGTGTTTTAATTATATTAAATATGATTAATTTTCATAATTTTCTTAAGACATAACAACTCTATATTTTCACTATAAAAGGAGGACAAATCCTCCACTATTTTCATACCTCTATCCATTCTTTTCTTAAGTTTAAGTGCACTAATAAGTAAGTTGTTAACATTTCAAGCATTTTATAGCTTTTGTTTTGATTTTATCTTGAATGTTCATACTTGTTCAAAAGTTGTTCTTCATGATCATGTTACTTTTATCATAAAAATATTATATTTTGGTTTTAAGAATCATTATGATCATGGATATCCAAGATGAACACTTTGTTTTTTCTAAATCTTGGATCAAGCCTAGTTATTTTGCAAGAACAAACATGAATATATATTTATCTAAATCTTATGATTCGTTGATCATCATAACTTAAAAACTTTCTTTTAAATAAGATTATTTATAAAAATTTCTTTTATTTAAAATATTTTACAATAGATATAACATACTTTGTATCTTTGAATTAATAATTGAGTAAATTAATTATTGTTTATTTTATTTCAACATAACTACTATTTATAATTTTCTTTAAGAGAATTCATGCAAAACATTTAAGTTAATTAATTAATTATGTTACTTGGAAACAAGTATTTAATCATAAATTGTTATTAATATTATTTTTTAATCTTATATTAATAAGTTATAATTATTTGTCTACAAATCATTTTTCAACTAATAAACATCAAATGATTTATATAAACTATATTCATTTTTGTTAAACTCATTAAAAATCCCCAAGTCCCCATTTACCATAAGATAATTAACTTTATAATTCCGATAGCTAGTCCTTGATTTTTGTATCTTCGTTATTATTTATAGTTTCGTGAGATTCAATTGCTTCGTTTGTTAACTCACTTTCGGTTATTTATTTCAAGTTATCTCCAATATCAAAGGTGAGTTTCTCACACCCCATTTTTACCTTTTTACTATTTTGGGGGTAGCATATATATCCTATCAAAATTCAATTTCGTTTATTTATTATTTACAAACTACAATTCGCATCATGGACTTGTGTGTTTACTTGTTACTTGCTCAAATATTACGTGCATGGATTTATTCGATAAGTGTGATCATACGCCCTCCTTTGCACTCAGGACCATTGTTTCTAGTGGAAAAGGGACTCCGATCTGAGTACGTTGGTGCACAATCCCAACTAGAAAAGACCTTCATTTATTCTTTACACTCATGGACCATTGTTTCTAGTGTAAAGAACCCTTATGTGTTTTTCACAAGTTTTCATGGAATTGTATGGTTTTTATGTAGTATTTAAACTGTGTGAACTCACCAACTATTTAATTAGTTGACTTGATTTTATATATATATGCTACAGGTACTTTCATTAGAGGATGAAATGAAGAGGATACTTTAAGTTAGGTTATCTAGATAATAAACTTGAAGATGTTTGTTTTGTTCCTTTTCCCTTGTGTTTGTTCATTTGAAATAATTTGTGTACTTGATGCTTTGGAATGAACTGATGATAATATTGTCACTTAATAGTGTCACGTGTGTTTTGGGCAATCTGTACGTCTCACCCAGGCGTTTCCGCTTTAGCCGGGGTGTTACAGATTGGTATCAGAGCCGTGAGTATAAGATAGGACATTAGACGTAGTGTTCTAGTAGGTTATAGTTTATTTGCTTGTGTTTGTTCATTTGAAATAGGACATTAGCCGTGAAGATGTTTGTTTTGTTCCTTTTCCCTTGTGTTTGTTCATTTGAAAAAATTTGTGTACTTGATGCTTTGGAATGAACTGATGATAATATTGTCACTTAATAGTGTCACGTGTGTTTTGGGCAATCTGTACGTCTCACCCAGGCGTTTCCGCTTTAGCCGGGGTGTTACAGATTGGTATCAGAGCCGTGAGTATAAGATAGGACATTAGACGTAGTGTTCTAGTAGGTTATAGTTTATTTGCTTAATTGTTTAAGTTGCATGATTAGAAATTATGTGAGCCTTATTTGATTAGTCAATTCACATTATTTGGTTGTTATTAATTTGTTTATGCCTCATATACGCAAATACTATTATATTGATGATTCAATTACACAAGAACACACAAGTCCAAAGGTTTATGTTTAACACAAAGATTTTCAATAATCAAATTTTCTATAATTGGTTGTCCAATATTTTTTCTTCTTAAATATGGTTACGTTATGGTGGGTATGTAGTAAACCGTAAGGGGGACATGCCTGTTTTCTGAAACTCTTGACACCAAGGTTATTGAAACCTAAGGATAATCAATGCGTATAAATCCCAATCAGACGCGGGACCCGGTTGCTTACCTGGAGAGTTAGGAAAGAGCATGAACTCTATTAAGCCAAAGCATACCACTTTCAACGTCATATGAATCACAAATTTAAGTTTTCAAACGCGGCCATGTTCTCTTTGTGAAAAGAATATGGTTGCACTCCTCTATGTTTTACAATGTGTTTTAACTGGAAGTCTGTACACGAATACCCACCTTTCGGTTCGATTTAATTATGCATTTTTATATAAGAATAGTTAGCTTTTAAAAGATTTGTGACATGTTTTCTTTATTTATACGCTCATTTACGGCTTAAACTTTAAAAAGTTTGCAAAGTAATAACCGAATTTCAAACGATTCCTTTGTTATTTTTCAATTATGTTTTAGAATTAAAAAATTAAAAAGTTATGGTGATACATAAATGGTTGAATTTCGATTTGAGTACTATATTATTTTATTTATTTACTACTACGTTTTAGAATTGAAAATTCGAAAGATCATGGTGATACATGAATGGTCGAATTTTAGTTCGATTACCTTATTTCCATATTCATTTACCCTTATGTTTTAACTTAAAAAGTCATGGTGGTACATAAACCCTCGATTTTCAAATCTATTTCACTATTTATTGTTAAGTTTAATACTTTTTCCATATGATTTATGAGATTTTTCGTTTCTTGAAATATGAAAACCTATGACTACTCATAGGAATTTCAATTTTGATTTTGAATTTTGTTTCATGCAATTTCATTTATTTACTTATTCTTATGATTGATCCCAATAAATCTGTTGGTCGTGTTATACTTACGTCCCAAGTCACGCGAATTCTTCAAGTTTCATATCGCGCCATCTCGTTTTCCAACTTTCGCGCTCAACCCGCAAAATGTCAATCCAAGTTAGCAAGCAAAAGGCCTCCACGATTTCAATCATACCACGTTTAACCACACCCACATTCATCGCTATAGTAATTCCCAATTCAAATCCAGCACAATTCTTGGAAACTCAAACCAAACCTAACCGAAAACCCTCACACAGAAACACACCCTTTTGTATAGTATGTGTAATTCCCACCACTTTACTTCCCTGAAACGTTGATGTACTTCTATTTGTGGTAGATTCAATTACCACATAATGCCAAAACCTACCCAAACACAACGTCATTCACCCGTCTGCAAAACCTGTACTTAACCATTTGTCTCAATCAGATGTTTGATCACATGCTTCAAGCCTATTGTCATCATGATGACCCTAGCACACCCACCATACATTGGAAGGCCTAACTTTTTCCCGTCATGCAATATCCTAACCTCGCATCCTTTGTTGACCTTATACGATTTTCCGGTTTCAATACTTAGATTTTTACAAAACTCATCAAACTCGTCTATATTTTCTTTTGCATACTTTCTTACATTTTATTTCTTTTACTATTTTACTAACACCTCGTGCCTAATCCCAAATCTTTAGTTATTTTTAACTTTCAGTCAAATGGATTCTCTTTTAAAAAAATTATTATCTTTATTATTATTATTAAAGTTATTAATATTATCACCATTACTAATACTACTATTATTATTATTAGTACCAACATCGTCATCATCATTATTATTATTACGGTAATTATCAATATTATTATTATTAAAATTTTTATTATTATTAGTGTCAATATTATTATTATTATTATCATTATTAGTAATATTATTATTACTAGTATAATCGTCACTACTATTAATATAATAATATTTAAAGTAAGATATTTGCTTCAAACAAGTTTTAAGTCTTTTTGAAACTATTTTTCATTCAACTAGTCAAGTAATATGACATTTTTCCTATGTCATTGGCCAAAAGAAAACATTTTTTTTACATTTAAGATTTCATAAAACTTGCAAGTCTTAGCGATAGCTAAACACTTTTTGTCTAAATAAAAATAGAATAAATCTTATTTCACCATGAGATATAAAAACACCACGATTTATAACTGATTTTCGTAAATTAAATATATGTTGTATCCCTTCCTTTCTTTCCTTCGTTAACACCAATGAGTTATGGCTAAGAAATCATGGCACGACCTCCCACGCCAACCTTGTATTTTATTTTTTTTAAAATGTAAATTGGTACATCATTCTTATTCGCCTTATTAAATCAGTTTACATTTGTTATTTCAAATCACGTGGTCTATGACCCATTTTTCTTAAACGTAACTGTTAAGTGGAAATTGGGACTATGAACATGTATGTATAGCTATCTAATAGAAACCGTATTTTCATTTTATTTCCACATTTTATTATCGGTGACCGGTTCTCTCCAATGAATTCCTTTACTTAGAACCGGGGCTGCGTCCCATGTACATGCCGAGTTTATGTTATGTTATGTTATATTTTTACACAAATTGTTTTATTTATTTGTGTACTTCTCTTTCACTCGATGTTTTATTTAAATCATTATGTTGTTCTTGATTTCTTCAATCTGGAATCAATGCTTTATTTTTATTTTGAAATTTCAACTGTCTACTTTGATAAACTCAAGGTTGCTATTGTAACTTTTCTTTCACAAACTTAAATAGATTTTAATAATGTGAATATAGAATTTCATTTATCTGTTTTATATCAAATTATTAATTTATATGTTGTAATATTCTCTTCATTTCACCTCAATGTTACCGTTAATTGCGCTGCATTCTTTCGGAGATTTCCATTTGTTAAACATCATGGTATTTTGATACATAAAAAGTTTCGTTTATCTAAGCTATTCTCGAACCCAAATGCGTTATCAATTTACATGTTCATACTTCGTTGGTTAAATGCTACATTTACTTACCACTTTATTCCCAACCCCATTATTTCAATCACATGTTACGATGTTCATAATTCTAAATGCTTCATTCTTTAACTTCATTACCTCGTTTATTTTGTTTTTTTTAAATCGTTTACTTGGTTTAGACTCGATGATTTTATTTACTTGACTTAGTGTTTCGCGTCGTCCTTGGTTTGAATGATCTATCAATATGTTTTAGTAATGCTTACCCTTTAAATTCATTATTTTTTTTATTTCAACGTTCTATATGAGAATTTTATGTAATTATAAAGTCCATTAAAACCACACAATAGAGCAAGTTATATGGACTATCCGACGATAGAGGTAATTATGGGTCGACACGTAATTATCAAAGTCCTCACATGAAAATATAATAAGTCCGATCGTGCGAAATAACTCGGAACTTGGAATGATTTTTGGAGAACGGGGCAAATACAATATTATAAGGGCATGGTGGATACGCCGCTGGTACATCCTATATATAAGTGTCCATGTCATATTTCCTATTTGTGGCGTTCTTTCAGGTCATTCAAAGATTTACGTTATTTTATTTTAATTATGCATGTATAAAATTGCTAAGATTTCCAACAACTCCGTTTATTAGTTGTTCTCTTTTAATTTTTTTTTATTTTAATTTCGTGATGAAATTTCTAAAAGTTGTAATTCCTGTAACATTCGTTACTTTTCAAACCCGAAAACCCGACCCATTTTAAATTTTTGGTTTTGTTTCTATTTAAATTTATATATATTTATAATATTATTAATTAATCTCAATTTTCGTTCATGTATTTTATGTGATCATTTCTATGCAATTATACATTTCACCACCCTTGTAGTATTACATACTCATTTAAAACATTCATAAACAAGATCAAATATTTATGTACATGTCCCATGCAATTTACTAGAATTATTATTTAACTACAACTACTACTTTTACTATTTATTATTATTATTAATTTTATTATTATCATCATCTTTCCATATGTTACTTAACTAATAAAAAACTAATGAATGTCTTAATTCAAGAAAATTTATTAAAATAGTTAAACCTTTTGAATAGCCTATTAAACAATTTTTAATTTGTGTTTTAATTAAATTAAATAATGATTAATTTTCATAATTTCCTAAAGACATAACAACTCTATATTTTCACTATAAAAGGAGGACAAATCCTCCACTATTTTCATACCTCAATCCATTCTTTTCTTAAGTTTAAGTGCACTAATAAGTAAGTTGTTAACATTTCAAGCATTTTATAGCTTTTGTTTTGATTTTATCTTGAATGTTCATACTTGTTCATAAGTTGTTCTTCATGATCATGTTACTTTTATCATAAAAATATTATATTTTGGTTTTAAGAATCATTATGATCATGGATATCCAAGATGAACACTTTGTTTTTTCTAAATCTTGGATCAAGCCTAGTTATTTTGCAAGAACAAACATGAATATATATTTATCTAAATCTTATGATTCGTTGATCATCATAACTTAAAAACTTTCTTTTAAATAAGATTATTTATAAAAATTTCTTTTATTTAAAATATTTTACAATAGATATAACATACTTTGTATCTTTGAATTAATAATTGAGTAAATTAATTATTGTTTTTTTATTTCAACATAACTACTATTTATAATTTTCTTTAAGAGAATTCATGCAAAACATTTAAGTTAATTAATTAATTATGTTACTTGGAAACAAGTATTTAATCATAAATTGTTATTAATATTATTTTTTAATCTTATATTAATAAGTTATAATTATTTGTCTACAAATCATTCTTCAACTAATAAACATCAAATGATTTATATAAACTATATTCATTTTTGTTAAACTCATTAAAAATCCCCAAGTCCCCATTTACCATAAGATAATTAACTTTATAATTCCGGTAGCTAGTCCTTGATTTTTGTATCTTCGTTATTATTTATAGTTTCGTGAGATTCAATTGCTTCGTTTGTTAACTCACTTTCGGTTATTTATTTCAAGTTGTCTCCAATATCAAAGGTTAGTTTCTCACACCCCATTTTTACCTTTTTACTATTTTGGGGGTAGCATATATATCCTATCAAAATTCAATTTCGTTTATTTATTATTTACAAACTACAATTCGTATCATGGACTTGTGTGTTTACTTGTTACTTGCTCAAATATTACGTGCATGGATTTATTCGATAAGTGTGATCATACGCCCTCCTTTGCATTCAGGACCATTGTTTCTAGTGGAAAAGGGACTCCGATCTGAGTACGTTGGTGCACAATCCCAACTTGAAAAGACCTTCATTTATTCTTTACACTCATGGACCATTGTTATAATTATTTGTCTACAAATCATTCTTCAACTAATAAACATCAAATGATTTATATAAACTATATTCATTTTTGTTAAACTCATTAAAAATCCCCAAGTCCCCATTTACCATAAGATAATTAACTTTATAATTCCGGTAGCTAGTCCTTGATTTTTGTATCTTCGTTATTATTTATAGTTTCGTGAGATTCAATTGCTTCGTTTGTTAACTCACTTTCGGTTATTTATTTCAAGTTGTCTCCAATATCAAAGGTGAGTTTCTCACACCCCATTTTTACCTTTTTACTATTTTAGGGGTAGCATATATATCCTATCAAAATTCAATTTCGTTTATTTATTATTTACAAACTACAATTCGTATCATGGACTTGTGTGTTTACTTGTTACTTGCTCGAATATTACGTGCATGGATTTATTCGATAAGTGTGATCATACGCCCTCCTTTGCATTCAGGACCATTGTTTCTAGTGGAAAAGGGACTCCGATCTGAGTACGTTGGTGCACAATCCCAACTAGAAAAGACCTTCATTTATTCTTTACACTCATGGACCATTGTTTCTAGTGTAAAGAACCCTTTTGTGTTTTTCACAAGTTTTCATGGAATTGTATGGTTTTTATGTAGTATTTAAACTGTGTGAACTCACCAACTATTCAATTAGTTGACTTTATTTTATATATATGCTATAGGTACTTTCATTAGAGGATGAAATGAAGAGGATACTATAAGTTAGGTTATCTAGATAATAAACCAGAAGATGTTTGTTTTGTTCCTTTTCCTTTGTGTTTGTTCATTTGAAATAACTTGTGTACTTGATGCTTTGGATAGAACTAATGATAATATTGTCACTTAATAGTGTCACATGTGTTTTAGGCAATCTGTACGTCACACTCAGGTGTTTCCGCTTTAGCTGGGGTGTTACAATATACGGCTTACACATATACATACGCCCCCAAACATATGCGTTGTGCTACATATACGCCATACTTGTTTTAAATTTAAAATTGTTACAAGTTTTGATGAATATAATACAACATGTAAGTCCCCGTTACCGGTAACCCTACTTTGGTGTTGGATTTATTCATAAACGCAGTTCTAAATATCAGAGTTAATTAAAACATTCGCGGAACATAAAAACTTTCATAAAACATTTCATAACAATCCAAAACTTGTCTTAAACAAACAACTTGTCTTTCAAAAACTAAGTAATTAAAACATAACACGTCTTGAGTCTTCCGATGCCAGCCTCTTATTCAATGCCACATGTCCCCTCAAGCGAGCTGCCTCATTCTACTCACCTGCGTGCATACTAAAAGTCAGCTACGCTGAGTGAGTTCTAGTTAATCACGTATCGTATAATACGTACACTTACCTTCAATCATGCACCCGAAGATACATAATAATTACTTTACTAGCTTACTTTCATTACATAATTTCATACATACATTCATACTTTATTACTTTCATACTATATAAATTACTGTCCATTCTATCTCAGATATTATTAGGGTCTGGTCCCTCTTTCCTTTGTCTATCTCAGATATTTTTAGGGTCTGGTCTCTCTTTCTTCATCTTCGAACATACTGTCTTTACATACCCATAACATACATACTTTCTTTAATCATTCATACATATTCATATATTTATACATATATCATACACATTCATCTAACATAAACATACCTCCCTTGTTAGCACGTGCAATATCCGAAGATCGTTCACGTATCGACAAGCTTTCACTAACATTTCAGATATACATTCATAACATATAAACCATATAAGGCATACACTTACCAGTTAAGGTAAGTGTATTAACTATCACATCGAGTATGCACACAGCCCCGAAAACATAACAAGGAAATGGGGCTAGAAACTCACCTGAATGCAGTTACGCTCTCCGTTAGTCGTTATTACCTTCTTGAGCTGTGCACGACTAACTGTATAATATTTACATGTATCGATTAACTACTACTACCCATATCGTATTTTCTATCTTTATATAACCCACAACGAACGGGGTCCAGGGGCAGCGCCCCTGGCAGCAGGGTCTAGGGGCGGCAGCCCCTAGCAGAGTCCAAGGGGCAGAGCCCCTGACTGGGGTCGAGCTGCCAGGTCAGCTTGGAAAAATTTAATATACATTAACTGTCTTAACACATTTTCCATTAGGATTTTAATTTATTTCTCAGTGAACTTAACTTTTGGCGAGCTTAGTATTGAGCGAATTTAACTTTCCATTAACTGCCTTAACACATTTTTCATTAGGATTTTAATTCATTTCTCAGCAAACTTAACTTTTGGCGAACTTAATATTAAGCGAATTTAACATTAGCAAACTTGTATTAGGCGAGGTTCACAGTGGGCGAACTTGTATACAATCGAACTTATACAAGCGAACTTATACAAGCAAACTTATACCGGAGGTTCACAGTGGGCGAACTTGTATACAATCGAACTTATACAAGCGAACTTATACAAGCGAACTTATACAAGCGAACTTATACCAGCGAACTTATACAAGCGAACTTATACAGACGAACATATTTGGCGAAGTTATCTACAGTTAGCGTCGGGTTTTGATTTAACCCAGTAGACCTCTCTGTTCAACCTTTAATCCTCTCGGTATGATGTTAACCAAACCCGTGAACATTCCCATGGTCATTTTTGGATAAGAATCGGCCCGAAACACATAAAGTTTGAACCTTTAAGCTCGAAAACGTTCGATATTAGGTTTAAGATTTATCTTAAACGAGCCGTGCCTACCCGCGGGTTTGTTAAGTTCGTTTTAACGTCAAGTTTGTTACTTTATGTTTCGTTTATGCCCGATCTACTCTTGTTTTAAGTTTCAAGGCTAACCGATCATAAAAACATAAACTTTAAAGGGTCAAGAACATACCTTTAGTGCTCGTTTGGATCTCGTTTAAGCTTGTTTACGCACTCTAGATCTTGTATATAGCTCGTGTAATAAAGATCTAATACCAACTAACGTTCGTTCAGCCTCGGATCTCACCCTTTCTCTCTCGGCCGTATAGGGTAGTACGTGTGTGTTTTTGAGTGTGTAGAGATTAGGATAGAAAGAATGAGGATTTAGGGTTTTAGGATGGTTTAAGGGATATTTATATCCTTAAAGCCCATGGACCTAAGGCCCATTACCCTTAGTCCATCTTAATTAGTCCAAGTCCATGATGTAACATCCCTAAATTTCCAAGAATAATATTTAATGTATTATTCGTTAATAGTTGAAAAGTTTACTATAATTGGTAGAGAATTGATGACGTAATAATAAGATGGTTCAAGTAGGCTAAGTATATGGAATTATGGACCAAAAAGGAAAGATGGGCCTTAGGCCCATGGGTGTAAGGGAGTATAAATACCCCTTAAACCCTAATCCTTTCAATTATTATCTATCACTACACCATTGCCTACACCTTGAGAAACACACACACACCATCCTTTAACCAGAGCCAAGATACGAAGGCGAAAACCCAAGCTTGTTGGTGCTAGATCGTCGTGTCAAACATAAACAACATCAAGACCAGCTCGTGTTCGTTGAACGACTTGTTTAAGTTAGTCGTGCACAACTCAAGAAAGGAATAACTACTATCGGTGAACGTAATAGAATTCAGGTGAGTTTCTAGCCCCATTTCCTTATTATGTTTTCGGGGCTGTGTGCATACTAGATGTGACAGTTAATACACTTAACTTAAATGGTAAGTGTATGCCAGGTATGATATATGTATTAGATACGATTGATTGCTTGTCGGTACGTGAACGATCTTCGGATATTGCATGTACCGTTAGGTTATAATTAAAGATATGGATATTGTATGTAATGCAGGGATGATTACTTGTCGATACGTGAACGATCTTCGGATATTGCATGTATTGCCAAGAATAGCGATGATTGTCTCCTTATATGGATATTAAATGATAACTTATATATAGAGTTCCCTCTACGGATAATATATAGAGTGTTACTTAAATGGAAAGCATAGTGTTCCTTTAATGGAAAGCCCCGTGTTCCTTTGATGGAAAGCATAGTGTTCCTTTAATGGAAAGCCCAATGTTCCTTTGATGGAAAGGATAGTGTTCCTTTAATGGAAAGCATAGTGTTCCTTCTATGGAAGTATATAGGATGCTCCTTCTATGGAGGATATATATATAGAGTGTCATTCTATGGAGAATATAAATAGTAGGGCAATAGTAATAGTTCTTTTAATAGATATTATGTGACGTCCTCTTATGGACATTTATACAAGGTTAAGATACGTATGTATGTAAGATATGTGTATGTATTGTATGTCCCCTGATTAACTAGAACTCACTTAGCGTAGCTGACTTTTAGTATGCGCGCAGGTGTATATGTTTATCGAGAAGGCATAAGGATGACACATGGCATGGATTGAACGGCTGGCATCTGAAGACGGAAGAAATGGTGATTAAGATGTGATGTTTTATGTTGGTTCTAAAGAAAGGATTTAATATTTTGTAACAAATGATTGATGTTTTATATTCCGCGAAAAGTTTTAATAAACTCTGATTTGTAGAACTATGTTTATGAGTAAATCCGACGTTAAAGTGAGGCACCGGGAACGGGGCCTTACACATGATCTTTTCTTTATTAGATGCTATTTAATATTATTTAACACACGACAATTTAACGCAACTTTCGTTATTTATTATTAGAATATTTCGGATGTTACACAACATTTGATTTTTATATATATATACACATACGTCATGAAATTGTCACAAAATTTCATTTCGATTTAGCCCTAAAAAATTAATAAGCCCGACTCTGAAAACACCGATGTCGTAATATAAAAGGTTGTGTTGAACACAATAATGTATGTCATACTTCGTGAAATGAATTCCCATCATTATCAATATTGATATTATGACTGGTTAAGACCCATTGTTAGGGCTATCTCTGAGGATTTAAATACCTCGGTCGAGCCGAAATAAAAGACCCACAAAACTAGCGAGTAAGAATAAACGTAGCAAAGATATAGTATTAAAACTAAATACCGTCATAATCATAGAAAAAAATTGAACTTAATAAAAAAACTAATTCACGTCTAAAAGCATACCCAAGAACACTCCATCCATTGAAATTTTATTCTAAGTGTAATATATGTAGAATGGAAAGAAATTTGGTTATGAACCATTTTCGGAGAATGCTTCTCGTATAATAATAGTTTTGAGCTACACCATGAAAGACATTTTGATAAGTTTGAGGGGCTTCTCGACTTTGTCAATTGACAAAAAAAATAACAGGTTAACCCGTTCAATTTTGTGAATGTTTTGCATCACTTCAGCATAATTTTATACGACATGCTTCACGTACAACATTCTTATCATTATTTAAGGAAAAGTCAATGCTGACACAAATGTTTCTAGATTGATAAAAGTTAGAAGCATTGATAGGTCTGGAGGTGGCATGTTAGAAATGTTTGTCATTTTTTCTTAAATTTTAATAGTCATGGGAAAAATACTTAATGTGCAAAATCTGAATCTTTTGACTATTTTCAAAAATGTTTATAAAAACAAATTCGAAACTCAATCACATTTAAAATTCTAACTTTCATTTGTTTTACATTTTCAAGTCAAAACTTTGAACCCATAACAAGTTTAAGGATAAACCAATTTGCATTCTCAAATTTTTAAAAATATTTGGATTACCCTTTTTTACCGTAAAAACTTTGAGCCAAATGTAGTAATTTGTACCAAACGATCTATTTACAAATTTAAGTTCCAGAAAAAACTCGAAACAAACCTTGATAAAGAAAAAAACCCAATAAACTAAAAATGATGAACTTTATTATATTTGAAAGTGAGTGGTATACATTATCCTTAGAATTTAACACATATATGTATAGTTTACTAAATTAACCGGAAAAATAAATAGATAGATATAATTCATATATTTATAATAAAAATTGAGTGTAACAGAAAAGTGAATAATTATTAATCTATGACATATATTAATTTTGGAGGGAAAAAATTATGTGGATTAACCACAAACCGGCACATGTCTACATTTACTTTACTTTATTAGAATAATATAGGTAGATATCTAGCATAGTTTAATAAACTAGTAGGATGCCCGCGCGATGCAGCGACGACGGCAATTTGCAACACTATAGTCGTTTATGTTGGTTCATAAGTCAACTTGTTATTACTATTTCAAGTTAGTAGCATCAATATTATTTTTCATAATTGTTACACGTGTGAAATAAATAATAAATTGGATTTAAAATTATTGTCTATATATAGTGGTTTCATTCCACTTATAATTTAAATTTGGAGTTAAGATTAACGAACCTCTGCCAATTTGTTCTCTCAAGCTTCATCATAATATAATACAAACACATATATACAATCTATACTAATATATATAACATTAATACATAATCGTATAAGAGCATCATGAATTAGATCCGTAATCGTTATTATAATCTATCAGATCTGAGATATGAAGTAATAGGTATTCACAAGTGGTATCAGAGCTTTCGGTGTTCGAATTCTCTTGATACGAGTGTTATTTCATTATTAGAGGACTGTTAATTGTCATTTTGGTATAAGTTTATATCCGGTTTGAGTTTGGATCAAATTGAGTTTTGTGAAAACCCGAGCCCCGATGCGGAAGTGTGAATAATCGGTATTAACGGTGGAGCTCGGATCCGGGTTAGGATCGTAACACGTATTCACTCTTGAATGATAATAATGGACGGATGTGGAGAGTTCGTTTCGATTAACAATCAATAATGGGATGAACAATTGTAATCAAAACACAAAAGATAGATGTAGAAGTATGATTTCATTAACCGAACGATTCTCATCAAGAACACTCATACATACATTCATACATACATAATCATAATAGAACGGCCACCCGGGGAGAGCTCTTCCCCGGGGGCAAACTCTCAATACAAAATAATATCACAATGCACACATGACATAAACAAATGACCTAAATCATCTATTTATACTAGTCTTGTGCCTTGGTCTTCACTCCACCGCCACTTGGATAAGACCAAAGGAATAAAATATAATATAATATTTCACCCGATAAATTCTTCAATTACTCGTTATAGTATCTTGTTGTCTTTCTTTAATTTCTTATTATAAACGAGTAACGATTCGATGTGTCGGTCTAAAATATAATACCCAACAATCTCCCCCTTTGAACGATGCCATCGAATCACTTTCATGATCACCTCATAACCCGATGCCTTTCATAGAAATTCTCCCCCTCACAATAGGCATAAGATCGAGGATTCAAACTTCAATGATCAATTACAAGTTAATCCAAAACCGCAAAGGGAAATAAACTCAAAAATTTTCCTTAAAGTGAGTATTTCACTTGATTCGACCAAAATTTGCAATGAAATTTCATATAATTTTTCTCCCCCAATTTCGTTGCAATGTCATAAACGAATGTGTCTTTAAATCAAGTGCGGGTGAACATCTTCAATTCAAACAATCTTGACCATCCCTATCAAGAATTGTTGATAAATATTCAAAATAAACGCATTAAAAGATACCTTTTGTGGTTGAAAGTTGACATTTGACATGGTCAACTCTTGAAATGATCCGTATAAATCAACCAACTTGTTCTTGAAAGCACCTTGTTGAAGTTGTGAAATTTTCGGTGAATTTTGCCCAATTTTTGCTCAATTAACTTCCAAAATGACCAAAATACCCCTCATTGACCCGACACAGTCAACGGCTTAGTTGACCAGAAAAAAGTCACTTCCAAACAGTCACTCATACTTGGGCAAACATTTTTCATTAAGAACACATGGTCAAAAAGTCAACGGATAAGCGAGTATACATTCATATCTTCATCTTGGCCCGTTTGACTTTGAAAGTCAACTAGACATTCTCTCGAGCAAAGGACATGCTCGTGAATATGCTTTAACATTTTTCTTTACAAACCTTCACAATAAATGCTCGAGACAAAGATTGTGTGCTCAAGAGTAATTATTAATTATGTGCTTGGGTTAAAGTGTGCTCGGATAACCAATACATAACTTTTATCTTGTACCAACAACAAAATGACCTTGACGTCCACGCGAATCAGCAGCAACACTTGGCAAAATAGTGCAGCAACAATAGTCAACAAATTTAGCAGCATACTCAACTCGTTAACATCAATTTTTAAGAGCAATTTCAGCGAGAAAACAACTCGTTTCAGCAATTTCAACGCGTTTAAACAGCAAACAGAAGCAAAATCAACACGTTTTTGTTTGTTTCAGCAATTTTCAGCATTTAAACTGTGCATTTCAGCACGTTTTTGTTCGTTTCAGCAATTTTCAGCACAAAAACAGTGCGTTTCAGCACGTTTATTCAGCAAGTAATCAGCTTGTTAACGACATGTTTTTATCAGCAATAATTAGCTTGTTGACAGCAAATAATCTGCTCATTAACGCCCCTTTTTAACAACAATTTCAAGAAATTATTAGCACGTTTTAACAACAAAAGAATCAGCCCCCATCTGCCCTTATAAACAAAACTGTGCAGCGACATCAAGTTGACCATTTTATCCCATGTTCGGACCCGTTACACGCATTTCAGCAGCTGCACGCAGCAGTAAACTACCCAAAAAAAGACCCGTGCAGCAGCAAATTACCCTCTGAAACTACATAATCAGCTCGCACACACCACATAGACGAATTCTGAAATTACATAACAACCCAGCAGACTGTGTGCAGCAGCATGTACATTCAGCAAAAAGTCTAAAATGCCCCTGAATCTATACGTGAATAACCCACAACAACAACTGGTCTCTTCATAACCAAAACTTCAGCAGCAAACAACTAAAAAGTGTTTTCAATATCAGCAAATTAACTGCATAAACGGCCTTGCGAGTCAACTCATTCCATTTCAGCATCAATTCAGCAGCAGTAGTAGCAACAATTATCATATGCTCATGACTGATTTTCTTAAAGCTGCTAGTTTATCTCAACAGCTAGTTTATCAAATCTTCTTGTACATAAAATCAGTCGCTTCTGTTTGTGAAAACTTAATTCAGCAACTATTCCGAACACGTAATCTAGCAGCAACATCAACTCGTGAATAACAAATATCACCGTGCTAACTGGTCGTTCAAATAAATCCATATCTTTCAAATCCGAACAGCCCCCAAACACGTCATAATCATCATACAAGCCAGAAACAAATCAATTTTCTCTACGTAACATCAATTCTGATTTCCCCCAAAACAAACATATGAACCCTAATTTCAAGATATGAAATTAAACACTTGATAAATGAAATTAATCATTGAAATCTCATCAAACTTTCACGAAATCAACATTCCATAACCAATCATTCATCCATTTCATCAAATAATCCGATCTAGAACATCAAATATAATCGAGTTCGACCAAAAACGAACCGAATATTGTAGATCTTGATAAAACTGAAAACATAAACATGAAATTGATGTTGAATGTCCGAACTAATCATTGACCCAAACATCAATCCACATCTATAATCCATCAATCATCAAAGTTCATCCAAATCCATGCAAAAACCCAAAAAAAACTTCAACGAACTTCAAGTTTAACGCCCATGGCAGATTCAAGAGCGAACTGAATCTAGTCCAGCGGTTAGTCCGAACGATTCGGTAACCTCGCTCTGATACCAATTGTGAAAACCCGAGCCCCGATGCGGAAGCGTGAATAATCGGTATTAATGGTGGAGCTTGGATCCGGGTTAGGATCGTAACACGTATTCACTCTTCAATGATAATAATGGACGGATGTGGAGAGTTCGTTTCGATTAACAATCAATAATGGGAAGAACAATTGTAATCAAAAAACAAAAGATAGATGTAGAAGTATGATTTCATTAACCGAACGATTCTCATCAAGAACACTCATACATACATAATCATAATAGAACGGCCACCCGGGAAGAGCTCTTCCCCGGGAGCAAACTCTCAATACAAAATAATCTCACAATGCACACATGACCTAAACAAATGACCTAAATCATCTATTTATACTAGTCTTGTGCCTTGGTCTTCACTCCACCGCCACTTGGATAAGACCAAAGGAATAAAATATAATATAATATCTCACCCGATAAATGCTTCAATTACTCGTTATAATATCTTGTTGTCTTCCTTTAATTTCTTATTATAAACGAGTAATGATTCGATGTGTCGGTCTAAATATAATACCCAACAAGTTTGATTCGGACTTGTTATGGATTGATCTGGATTGATTTGTGGTTGTTAAGGTATAGGTGAGGCGTAGTTAAAAGGAATTGGAAATTGGATTGGTTTTGGATTGAATAGAGTTGGATTTGTGTTGGCCGAAAACAGGGTATTCATTTTTGGTTAAATTGGTTTTGATATACGGAAATTTGAGTTACGAGATGGTTTGCGTTGGATTCGTATTATGTTTCCGAGTAGTTTGATAGGTAATTTTGACGATTTGAGTGTGTATTGACTGAGTTTTACGAATTTAAGATTGGTTTGGGGTGTTCATATTTTTCCAAAAAACTGGAAACGTATGTTTGAAAGTCTGAAGATTTGAAGATCTTCATCTGATCTTTGAAGATTCGTTAAAAATTCAAGCTGATTTGTTATAGTTATTGGCTAATTCGTGAACCAGTTCGTTACAGTTTCTTATTCGTGTTAATCAATTTGTGTGACACGTGTACACTTCGTTAACCGTTATTCTAATAACTTTTTGCCACGTGGAAATAGTTGTCAGAGTTTGTTACAACCGTTGTAACTACCTAATTCACTATAGTTGATTCGTTATCAACTGTAGCTAATTCGTCACCTGATTCGTTAATAGTCTCTTATTGATTCGTTATAGAAACTCAACAATTCGTGATCTTAATTCGCTAAGTTTACACTTAGTGATTCGTTAAAAAGAACCATATGATTCGTTAACCTATTGAGTCAAACTAATTCGTTACTTGACTTAATTCGTAGACCAATTCGTTATAATTTACTTTGTGAGATACTGTTCCTGATTCGTTACTTGGACAACTTTCAATTCGTTAGTTGTGATTCGTTAATTCCACTGTTCACAGTTAATTGATATATTTTCAATTCTAACCCTTGTAGTTTGGAAATATTGTCATTTAGCAACATGGCTGGTATGTATGCATTAGCTTCCCAAAATATGCTTATGCAACAAATGTTACAACTGGACACCGAGATCGGTTCACATTCAAAGTGTCAACGTTTAATGAAATTTAGCGATTTTGCTAAAAATGGGAACCCCGTTTCCTTGGTCATCTAGGGTCAGTTCACCCTGATTGTTCGCTTTGCTTGGATGAGGTTTACACTGTTCCAATGATTGGGGATGAAACTATCGGGTTTACACCTAAGGCTATCTCTCAATATTCTCAAGAAGAAAAGAAAGCATTAGAGATTGAAACAAAAGCTTACTCTACTCTTACAATGGCTTTACCCGAAAACATCTTTCATCAAGTTGGTAGCACAAAACTTGTGCTTCATTATTTCAACATATTCGTATGAGAAGTATGGGTAATACCACTGAAAGCAAGAATGTTATGCTTAAGTTTCAGTTTAGAAACTTTAACTTACTTAAGGGAGAGACTGTTGAAGAGATGACAACAAGGTTTAATCACTTGATAGCTGAGATGGACAAGATGAAGTTGGAAACATCTGAAGTTGATAAGATTGACACCATTAAAAGTGCTTTACCGAGTTCTTACTCAACTTTCTTGATGGTTTTGAAAGAAAATAATTACTTTACCAATGAAGATCTGAAAGCATCTGAATTCATGCAAAAGATTAAAGCACGAGAATACGATCTTAAATGTCAGAAGTCTTCTAAAGATAATCAAGATCTTGCTTTTTATGGTGGAAGTATGCCGTTGGTTCAACCATTTCTCCTATCACTGCATTTCTTACACAAAATGCAAGTGATAATGCTACAACTATTTATAGTGATCCACGTGCTTGTTTCTAGACTGCTGGAAATTCTGGATCATCTGGTATTTCTGGTTCAGCTGGAGGGTCTGGTAATTCATCACCTGCAAATCAATTCTCATCACAACCAAATGTGAACAAGAGGGAGGCCGAACAAAACTTTGCTTTCTTGTCTACCTTCATGACTTCATATGAGAATTTGGTTAGTAGTAAGATTGCAACGAGCGACTTGACTGATGAAGATTATGATCATATTGATCCTGATGATTTAGAAATGATGGACTTGAAGTGGAATATGGCAATAATAGTCAGGAAAGTGAAAAAGTTTATGCAGAGAACGGGTAAAGATCTTCCATCTTTGAACAAGAAGTTGGGATTTGATAAATTAAAGGTCTAGTGCTATAACTGTCAAGAGTTTGGCCATTTTGCTAAAGAATATGATAAGCTGAAGAAGGAATACACTGGTCCCAGAAAGCAAGATCAGAATTCATCAGGTATAAGTGGAAATGATGCAGGAAAGCCTTCTGGAACTAAACCGCCATCTTCTGGATCACAAGCAATCTTGTCCAACTTAGATGGAGATGACTGGTCACAAAGATTGCTGTGCAATAACAATCAAGCAAATCTGGCAATGTTTGGATCAACTGAGAATTTTCAAGATGCAAGTGGGAACGAACTATCTTCTGACAATGATACTGAGTCTGATTCTGATGATTCATGTGAAAAGCTTCAAACTACGTTTGCTTGCATGGCCAAAATCAATGAGGTTAGTTCTTCGGTTCTTTGTGTTGAATGTGAGAAATGCAAACCTAAGCTAGATTCCTTGAAAAACCATAATGACTGTTTAGTGAAAGAAATTGCATCACTAAAGGATACTTATCAACAATCTTTGGAATCTCAAATGAGATCTCGAGAGAAGATTGACGCTTTGTCGACAAGTAACTATGACCTCAAAGCTGAGTTATCTGTTAAAATGACTATCAATGATCAAAAGTTTCAAGAAATTTTGAAACATAGATCAAAGATAACCGAGCTTGAGAATGAGGTTCTTGAGTTAAAGAACAAATTGGGCAAATTCAGAAACTCTTACTTTTTGCTAAACGAAATAATAGAAGTATCTAGTAAGCAAAAAGATTCAAAGAAAGGTACAGGTTTTGTTGAAATTCCATCACCTTTTCAGAATGATTACAAACCAAATCCTTTGGCTAGAAAAGAAGAGGATGTGATTGTTAAAGAAACTGTGATTTCAGAAAAAGCAAATTTTGTTAAACTGAAACTGTTAAAACCCAATCTACAACTCAAAAACCTCATGTTCAAAGCAACAAAGACTTTGTTGAAAATGTTGATAAAGTCATCATTGAGGATGTGTTCGAACCTGAAGTAATACACAAGAACACGAACATTACAAGTTATAATCACATACTTTGTGAACCTTATGAATTTGAGGAGGCTATGTATGGTTCTCACACAACTCAAGTGAAACAAGAAAATCATGTTAAGGTTAAACCAGTGAAAGCTAAGAAACTAGAAAAGCCCAAAATTTCTGATGAGGATTTGTTGCGTTTCATCAATCCAAATGTTTCCAAGCCATCAACTGGTCTTGTGTTTAAATTAAAAGGAATAGACACGATGTTCACTGAGAAAGACATTCCAATTAGTATCATTAAACCGGAACTGAATGAAAGTGTTTTTCACAATGAAACCTCCAAAATTCGAGATCTTGAACATCAGTATGCTCAAGCTAAAACATCAGTTACATCTGACCCCTTAACTAAAGCTAAGCAAGTCTTAAAACATACTAAGAAAGTTCGGTTTGTAAAATCGACTGGAACCGATACTTTGCAAAGTTTTTCAAACTGCTTTAACATAGAGTTTTATTTGAGAAATAAATCGGGGTCATATGATGATTTAGCTAAGAGCTTTACCAAGAACGTGAGTCATCATCCTTCTGTGTCATATGTTACCGCTAAATCTCAAAACGACCATGTGGACATGCGAAGCTGCTTTCTTTGCGGTCAACAAGGTCATGTTGTGAGACACTGTGGACAGAAGAGATCTCAGAATCTTCATCCATTTGTCAAAGATCAATCAAAACCAGTTCCTTTGATAAAAGAGATTCTAAAATGACCTATGTCGTATGATGATGATACTCACATCATGTTCTCAAATGTTAATCCTCGAAAGGTAGTTCATGTGAATGAAACTTATGGTTAAGTTAAACCAAAGTTTATTCCAACTGAACTGTTATGCAAAAATGTGAACTCAAATGTCGTTCAAGCTGCTTATTTAAGACGTAAGTCTAAGAAGCCTGTAACTTATTCCCAAGTTGCTGAACAACAGTTGAATTCAACCAAGTTTAATGTTACTCATGGAAATCAAAAGGTACCCAAGACTGAGGCCTGGGCTGCCTTTTTGAACTAATCATTTTCTTTTGTGTGTAGGGTACATCCAAGACCAATTCTAGTGAAAAGTGGATTATGGATAGCGGATGTTCTCATCATATTATTGAAAATCTTGACAACAAATGTGAGAAATATTCAAGGGGGTTATGTGGCGTTTGCTGGGAATTCTGGGGGTATGATTACACAAGAAGGTGATGTTTCAAATGGTCACATTACGTTTGAAAAAGTTAATTACTGTGACAAGGTAGATCATAACTTATTGAGTGTGTCGCAAACCTGTGACAAGAAATACACTACAATATTTACTGATAAAGAATGTCTGATTCTAAAACCTGGATATGTGATTCCCAAGGACATGGTTGTCATACGATCACCTCGATCAAATGATATCTATGTCTTAAATTTGAGTTCTAAAGTATCAACATCTATCGAAACATGTTTTGTCTCAAAAGCAACTAAGAAAGACTCTATTTTATGGCATCGTAGAATGGGTCACATCCATGTTCGTAAGATGAGCTATATAATGGCAAAAGACCTAGTTGTAGGTGTGTCTTTGAAGAACTTTAAGTTATCTGACCACTGTATTGCTTGCAAAAAGGGCAAACGGAAGAAAAAGTCACATCCTTCTAAGTTATTCAATTCCATCGATACTCCTCTTGAGCGACTTCATATGGATCTTTTTGGTTCAGTGAATCGTGCTAGTATCTCTCGAGATTGGTATTTCCTGGTAGTTACAGATGATTATTCAAGATACTCATGGGTCTTATTTATGAGTTCGAAAGATCAAACACCTGTTCTTGTTTAGAATTTAATCACTAAGATCGAATTACTATACAAACAGAAAGTGAGGAGAATTCTAAGTGACAATGGTACTGAATTTAAAAATACTGTATTGAATTTATTTTGTATACAAAAGGGAATTCATCGAGTATACAGTGCTCCATACGTACCACAACAAAACGGTGTTGCTGAGCGAAAGAATAGAACGTTGATTGAAGCTGCTAGACCAATGCTTGCTGATTCAATGCTTCCTGTCCCTTTTTGGAATGAGGCGGTGAATACTGCGTGTTATATGCTCAATCGAGTTCTATTTGTTAAGAGACTCAAGCATACAAGTTATGAGCTTTTGAATAATCAAAAGCCTAATTTAAAGTACTTGGAACCTTTTGGGTGTCCTTGTACGATGTTCAAGAAGGATGTGGGTAAGTTTGATGAAAAAACCATTGAGGGGTATTTCTTGGGTTATGCTTCTCCAAAGAAACGGGTATTTAACTTCACGTCTGGTTGTGTTGAGGAGTGGTACCATGTGGACTGTCAAAGTACACCACACCTCCTCAAGGTAAAGGTCTCGACTGGATGTTTGACTATTATGGCTTATTTATTTCATTTACTCCAACAACTGATCAACCAGATGAAGACTTGGTTCGTGCTTACTTTGAAGAACAACTAGTAATTCCAAGATTTTCAAGTTCTAATGATGTTGACGTTCCAACCAATGCTCCAAATGAAGATCCTGATAATGATTCTCCAGTTCTCTCTGATAATGCATCCACTTCTTCCGATGATACTCCAGTTGTTGATCAAGTTATTGAACTTAATAGTGATGATTCATCTCATGAATTGGGAGAACATTATGATAATTTATTTGAAAATGTTGTTGTTCCTGAGAATCCCACCCTTAGGATTCATAATTATCATCCGAAAGAAAACATTATTGGAGAACTTGATGTGGGAGTTCATACACGTCATCAAGTTGCTTCATCACATGAGAATAATGTATTGTGTGCTTATGTAGATTTACACTCATCTGGAATTGTACATCTTGCTAAATTCACTTGCTTTCTATCCCAATTTGAGCCAACGACACCTCGTAGGGCACTTCAAGATCCCTATTGGGTAGAAGCCATGCAAGAATAATTACAGCAGTTTGCACGTTTGGGTGTTTGGGATCTTATTGACAAACCTGCTAGAGTCAAGAAGGCGATTCCAACTAATTGAGTATATAAATATAAGAAAGACGATAGTGGGGTGATCGTGAGAAACAAGGGACGATTAGTGGTGCAAGGTTTTCATCAGCATTGACTACACTGAAGTATATGCTCTGGTTGCAAGATTGGAGTCTATACGGATCTTTCTGGCCTATGCAGCTTACAAGAACATAAAAGTTTATCAAATGGATGTTAAAAGTGCTTTTCTCAATGGTGAACTACACGAGGAAGTGTTTGTTTTACAGACTCCGGGTTTTGAAGACCTTGATTATCCTAACCGAGTTTATCGTTTAAACAAGGCATTATATGGTCTACATTAAGCCCCGAGAGCTTGGTATGGCATGCTCGCTGACCATTTGACGGATAATGGTTTCAAACATGGGACTGTTGACTACACTTTATTTTACAAAAACATTGGTGATGATCTTCTCCTCGTTCAGATTTATGTCGACGTCATTATCTTTGGGTCAACAAACGACACGTTATGTAAGGAATTCGAAAAGTCAATGCAAACCAAATCCGAAGTGAGTTCGATGGAAGAGATGAACTTCTTTTTAGGGTTGAAGGTTCATCAGTCTGCGAAAGGAATCTTCACTCATCAGACTAAGTACGTGAAAGACATCTTGAGCCGATTCAAGATTACTGCCGGAAAAACACCTTCTACTCCTCTCTCCGTGGGACACAATTTATCACCGGATGAATTGGAGGATACTTTCGATCCTACCCTATATCAAGCTATGATTGGTTCTTTGATGTATCTTACTGCTTCTCGACCCGACATAATGTTTGTTGTTTGTTTATGTGCTAGGTACCAAGCTAGTCCCAGGGTGACTCACCTGGCAGCGGTCAAGCGTATTTATCAATATCTGAGGGGAATCCAGACACCGGGTTATGGTACCCCAAGGACGATACATTTGACCTTACCGCTTATTCTGACTCAGACTATGGAGGATGCATAATTAATTTCAAATCTACCACAGCAGGATGTCAATTCTTAGGAAGTCGGCTTTTTTCCTGGCAGTGTAAGAAGCAGACAACGGTCTCCACTTCAACCGCCAAAGTTGAGTATGTTGCAGCCTCGAGTTGCTGTTCCTAGGTTTTGTGGATACAACAACATCTTCGCGACTACGTTTTGAATTTCCTTACTACTCCCATATTAATTGATAATTATGTTGCCATTAGCATCACCAAAAATCCCGTACAACACTCTAAAACGAAATATATCGAAATTCGATATCATTTTATACGAGATTGTTTTGAAAAGAAATTAATTGACATTGAGAAAGTACATACTGATTTTCAAAAAGCTGATTTTTTTACCAAAGAATTTGAAAAAACGTGTTTTCAATTTTTTTGTTGAGTTTGAGCAGAAAATCATATTAACCAAATTGCCCTTCCATCACAGTTTTATATTTCAGCGATATTATGACTGGCGATAAGTCGGTCATTGGTATTGTTATCCACATAAATCTAATAACTCACATTCAAGTATTTTTGTGATATGATTAATTTGTTCAATTAAAGCACAGAATATCAGAAACTATCAGCCTCTAATCTCGGTTCAAGCTTAATTTGATTTTTGTCAAATCACCCCAACTTGACTTATACCATTATATTGTTGATCAAATTTTTTTTTTGATACCAATATTGAAATTTTGAGCAATGCATCAAGTTTCCTTTACTGTGAGTGAGTATACACGAGTCCATCTGTCGGCTTACATACATTGTATCCCCTGGGGTCCGTTTCTTAATGGTATTAAGACGCGCGAAAGGGAGGAACAAATGTATGTCTAACAGCGGATTTTGATCAAGTCAGTAATTTGGAAGTATGTACTAAGTACAGCAGTGATCAAGTTTAATGGTTTTGATCAAGTCAGTAATTTTAATGACTTGCTCTAGAAAGCGAGTGAAATATTCATGCTTATGAATACCCAGATGATTAAGCCGCATAAAGACTCACAGTGTCCAGAATCCTAACGCTTGTTATTTGCTTTATTTTATTTTTGGATGATCAACAAAAATAAGGCTTGAGTATGACTGGTTATTACATTTCTGCCATCCTCACCGAGACTTTTGCTAGAGACTAACACCCCTTTCAATTTGGCGTTTCTTTATGTTTATATCACATACTTTACTCTACTGGGTTGTTTTAAGACCTACCAATGCACCAATGCATTTAAGCACACAGTCTTTTAAGCTTACTTTTTGCTGGATTTGGGGTCAAGATAATCAATGTACTATCATGTTATCTTTTTGCTTCAAAAACTCAAAATTTTGAGGAGCATAAAATAAAGAAAAGATAAATTTAATCGCCCCAGTTAACTTAAGTTTATAAATAAATGGCTAACCATCAATTCACAAGTGAATAATAGGACCAAAACATGCAAGCATGCTTCACAAACTTAAATAACCGACATAATTTTCAGCGAGAAAATAATCTAAAAATGCCTGCAAAAATCTTTTTGGTTTTTCTCTATACAAACTTTAAAAACACAATATTTTTGTCTTTTTCAATTTTCTTATAAACAAAATAACCTTCACAATCTTTTTGGATTTTCGGATTTTTCTGTACAAACATAAATCACATTCTTTTTGGTTTTTCAAAATTTTAAAATGTTTTTGGTTTTTCTAAATATTTAAAAGAAAAACATTAAAGAACAAAAATCACAATATTTTTGAATTTTGAAATTTTTAATGTTTTTGGATTTTATCTATACAAACGAAAAACACAATCTTTTTTGTATTTTCTAGATTTTCACCCCCTAAAACCAAAATAAATTTTAAAAGAAAAATATGATAGAAAATAAAGATAGTCATCCTTGTTTAAGGATATCAGTGAGGGTCTTCAATCCGTTTAAATCAAGCAAAAATTTAAAATGCGTTTTGTCAAAAGCTTTAGTAAACAGACCGGCTTTCTGAAAGTCAGTTGTACTTTCTCAAGATCGATTAATTTCTTCTCAAAGCAATCCCATATAGAGTGATATCGAATTTCGATATGTTTTGTTTTCGAATGTTGTACGGGATTCTTTGTGATAGAAATTGCAGCAGAATTATCAATCAAAATAGGAGTAGTAAGAAACTTCAAACCGTAGTCGCGAAGATGTTGTTGTATCCACAAACCTGGGAACAGCAACTCGAGGCTGTAACATACTCAGCTTCGGCGGTTGAAGTGGAGACCGTTGTCTGCTTCTTAAACTGCCAGGAAACAAGCCGGTTTCCTAAAAATTGACATCCTGCAGTCGTTGATTTGAAGTTGATCTTGCATCCTCCATAGTCCAAGTCTGAATAGGCAGTAAGATCAAAAGTACCATCCTTGGGATACCACAATCCGATGTCTGGATTTCCCCTCAAATACTGAAGAATTCCCTTGACTGCAACTAGGTGAGTCACTCGTGGACTTGCTTGATACCTAGCACAAAGACAAACAACAAACATAATATCAGGGCGAAAAGCCGTTAAATACATTAAAGAACCGATCATGGCACGATAGAGGATAGGATCAATGGAATCCTACAATTCATCCGGTGATAAATTGTGCCCTACTGGAAGAGGAGTAGAAGGGATTTTTCGGCAGAAATCTTGAATCGGCTCAAGACGTCGTTCACATACTTGGTCTGGTGAATAAAAATTCCGTGAGCAGACTGGTGAACCTGCAACCCTAAAAAGAAATTTATCTCTCCCATCGAGCTCATCTCGAACTTTGTTTGCATGGACTTTTCGAACTCCTTACACAATGTTTCGTTTGTAGATCCAAAAATAATATCGTCGACATAAATCTGGACTAGGAGAAGATCGTCACCAACAGTTTTATGAAATAAAGTGCAGTCAACAGTCCCTCGTGTGAAGCCATTATCAGTCAGATGGTCGGCGAGCGTGCCATACCAAGCTCTCGGGGCTTGATGTAGACCATACAGGGCCTTGTTTAATCGGTAAACACGGTTCGGATAATCAGGATCTTCAAAACCAGGAGGCTGTAAAACAAACACTTCCTCGTGTAATTCACCACTGAGAAAAGCACTTTTAACATCCATTTCATAGACCATGATATTCTTATAAGCTGCATATGCCTGGAAGATTCGAATCGACTCTAATCTTGCCACTGGAGCATATACCTCTGTGTAATCAGTACCCTCTTGCTGATGAAAACCTTGCTCCACTAGACTAGCTTTGTTTCTGACAATCACCCCTCGATCGTCTTTCTTACACTTAAATACCCACTTAGTCGGAATAGCTTTCTTGACTCTAGTAGGTTTGTCTATTAAGTCCCAAACACCCAAACGTGCAAATTGCTGTAATTCTTCTTGCATAGCTTCTAACCAAGAAGGATCTTCAAGTGCCTTACGAGCTGTCGTTGGCTCAACTTGAGATAGAAAGCAAGAGAATTTAGCAAGATTTACAATTCCCGAAGAATGTAAGTTAGTGTAAGCACACAATATGTTATTATCACTTGACGAAGCAACTTGATGACATGTACGGACGCCCACATCAAGTTCTCCAATGATGTTTTCCTATGGATGATATCCATGAGTCCGAAGAGTGGGATTCTCAGGAACAACAACATTATCAAATAAGTTAGTGTAATGTTCACCTAACTCGGGAGATGAAACATTATCACTGTCAATGTCAATAACTTGATCTTCAGCTTGATCATCATCAGAAGAAGTAGAAACATTATCAATGACAATTGGAGAAACAACTTGAGGTTCTTCAGTTGGAGCATCTGGTTGAGCTTCAACATCATTAGAACTTGAAAATCTTGGAATGGTCAAATGATCTTCAAAGTATGCTCGAACCAGATCTTCGTCGATGTGTTCAGTCGAAGGAGTAAATGAATTAAATAAACTATCGTAGTCAAACATCCAGTCTGGACCTTTCCCTTGTGAAGGAGTAGTGTACTTCTGACAGTCCACATGGTACCATTCTTCAACACAACCAGATGTGAAATTTTAAACCCTTTTCTTTGGAGATGCATATCCCAAGAAATACCCTTCGATAACTTTTTCTTCAAATTTACCCGAATCCTTCTTCAACATTGTACACGGACACCCAAATGGTTCCAGGTATTTTAAATTAGGTTTTCTATTATTTAAGAGCTCGTAGCTTGTCTTCTTGAGTCGTTTCACAGTTAGAACTCGATTAAGTGCATAACAAGCTGTATTCACTGCCTCGTTCCAGAAGTGGATAGGAAGCTTAGAATCAGCGAGCATTGTGCGTGCAGCTTCAGTCAGAGTTCTATTTTTCCGTTCAGCAACACCGTTTTATTGAGGTACATAAGGTGCACTATATTCTCGGTGAATTCCCTTTTGAATACAAAAGAAATCCAATATAGTGTTTTTGAATTCAGTACCATTATCACTTCGGATTCTCCTCACCTTTTGTCTATGCAGTGATTCGATCTTTGTAATAAGGTTTTGTACCAAAACCGGTGTTTGATCCTTTGAACTCATAAATAACACCCAAGAGTATCTTGAATAATCATCAGTCACTACAAGACAATACCAATCCCCAGAAATACTTGCACGATTCACAGGACCAAACAAATCCATATGAAGTCGTTCAAGAGGAGTATCAATGGAATTCAATAACTTAGAGGGATTTGTCTTCTTCTTCTGCTTGCCCTTTTTGCATGCAACGCAGTGATCGGATAGCTTAAAATTCTTTAACGAGACACCCTCAACTAAGTCATTTACCATTAAATTATTCATCTCTCTGATATGTATGTGACCCATTCTACGATGCCATAGAATCGAGTCTTTCTCGGTTGCTTTCGAGACAAAACATTTTTCGATCGATGTGGATACCTTAGAACTCATATTTAAGACATAAATATCATTTGATCGTGGTGATCACATGACAACCATGTCCTCGGGAATAACATAACCCGGTTTCAAGATAAGACATTCTTGGTCAGTAAATATCGTAGTGTACTTTTTATCACAAATCCGTGACACACTCAATAAGTTATGATCAACTTTGTCGCAATAATTCACTTTCTCAAACGTATTGTGACCATTTGAAACTTCACCCTCTTGTGTGATCATACCCCCAGAAATCCCAGCAAACGCTACATAACCCCCTTGAATATTCCTCACATTTGATAAGAGGTTGAGATTTCCAGTAATATGGCGAGAACATCCGCTGTCCATAATCCAGTTTTCACCAGAAATGGTCTTGGATGAACCCTAGACACAAACAAAAGTGATTAGTTCAAAAAGGCAGCCCAGGCCTCGGTCTTGGGCACCTTTTGGTTTTTTGGGAAAAATTAACTTTACTTGCATTCATTTGTTGTTCAGCAACTTGTGAATAAGTTGCAGGTTTCTTTGACTTTCGTCTTAGATACGCTGCCTAAACCACATTTGAATTTTCATTCTTACACAAAGGAGCAGTTGGAACAAACTTGGATTTAACTTGACCATGAGTCTCATTAACATGAACCACCTTACGAGGATTCACATTAGAGAACATAATATGAGTATTATCACATACGACACAGGTCGTTTCAAAATCTCCTTTACCATAGGAATCGGTTTGGAATGGTCCTTGATAAAAGGATGAAGATTCTGATGGTACTTCTGACTACAATCCCTCACAACATGACCAAATTGACCGCATAAGAAACAACTTTGCATGTCTACACGATGTTGTTGCGAGGTATTTGGAATGAATGACCTAGAAGTTTGATGATGACTCACATTTTTAGTCATGCTCTTAGCAAACTCATCAGAAAATTCAGATTTCTTCTTTAAGTAAAAATCTAAATTAGAACAGTTCGAAAAACTTTTTAGTGTATCTGTCCCATTTGACTTCGTAAAGTTAATTTTCTTAGCTTGTTTTAAAAGTTGTTTTGCCTTAGTCAATGGGTCAGACTGAACTGATGTTTTTGCTTGAGCATACACACGTTCAAGTTCTTGAATTTTTGAAGTTTCATTGACAAAAACACTCTCATAGTTCAGGTTTGATAATACTTATTGGAATATCTTTTTCAGTGAACATCGTATCCATTCACTGGTTTGGTTTTCACAGTTTCTTCCTTGTTCACTTGAGATTTGAATGAACCATACACAGCTTCCTCAAACTCTTGAGGTTCGCAAAGAATATGATTTGAACTAGGAATGTTCTTATTCTTGTGTATTATCTCAGGTTCAAACACATCTTCAATAATCACTTTGTCAACATTTTCATCAAGACCTTTTTACTTTTTACATGAGGTTTTTGAGGAGCAACTTGGGGTTTGACAATTTCAGGTTTAACCAATTTAGGTTTTTCAGAAATCACAGATTCTTTTTGAATCAAATCCTCTTCTTTTCTTGCAAAAGGATTAATTTTATAATCATTATGGAAAGGTGGTGGAATTTCAACAAAACCAATACCTTTCTTGGAATCCTTTTTTTTTTCAGATACCTCAATAATTTCATTCAACAGAAAAGATGAATTTCTAAATTTCCCCAATTTGTTCTTAAACTCAAGAACCTCATTCTCAAGCTCAATTATCTTAGAACGATGTTTCAAGATTTCCTGAAACTTTTGTTCATTAATTGTCTTTTTCACAGTGTAGGTTCCCAGCCGGATCTACAAGGAAATATCTCGTTCTACGTAGGTGCGGAATCCCTACGTAAGACGATACGAGCGTAGAAGACGATACACGTTAAACACAAGCAAACACACGTTACAATAAACAAAGAACACGTTGTATTGCAACTAATAACACGTGATATGCCAATCACCAATTACACGTACTAGATCGTTCTCCCAAAATAACCCATAGGCTAAACATATATACCCTTCGACAACTTCGCCTAACATGCTAGGCGAAGTTGTCACTAACTTCGCGTGTTCCACAAGTTCGCCTATATCAGGCGAACTTGTGAGACAAGTTCGCTTAAACATTAATACAAAAACCAAATAACACGATTACAGACACTAGATACTGAATTACTGACATCATGCACCAACAGACTCCCCCTTGGCAGTAGCTTCATATCTCTATCTTCAAACACGTGTCTCGTAATTCCAAAAATCTTGTATCTCCCATCTTCAAGCATGAACGCCTTCTCGTACACAAACTGAAACTACTCTTTGGTATTTCTTGGCTTCTTCTTTCCAAGAAGGAATGTAAAATATCTTTTTCTCGTTCAGCACCTGCAAGTCTGCTTGAGACAAATTCACTAAGTGCATGGGATCATACACTCTTAGCAGTTCTTGTTCATCTTCATCCTCCATCACTGCCTCAGCCGTTTCACTATCAACGTACCACCATTTCAGATCCTTGAGCACATCCTTGGGCATTTGTTTCATCGGCACTTCTTTTAGACACCGGATCGGCTTATACTTCATTATCATTCAAGGCTTGCCATCAGCTCTCATGCCTCTGTCTTTGTCTTCAACGAGCTTTCCTTTCTGTGGTTTCAACAGCTCGAACTTTTTCTCCTTTATGCTTTCTTTCCAGACTATCTTTCCAATGATCCTAGCCATGTTATCATCACTCTTGTTTATCAACCCCAACCTGGCTAAGTCCTTCACCTCACACTCAGGCAACGTATTCAACGATCTCAACAACCTCTTGAAGTACTGAACCCCATCATAACGTTTAATCACAAAAAGTTTTAACTGTTCATCATATAACCAGCATATTATCCCCTTTTTCGATTAAGCATACCCTTTGATGTTGTAACTTTTCTTGAACATAGTAGGGACCGCCGGTTTCTTAGTCTTTACGAACCACTGAGCGTAGCCTTCTTTCCATCTTAGCTGCTCCTCCCATTCAGTCTCATCACATTCCGTATCTTGACCCAGATTTGACTTTTCAACTGCCGGAATTTCATGTTCAATATTCTCCTCCACAATCTCTCCCTCTTCGACTTCATTGTCAATCACAATCTCATCCCCTATCTTCTCGATCTCTTCCACCGGTAACACATCCTCATCACCTATAACATCATCATCCTCAGCATCCACAACCACCACATCATCACCCCCAGAACCACCAGCTGCACTCGTTGACTCCCCCTGAGATGTGGAAGCCCCAAGAGCTTGTTCAGTTCTTGGCAACTCTCCACCTGCATCTTTTGATGCATTGGGATCATCGTCTCGATCGTTACGCTTCTTCGTCCTCAGCTCATCGCCCTTGCAGCTTTTCTCCCCCTGAGATGCCAAGAACTGCTTCAAGGCATCAAAAATTTTACAATGCTCGATCAGGAGGGACGACTGAATTTGATTCTCTGCAACGAGGCGCTGAATAGCGTGAGTCTGGATTAGATTTACTCTTGATTGTTCTGCCACGACCCTTTCAAGCGCTGCTATTCTTTCCGAGTCGGATAGAGTTGCATCAAAATCGAATCTCATATGTGATATGTCTTGAGCGTACGAAGGAGGGATTCCCAAGGTAACCGGCACATCAGAAACGGGTGGAAACGTAACCGCAGGTGGTATTGTAACCGACAACCCTGCAGTGGCAACAACCGTCGACTCAACAAATCTTGCAACTACCTCCGACGGAGTAAGGGTTGGAGGTGGCAAGGACACAATCTCTGGAGCCGAGAGCTGGAATGTAGTGGGTGGGATGCCGAAGGAAGATGAGGTAGTCAAAACGGGTACACCCGAGGTGATCGGCCCTGTAACTGTCAATGATGTAGGGACCATAGTCATACCAGATAGTGCGGGTGGAGAGAAACGAATCACCCTTGAGCTCTCACCAGCTCCCGAACCTGCACCCGCTCTTTCCCGTCTCGCTCTACGAACCAACCGATGTAAATCTTCCTCAAAATCCGAATCACTGTCATCGGTGTCTCTCTTTCTCTTTCCATGAATTCTCTCTTGAGTGATCAAAATCTATCTAGCTTCGGCCACATCATCATTTGAGGAGTCAGAATCAGTTCTCTCCGTATCAGCCACAGTCGTAGCTGCCATTGACACATCAACACTTGAAACCTGTGCAGCCGAGACCTGCACCTCTTCATCTGGATCAACACGTTCCATATCAAAGAATCCTTGGCTGCCAAAAGCAGCTTCAAGGTCTACATGTTCCTCCGGTGCCACAACAGGAGCAGCAGGTAAAGCTTGTTGTACCTCAGGCGGTGGTTGAGGTGCTCCAGCCTGTTGTGGTGCCGGATCCCGAAACTCGTCCCCACGAGCTGCAACATACTCTGGATTGATCAAGTACCCAAACAACGGAGTATGTCGAGGACGGAGCTCTGGTTTACTTCTCGCACTTGATGATCTACACTGGGCGAAGATTCGCTTGCTGACACTTTCCACATACCGAATCGGACGGCGCTGAGGTAACGAGGGAGCCACGTGATTCAAGATCATTTGAAGGAATCTTGGGTACATTAAGAATCTCTCACGTGCCACCGCTCGTCTTTGACGGTCTATCTCGTAGAACACCATCTGACTAAAGCTATAATGCTTGTTGTAAGTCAGTGCTGTCATCGCCGACTGCATCGTTGCACCCATTCCATCTGTACCAGCCTTTCTCCCCGACATGCACATGATCATCACGTGCATGAGAAAGCGCCATTGATCTAATAAGAAACCCTTGCGTCTCTGTGTATCCCCCAATGGACCGGAATATCCCATCCTTAGAAAAGCACCATCTCTGAATGGAGCCACGAAGTCTGTAGGATCATTTCTTGTTTCATCCCAAAACTGTAAAGCAACCCGTATCTGCTCAGAAAAGAACTGCACCACCTGGTTGTTAACCGTTGCACGCATAACTGGGGGCTCGACTCGGCGATCATATTCAACCGTCTGCCAGAAATCTTCTATGTTTGGTAAAGAGATGGGCAGTGTTGTAGTGATAGCGTGGAAGATATGCGAGCGGATTAGAAAAGTGATAATCTCGCGGTAATCTTCAACACCGCTCGCATCCGGATCCAAGGTGATGTACATATTATGCCCCGGGAAAAACTGACGGTTGTTATCTCCACCTTCGTCACCACCAGCACCAGCGGCTCCCGCTACAGCTGCCATATCTGCAACACAAACGGTCTAAGTTAGAAAAACGTCGAAGCAAATCACAACTTCGCCTTTTACCATGAGCGAAGTTATGATTGTTTCTGCATAGGAGAAGTTAGAGAAAGGGCGAAGTTGTGAATAAATTCGCCTTTACTACAACTTCGCCTGATTAGCATTTAATATAATATACAAAGTCAGGCGAAGTTAATGTTAACTTCGCCTAACCACAACTTCGCTCCTTAATACAACTTCGCCTCTTATTGATTACAATTAAAGGACCATGCGAAGTTAAACCTTAGGCGAAGTTAATAATAACTTCTCCTAAACTGTAACTTCGCCTGAAACGAAACGGCAACAGTTTATGACGGCCAAACGAGGTGAATTTTATGAGTTTGATGATTGTGGACTCTACAAAACATGTTTTTGAGGAGATCACGACGATCAAGATGATTACGACCACTTGAAAATAAGTTTGAAAAGCGGGTGTTGAGGGTTTGAATGAACGGGGTCACTACTCGAACCAAAACGACTTCCGATTTACACTATTGACATAGATTATCATTTAGACAAAACCAACACACCTTTAACACGAGTTGAAATCGAGAAAAATAACACAGATTGATTCAAAGAGTAACGTCGCTTGAGGGTTACTATACTAACTTCGCCGGGTTTTGAAAAACAATATTGAGTTTGACAAGAAAATTCCTTTATATAGGGTCAATATTATACAGGCGAAGTTAGGGTTAATTTCGCTTACCCCTTAACTTCGCCTGTTTAACAAGTTCGCCTATATTTCACAACTTAGCTTGTTATGAAAGTTACAAAACAATCCCTTTTAATTTGAACATTTTGCCATTTGGTTTTAAAACTTCCTTTAAAGCGTTAAGTGATACGATCAACGACCAAGTAACCAGGTATTAAACCATAATACGACATAAGTAAAATAAAATTTTGAGATAGAATACTCGGGATCAAATTTCAGTCTTGACAGGGACTTACATGTTTTAGAAAAGATCCGAACAGGAATCATACTAATTAAGTGACTATAACATAGATCCATGTTCAGCTGTAGTATGACATAAAGAAACAGGTTGTAAGCAGGTAAACAAACTTAGTATGGTTAAGCTCAAAATATAAATGGACAACACATCAGAGATTGTGATGTCTCCTATCTATTCTCAAAGCGTATTAAGCTTTCCCCAAGTCACCCCGAGTGGACCTCGACCCGTAGTGTCTGATTAAATAGTAAGTACACTTCGATCTTTAGAGTCTTCTTCCCGTTCTCTTTCTTGCCTGTTGATTGATAAGTACAACATAATAGGCTTCAGAAGGCTTAAATAATAAATTTTTTTTAAACATTTCCATAGCCGTAAACAGTAGACTACTGCAAGTCCCGAATCTGGATCACTGCAGTTTCTTGACACACTATCTTCTCGGGAATCAGAACACTCACGGGCTCGTGTATGACTGGGTAATCGCTTTTCTGCCTATCATTCGGAAAGATATATATGAAGACATGCACAACTCTTAATGAGTTTCCACTTAAAATCGAGGAGAGTTAGTTAGTATCACTTCTACTTTTACGCACCATAAAAGGCTACCATGACATACAATGACTGTTCTAAAGTCTTTTAGGCCTAATAACTTCACTAGTTAAGCACACAGAAATAGTTTGTGTATCACTTTCCAAGGTTGGATCAATTTTCATATAAACATTGTATAAACACTTCTTACGAAGTAGTAGACTTGAAAAATTATTTCATCTCCCTAAAAAAATATTTTAAATTCTATCGCCCCGATCAAGGCAAAGTTTTCAGGTAAACGGCTATCCTGAGGATCCAATGGATCAACTGGACCGACCACATACAAGTATGTGTCCTTCTAACTAAGTATGAACGACTAATTTTCAGCGAAAGAATAAAAACACATCATAAACCGCCCCGGTCACTTTCAGTCAGTTGGTTAATGGCTATCCTCATAATCTACTTGTAGAAGTGAGGACCAAACACATCCGAAGATATGTCATTCAAACTGAAGCAACCGACATAATTCTAAGCGATAGTGAGGTTTTTTTTAAGTAAAAACTAAAAATACGGTTACTCGGGATTGATCATCCCATTAAGCTCAACAAGGTTTTGAAAATGAGTTCTGTCAAACGCTTTAGTAAACAAATCAGCGAAATTATCTAACGAATCAACCTTTTCTAGCACTATTAGTTTCTTCTCAGCACAATCCCGTATAAAATGATGATGAATGTCAATGTGTTTAGTTTTTCTATGCTTTACGGGATTGTTAGTTACTGAGATAGCAGCGGTGTTATCTATGCAAATAGGAGTATGAGAGAACTTCAGACCGTAATCGCGCAATTGCTGTTGTATCCAAAGAACCTGGGAGCAGCAGTTCGATGCTGCCATGTATTCTGCTTCACAGGTAGAGATAGCAACTGAGGTCTGCTTCTTGCACTTCCATGACACTAATCTGCCTCCAAGGAACTGGCACCCCCTGTTGTTGATTTCCGATTCTGATTACATCCACCATAGTCGGAATCCGTGTAAGCGACCAGCTCCAAGTCTCCCCCTTTCCTCTTCACACCCTTCATGTGAGATTCCTTTGGGTTTTCCTGAAAGCGAGCACAAAGACAAACTGCAAACATAATATCAGGTCTTGATGCAGTTAAATACATTAAAGAACCTATGATTGCCCGATATTGGGTGGGGTCCACGTCTGCATCACTGTCTGAGTCAGCACCCAGTTTGTGGTTGATGCAAACTGGAGAATAGAATGGAGTGCTGTCCTCCATCTTGAAGCGTTTGAGAACGTCTTGGACATATTTAGTCTGATGAATGAACATCCCATCTTTCTTCTGATCAACCTGCAATCCTAAAAAGAAAGTTAGTTCACCCATAGCACTCATTTCAAACCTCTTTTTCATGACGGCTTCAAACTCCTGACACATGGCGACTTTTGATGCAGCAAAGATGATGTCATCCACGTAGACTTGAACCAGAAGAAAGTCTCTTCCTTTTCTCTTAACGAACAGTGTGCTATCGATCTTTCCCCTTTCAAACCCATTCTCAAGCAAGTAATCGGATAGAGTTGCATACCAGGCACGAGGGGCCTGATGTAGCCCATATAGCGCTTTACTTAGCTTGTACACGTGATCAGGAAAGTCTGGGTCAGGAAAACCCGGAGGTTGCTCAACGTACACAACCTCATCGACTTTACCGTTAAGAAACGCACTTTTCACGTCTAACTGGAACACCTTCATCTCCTTGTGTGCAGCAAATGCCAAAAACAAACGAATCGCTTCCAATCTCGCCACAGGAGCAAACACTTCATTGTAGTCGATCCCTTCTTGCTGATTAAAACCTTTTACAACCAGCCTTGCCTTGTTCCTGATAATTATCCCTTTTTCATCTCTCTTGCATTTGAAAACCCATTTAGTGCCAATCGCATGCACATTCTTCGGTTTTGCAACCAATTTCCAAACCTCCATCTTCTCGAACTGGGCTAACTCTTCTTGCATGGCTTCGACCCACGAGCTGTCCTTTAGAGCCATTTGATAGTTCTTTGGTTCAATCTGGCTAATGAAGCAGGTGTACAAGCATTCGTTAATGAAACCTGTTTCTTTGATGCTTGCGTAAACACAGGTGTCTTCATTCAAGCTTCATCTTGTTTGTACACCATCAGACAGATCACCTATCACGTTCTCCAATGGGTGATATTTATGAAATCCAGTAGTCTGAACCGAACTGACTTGCAGATTGTCTTCCAGGTTCGAAGATAGTTCATCGATGGGCGATTGTTGTTGAGAGTGAAAAGGGTTGAAGAATTCGTCTTCAGTAGAGGCAGCAGGGGTGTCGACAGCAGTTGACGAGGAAGGTTGACATTCATCGTACTGCGGTCGTTGCACAAAATTTTCTTCCTCATCATAAAGAATCTGCGTAGCTATTCTCTCATCAACTTCTGCACAATCCAAGTAAGGCAAATTAAAAGATTTAAAAAGCTTATCATAGTCGAAAGCCTCAGCGGGTCCCGTGCTTGGTTTTGGTGGTTTGTAACTTGTGATGTCAGTATTACACACCACCTCAACCTTGCTGGTCGATAGATTAAAGACTCGTCTGTTGGGTGTCCCAACAACATATCCGACTAAAATACCTTCGTCGACTTTTTCACCAAATTTTGAGTTCGTCTTTAATATCGAACACGGTGACCCGAATGGTTCGAGACAATTCAAGTTAGGCTTTCTACCATGCATAAGTTCGTAACATGTTTTATTCAATCTTTTAACAGTTAAAACTCGATTAAGGATATAACAGGCTGTTGCAACAGCTTCAGCCCAGAACACCACAGGAAGTTTAGCATCGGCCAGCATGGTTCTGGCTCCTTCAATTAGCGTCCTGTTCTTCCTTTCAGCCACTCCATTTTGTTGCGGAGTGTACGGAGCGCTGTACTGGTGGTCTATCCCTTTCTGCAAGCAAAACATCTCCATCTGGTAGTTTTGGAACTCTGTCCCATTGTCACTCCTGATGTATTTAACCTTTCTCCCCACAATATTCTCAACCTTGGTAATCAAGTTAATTACCAACTGAACCGTTTCATCTTTTGTCTTTAGAAAGTATACCCAAGAATATCGAGAGTAATCATTAGTTATTACCAAGCAGTATGGTGTTCCACCTAGACTCTTTACATTCACGGGGCCGAAGAGATCCATATGAAGTAGGTCTAGGGTACTGACTATTGAATTAACCTTCTTGGTGTGATGAGATTTCTTGTGTTGCTTTCCCTTCTTGCACGATAGACATTGGTCTTCAAAGTTGAAATCTTTCAAGGGAACACCCAGCACCAGCCCATTCTTGACAATGTAGTTCATTTTTTGAAGATGTATATGCCCCATTCTTCGATGCACTAACTCAGACTCCGATTCAGTTGCTTTTGACAGAAGACATGATTCTTCTGTTGCCATCTCAGTTGACCTCATATCCATTACATACGTATTCTTTTCCCTTGGAGCCTTCATCACTATCCATGCCTCTGGTATCTTGAAACCAGGATACAGTACAATCGCTTCATTTTTGGTAAAGTGCACAGTGTAATCTTTGTCACAGATCTGGGACACACTCAGCAAGTTATGCTTCAGCTCTTCAACGAAATTCACCTTTTCTAACTTCATTTTACCATTTGTCACCGTCCCAATTCCAGTAATTCTACCACCACTCTCTCCAGCAAAACTTACTTTACCTCCCTGAACAGGTTTCCACTCGTGTAACAAGTTTTTGTTACCAGTCATGTGCCGGGAACAGCCGCTATCCACAACCCATAGATTGTTTGCAGTCCTGTTCAACTGTTCCTGCATGATTAAAGCAAAGGATTAAAATCTGGGGACCCAAGACCTATTGGTCTTGGGTCGATTAAATCTGATAAAAGGTATCCCGTACTTTGGCTGTCCAAAGTTAGTATTAGAATAATTTCTGTAAGTCCTAAAAGGATACCTTCTTGTAGATTGACTATGAGGCCATCCAAACCTTCGTGAATTAAATGAATTATAACTAGTGGTTTGATTGTTAACAGGGTAAAACTGAGATCGATTTCTTTGAAATCCTGGATTAGTCCAATATCTGAACTTTGATGAATTCGCATTTTTAACATTATAGTAATTACCGTTAGTTTTATTCTCAGTTTTCGGAGGCCTCATACCTCTGAATCTCTGATTCAGAGGGCAATCAGCAATCAGGTGTCCTATTTGATTGCATCTGAAACAACTCCTGTGTTCAACCTTCGTCTCAACAGTTGTTTCAGATGTTGAGGTTGCATTACTACCCGTTTGCCTAACGTATGGTGGGACATACGGGTTTAGAGGGGAATTCTTCTCAGTAGGTTTATATTCCTCCCCACGTCTTAGTAACACTACCTCTTCTTTTGTCTCACTAGATTCGGATGTCTGGTCCGAATTTGATGAGACAGAACTTGGAACAGAAATCTTAACACTCGAAGCAGGCTTACTCGTTTCCTTTTTACTCAATTCAGGTTTTTTAATTGAAACTTTAACAGGAACTGTCTGACTAATCTCAACATCAACAGATTTCTGATTACTAGGATCATAAGTATAGTTATGATTATAAGGTGGAGGAACTTCAGAATATCCAATTCCTCCCCTTTTAACTGGGGAACGTTGATCACTTTCGAGGTGATCAAGTATTGCAGAGGATTTTCTAAACTGCTCAAGCTTTCTGTTTAGTTCCACCACTTTCACCTGGTAAACAGCTATCTGTTTATCCCTTTCAGCAATTAGTTTGGTTTTCTCTTCTAACACTTCATAGCTAAGATCAATTACTTGTATTTTTTCAGCAAGACTTGCTTTAAGACTTCTGATATCCTTTTCACTAGCCTTAATCTTTACTGAATAGCTATTTTCCCTAGTTTTAGTGTAATGATGATCTTCTTTTAAAGTTTTAAATTGAGAGTCCAAACTAACAAACTGATCAGTTATCGTTTTCAATTGTTCAGACAGATTTTCACATTTCATACAAGGGAGTTCAGAACTTACCTCAGAGAGCTGATCATTCACCTCTGCTATATAAGCTTGATCTTCTCTTGTCTCTCTGTCGTTTCCTTCAGTTTCGATGTTAACCAAGTTGGCCTGTTTGAACACTTCCTCAACTTCCAGATTCCAATTGTATCCCCCGTTCTGTCTGGATACCATCGCCCTATTCTCATTACTTCCCCCATTTGGTTGTGTTGGCCTGTTCTGACTACGTTCTACTCTTTCATTTGTGCATTCTTTAGCAAAGTGGCCATTCTGTTGACAGTTATAACACAGAACCTTTGACTTATCAAAACCTGGTCTTTCGCCAACGAATTTTCTACCAGTCTTCTTCATAAACCTTTTAACTCTTCTTACTATCATTGCCATCTGCCACTGCAGATCCATCTCTTCCAGATCATCTGCATCGATCTGATCATAGTCTTCGTCTAAAGTAGCAGGGTCGACTATTTTACCTTTGATGTAATTTTCGTAAGAAGCAATGAAAGCTGCATAGAGAGCAAACTGCTGTTCAGCAGACTTAACACTCATGGGCATCTAAGAGTAGTTGTTGTTCGGAACCTTTGAGGGAAAACTACCAGTTGGTTTAGAAGAATTTGTTCCACCAGCTACGAAACACACATCACCATCCATGTTAAGAGCTACATGACCATCTTGAGTTGAATTAGCGCTTGAGTCTCCCTTTGAGTAGTAAGCAGATGATTCTGACTTTGAACTTGAACTTGAAGTAACTTTCGCACCATACATTCCCGGATCCTGAACCTGATCAGTTGGTGTCTCCTTTCGAACCATGTTAAGTTCAAAAGTTCGTAGTTTATTGACTGCTGTTTCCAAGTCGATGTTTGCAAACTCTTTATCTTCTCTCATCAAGACAGTGTACATTTCCCATTTCGGTGGGAGAGCATCAAGAAGTTTTTCTACGATCTCTTCTTCTTTATAGTCAATTGAATAGTTTCTGAGTTCGGTCATCAAGTGATAATATCTTGTAATGATATCATCAAGTGACTCATTCTTCAAATACTTGAATACCGAGAATTGGGTTTTGAGAAGCTTAACCTTGGATGCACGTATCCCCACATTAACTTCATATCGGTTTTCAAGAGCTTCCCACAGCTCTCTAGCGGTTTTGTATTTCCTGAAGGTGTGAAGAATTTCTTGTGGAAGAGCCATTGTTATCGCAGCATGAGCTTTGCATTCAGCCTCATACATCTTCTTTTCTTCCTCTTCCATCTTATTATATTTCTTAATTTGTTCACGACCCTCAAACAAAGCCGTTGGTGGAATGTATCCATCTTGAATGCACACCCACATTTTAGCATCTTGATATTTAACATATTGTTCAAATCGATCCTTCCAAGCCACGAAATCGGTAACCTTCAGCATCTTCGGAGCCTTAGTAGCTGAACCTGCTTCCACCTCCATTTTTACCAATTCCGTAATATTTATGGAAGTCATATTTTATACAAGTACGAAACGAAAACACAAAGAAACCCAAGAAATTTTTTTATTTATTTTTTTTTTCTGAACAGTACCTGTTAGGCGAAGTTATGATAACTTCGCTTAAGTCTTAACTTCGCTGGATTTACACAACTTCGCTGAAATTCTTAACTTCGCTTCATCTCAACTTCGCCTGATTAGGCGAAGTTGTAGATAACTTCGCTTAAGTTAAGCGAACTTGTGAGGTGGGCGAAGTTGTTAATAACTTCGCTTAAACTTATATCTTCGCCTAAACCCTACAAACAGTGGCGGCAACTTCGCTTGATGAACATAACGTTTTTGCAGGTTTGATTTTGATGTTTTGCGAGGTATGCGAAGGTGTAATGGGTTGTTTTTGGTGGAGTGAGGTGAGTAGGACAGAAAAAAACTCGGTATTCCAACGTAAACTCGTCCCGCGAATAGTCGAACGGAACGATTTCTACACCCGTGTGATAATCCCGAACCACACAATCACGAGCAAATGCTCTGATACCAATTGTAGGTTCCCAGCCGGATCTACACGGAAATATCTCGTTCTACGTAGGTGCGGAATCCCTACGTAAGACGATACGAGCGTAGAAGACGATACACGTTAAACACAAGCAAACACACGTTACAATAAACAAAGAACACGTTGTATTGCAACTAATAACACGTGATATGCCAATCACCAATTACACGTACTAGTTCATTCTCCCAAAATAACCCGTAGGCTAAACATATATACCCTTCGACAACTTCGCCTAACATGCTAGGCGAAGTTGTCACTAACTTCGCTAGTTCCACAAGTTCGCCTATAACAGGAGAACTTGTGAGACAAGTTCGCTTAAACATTAATACAAAAACCAAATAACACGATTACAGACACTAGATACTGAACTACTGACATCATGCACCAACACACAGATAACTCGGCTTTGAGATCATGGTTACTTGTCGACAATGCTTCAATCTTTTCTCGAGATCTCATTTGAGATTCAAGAGATTGTCGATAAGTATCTTTCAGAGAAGCAATTTCTTGTATAAGACTATCATTTTGGTTTTTCAAAGCTTCTAACTTACATTTGTTAGATTCACAGTCAACACATGATGCTTTAACAGATGAAGTAGCAGAAATAAAATTACTAACCTCGTTAATCTTGGCCATGCAAGCAAACATTGATTCAGAAGGCTTGTCGCAAGAGTCGTCAAAATCAGATCCAAAATCATTATCGGAAGACATCTCACTACCAGTTACATCTTGAAAATCTTTATGTAACCCAAACATAGCCAAATTTGCTTGAACATCATTGCATATTAACCGTTGTGACCAGTCGGTTCCATCTGGTAACATTGCTTGTGTTGTAGAAGAAGATGGTTTCTTTTCAGCATCACTTCCTCGTGGTGTAGAAGCATTTTGACTTTGACCACGAGGACCAGTGTATTCTTTCCTTGGTTTGTCACATTCCTTCGCGAAATGCCCAAATTCTTGACAATTATAACACTATACCTTTAATTTGTCAAAACCCAACTTCTTGTTTAAAGCTGGGAGATCTTTTCCAGTTCTCTGCCTGAATCTTTTAACTTTACGGACGATCATAGCCATGTTCCATTTTAAATCCATGATTTCTAGATCATCTGGATCTATCTGATTATAGTCCTCATATGTTAAATCACTTGTGGCAATCTTACTACTCACTAAGTTTTCATATGATGATATAAAAGCTGTCAGAAAAGCAAAGTTTTGCTCAGCTTCCTTCATATTAACACTAGGTGGTGTAGCAAATGGATTTGTATTAGTTGAACTTCCAGAACCACCCGAATTACCAGCAGAGTAGAAACAAACTTTTGGATCATTAAACATAGTTGATTCTTGTTCACTTGCAGCATGAGTAAGAAAAGCAGTGATTGGAGAGATCGTTGAACTAAGAGGCATACTTCCACCATAGAAAGCTGGATCTTGATTTTCTTTGGAGGATTTTTAACACTTAAGATCGTATTCTCTAGCTTCGATCTTTTGTAGAAATTCAAGTGTCGTCAAGTCTTCATTCACAAAATAGTCATTCTCTTTCAAAACCACTAGAAATGTTGGGTAGGAACTTGGAAGCACACTTTTAATAGTGTTAATTTTATCCCTTTCAGAAATTTCCATTTTCATCTTGTCCATTTCAGCAATTAAATGACTAAATCTTGTAGTCATCTCTTCAACTGTTTCTCCCTTAAATAGATTAAAGTTTCGAAACTGAAACTTGAGCATCACTTTCTTACTCTCAGCTATGTTTCCCATGCTTCTCATACGCAGATGTTGAAATAAAAACGCACATCTCTTGATACTACCAACTTGATGAAAGATATTTTCTGGTAATGCCATAGTAAGCGTAGAATAGGCTTTTATCTCGATTTCTAAAGCTTTCTTCTCTTCTTGTGAGTATTGAGAAACGGCTTTAGGAGTATACCCAATAGTATCATCAACAATCATTGGTGCAACATAAACTTCATCAAGACAATATGAGTAGTCAGGATGAACAGATCCCAAATGAGCACGAAACCGAGGTTCCCACTTGGCAAAGTCACTGAACTTCATCAATCTTGGATATTTAGAATGCGAACCTATCTCGGTATCAAGTTGTAACATTTGTTGCATCCATGTTTTGAGACGCTAAATGCATACATACCGGCCATCTTTGAAAAGTTTCAAAAATTTAAAGAGTGTAACAAATAAAATTTAACAATTTGTAAACAGTTATAGCGAACTGTGAACAGTGTTTAACGAATCAAATCTTAACATGGTTAAGATTGACCAAATGGCGAAACAGATAACGAACTAGATGAAGGTTTAGCGAATCACAAGTCAACTTAGCGAATCACAAGTCAACTTAACGAATTGACCAAACGAATCACAAAGGATTAGTTTAGCGAATCACAAAGGATTAGTTTAGCGAATCAGATGATAATCAGTAACGAATCGCCAAAATAAACTTAGTGAATCACTAAGGAATGCTTAGCGAATCAGCTATCGTGGATTAGCGAATCACACTATAGCGAATCAGGTTGTTACAACCGTTTGTAACAAACTCTGACACCTTATGCCACGTGGCAAAGGTTGTTAGGACACAAATTCCAAGAAAAACACGTGTCACACGAATCGGTTAATCTAGATAGCGAACTAGAAAACACGAACCAATAACTCACACGAACTGGCTAACGAACAAGGTAACGAAGTAACAAATTTGATAGCGAATCACAAATAATCACGAATAAACATATAGCGAATCACCAGGAAGATGATAGCGAATTACGTTCATCTTCAAATCTTCAAACATTCAACATAATTTTCCAGAAATTATGAAGATCAACCCAGAAACTCAGAAATACCAAATCTGTAATACTATTTCGTTACTCAACCAAATCGCACAAATTACCTATCAAACTCCTCGTAAACACCTCGCGATTTCAACCATACAATCCTCATAACCGATTAACACCCATAACCAAACCAATTTATCCAATAACAATACTCTGTTTCGGACATCAACTGAAACCAAAACCAAAACACATAAATCCACTTCAAATCTCAATTCCCCTAATCCGAACCTAGCCAATACCTTAACCAACACAAACTCAATCCAATCCGTCCATAATTCAACCAATTCAAATACAAATTGATTCAGAACCTCTTAAACAGAAAATTTAATAACAATGATAACAAAATCAAACCAAATCAAGTGTATGAGCACCAACAGCTCTGATACCACTTGTTGGAGCCTGTATGATTCGTATAAATAACAATAACAACGAACAGATCTCAGATATGTGAACATACTATTAATACGTTTAAAGATCTAGCTCATAATTAACATTGATTCAGTGTTAGATATGTGTATCTACTATCAATATATTATCTGTATAAGATTAGGATGAAGCTTGAGAGAGAGATTGGACAGCAATTCGTTAATTAAACTCTCAAACCTTATTTTTAAAACTTACATTAAAAGTGAACAGTAGTTCACTATATATAGAAGGTGATCTGGTTCGCAAACATCCCCTAGAGAACCAGCCTCCTCTTCGTTACATACATTAAATTAGCGAAACACCCCCTGATTCGTTAACATCCCCTAACGAATCAGGAGGAAATACATTAAATATCTAGTTCGCTAACATCCCCTAGCGAACTAGATTATACCTTAACGAACCAGTTAATAAACAAAACTATTTATTACATTAAATAATAAACAAAAACGTTTACGATAAATACAAAGACTCAAGACACAAAACCGTGCACTAGCACTAATAATCAAGAGCAAACATTTTTTTAACATACTACTTCATCTTTTTCAAATTATGTTACTCAAAAACCAGACTCAAGAACCGGGTTCCTGTCCGACCAAAAAACGAACCACTCGTTAAACTAGTTTTCTTAATTAATTGTTCGGTTGGAACATACCGGACTCATCTAAATTAATTAATATTTTAACCCATTTATTTTTCTAAGACTAAAATATATTCACCTAACAAATCAAATAACCAATAACCTTTTTAATAAACCAAAAATACTTTTTCTTTATAAATCATTTTGTCATAAACCGAACATACTCGCCAAATTATTTTCTTTACGCAACTTATTTTTTAAGCCTAGCTATTTATTTATCTAGGGCCATTTGTTGAACCGAACTTTGTCAGTTCACTCGCGTAAAGGCATTTTTCTATCTCGACTCGCTTACTTAACAAGTGAGTTTTTCATAACCCCTTTTTAACTCTTTTAATATTTTTGGGTGTAGCATGTCACAAGTTTTTATTTCGTTAGTTATACACTTATTTAGAAAACGATTCACATTTATCGTACATGTTAATATTATTCTTGCATATTGTGTATGATTATAAGTGAACTTGCTTGCAACGTGTTTACTATTTTTATGGTGGAAGTTACGCAAATGCATACACATAGTGGGAGGGTCCGACGGGACGTACCTGCGCTGTCTAATGTTACGACTTCGGTTGTTTATGTAAGGTGGTTCTCATTTCCCCGACTTCTGTGGCTTCGGCTAAATGAATGGGAGGACGACACTATTTGATTTTATTTACATTATGTTTGAATATTTATTACATGACGATCGTTGAATCATACATTTTATATATATTTATATACGCAAAAACTTATGAAAACTCACCAACATGTGTTGTTGACAAAATATATTATTTTAAACGTGCTGCATGTTGATACGATGAAGTGCCAGGACAAGAAAATTAGTTATATGTAAGGCCCCGTTACCGGTGCCCCACATTTAGTGTTGGATTTACTCATAAACGCAGTTCTAAATATCAGAGTTAATTTAAACATTCGCGGAATATAAAAACTTTCATAAAATATTTCATAACAACCATATCTGGTCTTAAAACAACATCTCGTCTTTCAAAATAAATCAAAGCATTAAACTTAAACTTCTTGAGCCTTCCGATGCCAGCCTCTTATTCAATGCCACGTGTCCCCTCAAGCGATCTGCCTCATTCTACTCACCTGCGTGCATACTAAAAGTCAGCTACGCTGAGTGAGTTCTAGTTAATCATACAATCATGCAATCGGTTCACATACTTGCACACACGCCTGAAGGGGTTTACATTATTCATACTTACTTGTCTTACGTAACTATCCATCCTATTTAAAGAGCCTTTCGCCCTATAACCTCACAAATATTATAAGGGTCTGGTCCCTAACATCACAGATATTATTAGGGTCTGGTCCCTACCATCACAGATATTATTAGGGTCTGGTCCCTACCATCACAGATATTATTAGGGTCTGGTCCCTTTTCTACCTGTCTATCTCTTACATTCATTCATAACGTACATACATGTAATTCATATTTTATACATAGCATTATAGCTTGACAGTACGTGCAATATCCGAAGATCGTTCACGTACCGGCAAGCAATCATTCTTACCTTTCACATAATCACATAAGGCATGCACTTATCACTTAGGATAAATGTATTATCAATCACGTCGAGTATGCACACTGCCCCGAAAACATAACAAGGAAATGGGGCTAGAAACTCACCTGAATGCGGTTACGTTCACCATTAATGGTAATCCCTTTCTTCAGTTGCGCACGGCTGACTGTATAATAATTATATGTATCAATTAACTACTACTACTCACATTGTATTTCTAGTCTTAGTTATTACCCACAACGAACGGGGGTCCGGGGGCAGCGCCCCTGGCAGCGGGGTCTAGGGGCGGCAGCCCCTAGCAGGGTCCAAGGGGCAGAGCCCCTGGCTGAGGTCGAGCTATTAACTGTCTTAACACATTTTTCACTAGGATTTTAATTTATTTCCTAATTCGCTAACTCATTCCTCATAACGAATTAAACCTGATTCGCCATCCGATTCGTTACCGAACTTAACTTACGCGAACTTAATTGTAAGCCAACTTGTATACAAGTGAAGTTAGATAAGAGCGAACTTAGCATTAAGCGAAGTTAACTACAAGTGAACATATTCATAAGCAAACTTACACGTGAGCGATCTTAGAGTGACGAATTTAACTTGGCGAAGTTAAACCTTAGGCGAACTTAACTTGCAGGCCAAGTTGCCCGCTGGCGAACTTGGCAACAGCGAACTCGGCTTACAGCGAACCTGGCTTGCAGGAGAAGTTGGCTTGCAGGCGAAGTTGCTCAGTAGTAGGTTCTGTTCGTTCTAAAACCCCTTACTCATATCCGGTTTGTCGTGAAATCCTTGAATATGACATTTAGCCAACCCACGATCATTCTCATGGTCATTTTTGGATAAGATTCGGCCCGTAAACGTATAAAGTTTGGACCTTTAAGCTCAAAAACGTTTAACACTAGAACTACGGTTTATCTTTAACGAGCCGTTTATGTTTACGGGTTCATTAGGTTTGTTTTAACATCAAGTTTATAACTTTACGTTTTGTTTACACTCGATCTATCCCCATTCTAAGTTTCAAGGCTAACCGATCCTAAAAACATAAACTTTAAGGTAAAAGGCATACCTTTATGCGATCGGTGTGGTCTCGGTTTGCTTGGTTATATTGTATCTAGCTCGTATAGTGAAGATCCAATAATGATTGGCTTGATCTTTGGACTCGAATCCCGTCTCTCTCTCTCTCTCTCTCGGCCATATGTAAGGGGTAGGGTGTGTGTTTTGGAGTGTGTAGGCAATATGGATGAGTGGAATAAGGATTAGGGTTTTAGGGTGGTTTAAGGGGTATTTATATCCCTTAAAGCCCATGGACCTAAGGCCCATTCTCTTTAATCCATCTTAATTAGTCCAAGTCCATGATCTTTTCCTTATTAGATGCTAGTTAATATTATTTAACACCCGACAATTTAACTAAACTATCTTTATTTATTATTAGAATATTTTAGGATGTTACAAGTTTTTCCTCCTTAAATAGGTTTCGTCCCCGAAACCAAACTATTACTTAAACAAACTAGGGTAGAACTTGCGCATCTCATCCTCAGCTTCCCAAGTAGCATCTGATCCCTTGCGGTGCCTCCATATCACCTTCACCAATGGTATGACCTTGTGACGAAGTTGCTTCTCCTTGTGATCAACAATTTCTATCGGTTGCTCAATGTAGTTTAGCTGCTCATCAACCTCAATGTCCATTAATGGCACGTAAGATGTGTCATCAGCTAGACACTTCCTCAGGTGAGAAACATGGAAGGTCGAATGAATTCCCTCTAACTCATCGGCTAAATCCAGCTTATAGGCTACTTCACCCACACGATCTAAAATCTTAAATGGTCCAATGTACCTTGGACTCAACTTCCCCTTCTTTCTAAAACGGATAATTCCTTTCCAAGGCAAGACCTTAAGCATCACATTGTCACCAACATTAAACTCAATCGGTCGTTGCTGCTTATCCTTATACGACTTCTGTCTGTCTTGAGCGGCTTTCATTCTTGCTTTGATCTTATCGAACTTTGAAGACGTTTCTTGAACCACTTCTAGGCTTCCCATCTCTTTCTGACCAATCTCTACCCAACACACCGGGGCCCTACATCGTCTACCGTAAAGCATCTCAAACGGTGGCATACCAATACTTGAATGGTAGCTGTTGTTATAGGAGAACTCTGCTAGATCCAGGTGATTGTCGTAACTTCCACCAAAATCTAGAACGCAAGCACGTAGCATATCCTCAAGGGTTTGGATCGTACTTTAAGACTGTCCATCTGTTTGAGGATGATATGCCGTACTGATGTTCAACCTCGTTCCCATAGCTTCATGGAATTTCTTCCAGAACCTCGAAGTGAATCGAGTATCTCTATCGGACACGATCGACAGTGGCACTCCATGCTTAGATACAACCTCTTTGATGAATAAACTTGCTAACGTTTCTGACGAGATGGCCTCTCGTATAGGCAGAAAGTGAGCACTTTTGGTCAAACGGTCCTCTATCACCCAAATGGTATCATGATGTTTGGCTGTACGAGGTAGCTTAGTTATGAAATCCATGGTGATGTGTTCCCATTTCCACTCAGGTATCTCTAGCGGTTGCATCTTCCCATAAGGTTTCTGGTGCTCTGCCTTGACTTGCAAGCAGGTTAGGCACTTACTGACATAATCTACTACATCATTCTTCATTCCTGGCCACCAGCAGTCTCTCTTCAAATCTTGATACATCTTTGTAGCTCCAGGATGAATAGAGTATCTTGACTTATGAGCTTCATCTAATATTCGACCTCTGAGATCGCCATGGCGTGGTATCCACATACGGTCGAACCTAGTCTTAACACCATGGGTGTTTTCCATCAACTCATTTTGCTGGCCGTAAATTCTTTTCTTCTTTACTAACTTCTCGTCTACTAACACTTCTGACTGCACTTTAATGATTTCTTCGAAAAGACTTGAATTCATAATCAGCTGTTATGACTTAATTGTTGCAAGGACTTACTCATTCTTCCGGCTTAGCGCGTCGGAAACCACGTTAGCTTTACCAGGATAGTACTTAATGTCGCAGTCGTAATCCTTAATCAATTCCACCACCTTCTCTGCCTCATGTTCAATTCTTTATGCTCGAAGAAGTATTTTAAACTCTTATGATCTGTGTAGATGGTACACTTAGTACCGTACAGATAATGTCTCCATATCTTAAGAGCATGTACTACAACTGCTAACTCTAAATCATGCGTCGGATAAGTACTCTCATGGACTTTCAACTGTCTAGACGTGTAAGCTATCACTTTCCCTTGTTGCATCAACATGCAACCTAACCCACGATGCGAAGCATCAATACAAACAACCAGATCCTCGTCACCATTGGGTAAAGCAAGAATTGGAGCTTGTGTGAGTCTCTTCTTTAACTCCTGGAAAGCTTCCTCTTGAAACTTACCCCAACTGAATACTATCGACTTTCGGGTCACACCGGTCAACGGTGCGGCTATCTTGGAGAAACCTTCAATGAATCTCCTATAGTAGCCAGCTAACCCTAGGAAGCTTAGTATATCAGTCGGATTCTGTGGAGTCTTCCAATTCGTTATTGCCTCAATCTTAGCTGGGTCCACGGTAATTCCTTTAGGATTAATCACGTGACCTAGAAATTGCACTTCTTTTAACCAGAACGGGCATTTCGAAAACTTAGTATACAACTTCTCTTTCTTCAGATTTTCCAATACTTCTCTCAGATGCTCAGCATGACCAGACTCGCTCCTGGAATAAATCAATATATCATCGATGAAGTCGATAACTGACTTATCCAACATCGACGACACACCCTATTCATCATGTCCATAAATGTTGCGGGAGCATTCGTTAGACCGAATGACATTACGAGTAACTCGTAGTGTCCATACCACGTCCAAAACGCTGTCTTAGGGATGTCTGCCTCTTTCACTTTTAGCTGATGATAGCCCGATTTGAGATCTATTCGTGAGAACCAACTTGAACCTTGCAGTTGGTCAAACAGATCATCAATTCTTGGCAGAGGATACTTATTCTTTACCGTAAGCTTGTTCAAATCGCGATAGTCTATGAACATTCTCATACTTCCATCATTCTTCTTCACGAATAACACTGGTGCGCCCCACGGGGAAACACTTGGTCTAATAAAACCTGTGTCGAGGAGTTCTTGCAGTAGGGACATCAGTTCTTTCATCTCGGACGGTGCTAGACGGTATGGCGCCTTCGCGACGGGCTGGGCTCCTGGTACTAAATCTATCTTAAATTCTATCTCTCACTCCGGTGGCAACCCCGGAAGGTCCTCAGGGAATTCTTCTGGGTAGTCGCGCACAATAGGAACATCTTTCATTTCTTTTGTCTCAGCCGTAGCGTTGACAACATACGCCAGGTAGGCACCACACCCTCGCCTTAACAATCCTTCGGCTTTTATCATCGAAATGACATTAAGCCCATAACTTTCCTTATCACCATAAACCGTCACCGCACTACCATCCAAGGACTTTAACCTTATTATCCTACTCTTACACACTATCTGAGTTTCATACTCAGACAGCCAATCCATCCCCAATACCACATCGAACCCTCCTAAGGTCATAACATACAAGGTAACAGGGAACTCTTATCTCTCTAATTCTATTTTAGCGTTCTTAACCATTTTAACCGAGGCGTCACTAGCGGTTTCCACTATAAAGGTTTCAGACACTCGGCTACATTTCATTTTAGCTAATTTAGTAAATGGTGTGGCAACAAAACTCTTGTTTGCACCCGAATCGAACAATACAGAAGCGGAAATACCGTTTACTAGAAACGTACCTGTGACGACATCGGGGATTTGCTTGGCTTGTTCTTGAGTCAGCATATAGGCTCTAGTTCTTGGCCTAGCTTGATCGGGATCCTTCTTCCAACTACCTCCAGCCTCACCATCGGTGCACTCTCTCGCCATGTGGCCTGTCTTGCCACATTTGTAGCATACTGGCTTCGCACTGCACTCATTGGCATAATGCCCTACCTTCCCACATTTATAACACGCATTAGACCCCATCCTGCATTCTCCACCGTGATTCTTTCCACATTTGTTACAAACATCAGAACTACTACTCCACTTACACTCACCGCCATGCATCTTTCCGCATGTCTTACACGATTTCTTTTCCCACACTTTCTGCTTCTTATCCTTGGAGTTCCACAACTGAGTACCAGGTCGTTTAATAGGAGCGACCCACTTCTTGTCCTTCTTCTCCTCCCCCACAACAACATCATCCGCAGCCAGGTCCTCATAAACCGCCAGGTCCTCATAAATCATCTCTACGAGTTCAACAGCAGAGCCAAAAGTAGCAGGTTTATTTGCCCTGACTAGCATGCGGACTTTCTGTGGCAATCTTCGCACATAACACTTGATTCTCTTAGCCTCAGTGTTGACCATTTCGGGCACCAACCTAGACATTCGGTTGAACTCGGTGGTGTACTCACGCTGTGTCATTGTCCCATCTTTCATGTTCAAGAACTTCATCTCCGCCCTCTCAACCTCGGCGTCAGCACATAATTTCTTCATAACCAGTTCTTTCAGATCTTCCCACCTCAGAGCCTTGATCTCATCCCGGGTCTTCCTCTGATCCACACTTTCCCACCAATACATCGCATCCTCGTCAAATGATTGGGTGGCATAACCGACAGCTTGATCAGGACGACACTCGCTAATGCGGATAATTTTATCCATGGCAGTTATCCATTGCAGAGTAGCGATGGCGTTTCCCAAACCAGTTAGCTTCGGCGGGTCACAAACTTTAAAGGACTTATAGTTGCACCCACCTCGGCCTCTTTTCCCGTCATCGGCCTTCACAGACTTAACAACACTCGAAGCCTCCCCCTCATCTTCATCGTCTTTCCTACCATCTCCTTCCGCCCTTCCAGCAGTTCTTTCACGGTCTCCAGCAGACCTTTCCGGGTTCAATGTTCTTCACGGCAGTGGCTACAGCTTGAACGATAGCGGCTTGAATTAAGGGATCTAGTTGAACCCCTTCATTGTTCTCAAGGTTTCTTCCAGGTGCGCTTCCTTCATCTCCTGTGTTGGAAGCGGTCTCAGCCGAAGGTTGTTGGGCACGACGAGGCCTGCCACGACGTCTAGTGGGTCCCTCAATTCTCGCAATTACTCCATCTCCTACATCGCCTCCCGTTCCAGCCATCGTATTCTAAAAAGGGAAAACACAAACGTCATCACTCAAGGAACTATTTAGTACAAGGATAGTAAGGCTAACAGGTAATAACAGTGGCCAGCTGTGTTTAGCTGATCACGTTACTTTCCGTGTCCTATACACTTCCTCTCATGAGTCTATTTGTGTTGGTTCTACTCTAAACAGTTAATCAATCAAACAATCAATTAATCATATCCCTAAAATTCACGTATCCTTTATTCAGCACTTAAGCTAACATTAACATACATATTTAACCATACACTTTACCTTTACTGAGCTTGCTTGAGTGATACATGGCTATCTTGAAATGACATCTTCTTTCTTTTTTTACTTTAATCCCATTCTCTGTTCGAGTCTAAGCATGTAGGATGCTTAAATCTCTCGAACTTTGCTCTGATACCAACTTGTAAGGCCCCGTTACCGGTGCCCCACATTTGGTGTTGGATTTACTCATAAACGCAGTTCTAAATATCAGAGTTAATTAAAACATTCGTGGAATATAAAAACTTTCATAAAAGCATTAAACTTAAACTTCTTGAGCCTTCCGATGCCAGCCTCTTATTCAAAGCCACGTGTCCCTTCTAGAGAGCTGCCTCATTCTACTCACTTGCGTGCATACTAAAAGTCAGCTACGCTGAGTGAGTTCTAGTTAATCATACAATCATGCAATCGGTTCACATACTTGCACACACGCCCGAAGGGGTGTACATTATTCATACTTACTTGTCTTACGTAACTATCCATCCTATTTAAAGAGCCTTCTGCCCTATAACCTCACAGATATTATAAGGGTCTGGCCCCTAACATCACAGATATTATTAGGGTCTGGTCCCTACCATCACAGATATTATTAGGGTCTGGTACCTACCATCACAGATATTATTAGGGTCTGGTCCCTACCATCACATATTATTAAAGTCTGGTCCCTTTTCTACCTGTCTATCTCTTACATTCATTCATAACGTACATACATGTAATTCATATTTTATACATAGCATTATAGCTTGACAGTACGTGCAATTTCGCTTTGAAATCCTTGAATATGATATTTAGCCAACCCGCGATCAATCTCATGGTCATTTTTGGATAAGATTCGGCCCGTAAACGTATAAAGTTTGGACCTTTAAGCTCAAAAACGTTTAACACTAGAACTACGGTTTATCTTTAACGAGCCGTTTATGTTTACGGTTTCATTAGGTTTGTTTTAACATCAAGTTTATAACTTTACGTTTTGTTTACACTCGATCTATCCCCGTTCTAAGTTTCAAGTCTAACAGATCCTAAAAACATAAACATTAAGGTAAAAGGCATACCTTTATGCGATCGGTGTGGTCGCGGTTTTCTTGGTTATATTGTGTCTAGCTCGTATAGTGAAGATCCAATAATTATTGGCTTGATCTTTGGACTCGAATCCCATCTCTCTCTCTCTCTCTCGGTCGTATGTAAGGTGTAGGGTGTGTGTTTTGGAGTGTGTAGGCAATTTGGATGAGTGGAATGAGGTTTAGGGTTTTAGGGTGGTTTAAGGGGTATTTATATCCCTTAAAGCCCATGGACCTAAGGCCCATTCCCTTTAATCCATCTTAATTAGTCCAAGTCCATGATCTTTTCCTTATTAGATGCTAGTTAATATTATTTAACACCCGACAATTTAACGAAACTTTCTTTATTTATTATTAGAATATTTTAGGATGTTACATTATAACTTAGGATTATTTCAATGAATAATATTTGTTTCATTTAGATGTGATGTTCTTTTTGTCTCATTATCAAACTATTTATGTACTTGTGAAATTATAAAATAAAATAAATATGTTGTCACTATTAATAGTGTTACGAGCTTATGAGTGATCTGTACGTTGCACCCGGGCGTATTCCTCTTAAAGCCGGGGTGTTACAGATTGGTATCAGAGCCGTGACTATAAGATAAGTGGTTAGACGCAACGACATAGAATAGTTATAGTTTATTTTTAGGGCCCCAATTGCATGTATACCCTATGTGCTGTGTGCCCGCATCTCTTAAGGTTGTTCATATGCTTCAAGTATATTTATAATATTTTATAACGCCGCATGTACACGTACTCACAAACAAACTCTAAGGCTTATGCCTAAGAAATTTTGTAATCTTTTGTATTGTTCAACGAATTTGTGATGTTTAATGTAATAATTCGTGTTTCGATATTTCGATTTTTCGTTGTTATTAATGATGGTGTTACTCGACGGGTATGTATTAACTGGAAGAAGGATATACTTGTTTTTTTTTTCGAATCCTTGACACCGTGTTATTATACTTAAGGATAAGCAATGCGTATAAATCACAATCAACTGCGGGACCTAGTTGTTTACTTGGAGGGTTCAGAAAGGGTGCTGAAACTTATTAGGCCAAAACATACCATACCAAACGTCATACGAACCACTACTTTAAGTTATCAAACATGATTATTTTCCTTTGTGATTAGTCGATTTTTCAATTTGTTTTCGTAGTTATATATTCATTTATTATTATGGTTTTAATTGAAATTTCGAAAAGTCATGGTGATACATGAATAGTCGAGTTTTCAATTCGTTTTCTTTAGTTATATATTCATTTGTTATTATGGTTTTAATTGAATATTCGAAAAGTCATGGTGATAGATGAATAGTCGAGTTTTTAATTCGTTTACTTTAGTTATTTATTCATGGTTTTAATTGAAAAGTCATGGTGATAGATGAATAGTTGATTTTTTTAATTCATTTTCTTTAGTAATATATTCATTTATTATTTTTGTGTTAATAGAAAATTCAAAAAGTCATGGTGATACATGAATAGTCGAGTTTCAATTCATTTTCTTTATTTATAAATTCATTTATTATTATGGTTTTATTTGAAATTTCAAAAAGTCATTGTGATACAATTTCAAAAAGTCATTGTACCTTATAATCCGCACCTCGGCTTTGAATAAAATTTATATCAAAACGTAGATAAAAATAAAAACATTTAGATGGTATGTTTGAAGTTTTTAGAAAACATAATAAACTCAAAGATATAAAGAAAATAGTAAGATAAATAGATTTGAGGAATTTGTGGATAAAGATGATGGGCTTGAGATGTAAATATATATTATATTTACAAAAAAGGCTAAAAAGATAAAGGGTAAATATTGTAATTATATTCTTACAAACTCAATTGTTACGTGATATAGATTTTTGAAAAGACTAATCTAACCCTTAAAATTCAAAATTTCATGCAATAGGAGTTGTACTTATAGCAACAAGTTAGATACCTCTTAAAATTTAAGAGGTCCTTGACTGGTGCATTATTTATATAAATGGGTTGGTATCATTTAAGAACTCTAAAAAAGTTAAGAACTCTTTGGAACCCTTAATTTTTATATCTTTGAGTTTATTATGTTTTCTAAAAACTTCAAACATTTTTTTAATTTTTTTATATATTAACGTTATTTAAGAGTAGTTTACATATATTAAAAAATTTTATTACATATATTAATCACAAGTTTACATATATGTAAAATTTATGTAATAACAAATTTACATATGTGTAAAACAAAACATAGATATATACAAAAACTAATTTTCAAAATTGGAATTACAGATATAGATATAGAAAATGATAAAACTACTCTCAAAGAACGTTAACAAATTTTTTTTTTATAAATAACATTAGTTTTCAAAGGTTCCTTCAAGTTCTTAAATAATTTAACAGTTTTGTAATGATACTCATCCTATACATATATATATATACATATATATATCAGTATATCTATACTATAGTTAATGATCCAAGCTTTACCGTTATTTTATAAAAATATTGATATGTAATTTTTTTGAATAGGGTAAAATTAATATATCTTAAAAACAAGAAAAAAAACAACTAAATACATTTGAAAAAGTTAAGGGTTAATTTTAAAATATCAAAAATTTGTAGGGTTAAGAGTGTAATTTCTCATAAAAAAAGAGTAAATATATTAATCCCATCTTCAATTGTAAACATGAAACGTGCAGATCTGGAGACCCATCATCCCTCTCTAATTCAAACCTTAAATCCTATCTTCAATTAATAGAACTGCCATCTTCATCACAATTAATTTCTTAGTTTGAATCGCCAAAAAATGCTTCGAATCTGGACGGATGTAACTTCAATCCGCCGGAAACTGATTCGAATCTAGCAGAAAGTTACTATAGTTTTTATTTATTTTTTTTATTAAAAAAAGAGCATTTACCGTTCACCCGCCGGGTCGCCGCTGCTCAACACTGTCAACCATGGTGAAATCCCCAATTTGACTCTTTTATAGGTATGATTGACCCAATTTGATTTTTTTTATTTATGTAGTTTGTTTCGATTTAGGGGTTAGATTGTCGATATTGGCTAATGTTGGTTCGACTATCATGGGTTGGACTGTATCTTTTATCAACGCATAAAGAAGTATGATTAGATTCCGTAAATTATGTGTGGTAGTGGATTTGTTACTATGGATGTTGTAGATTCGAGCTATATTATGTATTTATTGTTTTTTTTTTAAGATTTTTGTTAAGATTTTAGGGTGGCAGACCTATAAATAGAATGTTTTAGGGCACACCGCCTAAGACGGACAAGGATAAGGACACGAACAAGGCAGACAGACACATTAATTAAGAAAGAATATTGTGTGTGTGACAGTTGTCCTAATTTAGCACGGATAAATCTTCCTTCAAGAAACCCTAAATCGATTATCCATTTTGTATGATTCTTATTATATGAATGGATATATTTTGAGTGAATTTTGTTTGTGATGGTTACCTTTGAATATTGATTAAGCAACCGTATGTTTGTTATTGATTCCGCCTTTAACAAACGGACATCTTTCTAAATATAGCAACCCGTCATTAACTCTCTTGTCGACACATCTATTTATGTGAGTTATGACATGATTAAATGAGATCCAGCAGAAATCGTGGACCCGACATACCATATATATGGATTACGCGTTAAACGGAAATGATTATTGGGGGAATTAGAGTGAACAGTGGTTGCGACTGGGCAACTTAGCCTGCAGCTAAGCTCGATTTACAAGTTCGCCAAGCCAAGTTCGCCGAGCAAGTTCGCCAAGCTATAACTTCGCCTGGTGATAAGTTCTTTCACTGCTAACTTCGCCTGAGCTAAGTTCGCTGGACGTTAAGTTCGCTGGACGTCAAGTTCGTTAATGTTAAGTTCACTTAATATTAAGTTCGCCAAAAGTTAGGTTCGCTGAAAAATAAATTAAAATCCTAATGGAAAATGTGTTAAGACAGTTAAGGTAAATAAAATTTTTCCAAGCTGACCCCAGCCAGGGGCTCTGCCCCTTGGACCCTGCTAGGGGCTGCCGCCCCTAGACCCCGCTGCCAGGGGGCGCTGCCCCCGGACCCCCATTCGTTGTGGGTTATATAAAGATAGAAATACGACATGAGTAGTAATAGTTAATTGATACATGTAATTGTTATACAGTTAGTCGTGCACAGCTCAAGAAGGGAATAACGATAAACGGTGAACGTAACCGCATTCAGGTGAGTTTCTAGCCCCATTCCCTTGTTATGTTTTCGGCGCAGTGTGCATACTCGATGTGATAGTTAATACACTTACCTTAACTGGTAATTGTATGCCTTATATATTATGTATGTATGTCTTAAATGTGAATGAAAGCTTGTCGGTAAGTGAACGATCTTCGGATATTGCACGTGCCAACAAAGGAGGTATGTTTATGATAGATGAATGTGTATGATAGATATACGTACAATATATGAATATGTATGAATGATTAAAGAAAGTATGTATGTTATGGGTATGTAACGGCAGTATGTACGAAGATGAAGAAAGAGGGACCAGACCCTAATAATATCTGAGATAGAAGGGACCAGACCCTAATAATACTTGAGATAGAGAAGTAAAAAGGGATCAGACCCTAATAATATCTGAGATAGACAAGAAAGGGACCAGACCCTAATAATATCTGAGATAGACAAAGGAAAGAGGGACCAGACCCTAATAATATCTGAGATAGATTGACAGTAATTATATAGTATGAAAGTAATAAAGTATGAATGTATGTATGAAATTATGTAATGAAAGTAAGTTAGTAAAGTAATTATTATGTATCTTTGGATGCATAATTGCAAGTGAGTGTATGTATTGTATTATGTGTGATTAACTAGAACTCACTCAGCGTAGCTGACTTTTAGTATACACGCAGGTGAGTAGGATGAGGAAGTTCGCTTGATGAGGACACATGGCATCGAATTGAAGACACTGGCGTCTCAAGGAAGTGTTATAATGTTTTAAGACTATGATTTTTTTTAAATGACTATGAATGTTTGATAAGACAAGATTGGAAAGTTATGCAATGTTTTACGGTTGAAGTTTTATATTCCGCGTAAAGTTTTAATTAACTCTTATATTTAGAACTGTGTTTATGAGTAAATCCAACATCCAATGTAGGGCACCGATGACGGGGCCTTACGTAATATATAACTAAAGATTAAGCATATACACACATACCAAAGTAAAACATATAAAACACATTAATGTAGCTTATTTATAAAATGCACAGAGAAATTAGGAGCAATTATAAAACAAATAAAGTGCATACCTTTGAAAGTAGTTTGAGAGTAGATGTAAAATTCTTGAAGCTTTCACGCAGAGGACTTAAAATAATCTGAGAATGTAAGGCATGTTTACGTTTAGAAATAATTTGAGGTGATTAAACCAAAGAATGCAACCACAAAAGAACATAAAAGAAACCGTAAAAGCATAATAAAAAAAGAATATATAAATTGCATACCTATCACCGGAACAACTTGTTAAAAATTGCTAATTAGGAGTGTGATAATCCTAGTTCTGAGAGTTGAAGAAGATGATATAGGTGGTTAGATTGACTGCCCTATATTAAAGCAGCACACCCATAAAAAAAGGAACCCACGTTTGTTTGAAGTAACTGTTAACATAGATTATATTTAATTTTTGTAACATCCTGAATATTATAATGATAAATAAAGAAAGTTACGTTTAGTGATTTCGCGTTATTAAGTAAGTAATACCGAGTAAAGAACGGATCATGGACTTATATTAATTAAGATGGATTAAGGTTAATGGGCCTTAGGTCCATGGGCTTTAAGGGATATAAATATCCCCTTAAACCATCCTAAAACCCTAACTATCATTTCCATCTTTCATAAATCTCTACACACTCAAAAACACACACATACACTACAACTCATACGGCCGAGAGAGAGAGAGAGAGAAGGCGGATTCGAGTCCAAAAATCAAGCCGACCATTATTAGATCTTCAATATACGAGATAACCAAGCAAACCGCGACCACACCGAATGTATAAAAGGTATGTTTTGATCCTAAAGATTTCGTTTTTATAAACGTTTAGTCTTGAAACTTAGAACGAGAGTAGATCGGGTATAAACGAAACATAAAGTTGTAAACTTGATGATAAATACGAGTGTAATGAACCCGAAAATGGAAACGGCTCGATTAATGAACCATTTACATTAATATTGAACGTTTTTACCATAAAGGTCCAAACTTTACGTCATTCCGGGCTAAGTTTTACCCAAACAAGGCCATGGGAATGATCGCGGAGTTAGTTAACGTAATATCCAAGAAATTCTCAATGAAATAAGGGTAATTTTGGTGATTAAGATTGAACAGAGACGGCAGCTGGGCAACTTCGCCTGCAAGCCATAACTTCGCCTTCATGCAAGTTCGCTTGCAAGCAAGTTCGCCTAACTGGTAACTTCGCCTAAGGCCAAGTATGCCTAACTGATAACTTTGCCTGGTGACAAGTTCGCCTAACTGGTAACTTCGCCTAAGGCCAAGTTCGCCTAACTGATAACTTCGTCTGATGACAAGTTCGCCTAACTGGTAACTTCGCCTGGCATATGTTCGCCTAGGGTTAACTTCGCCGAACACTAATTTCGCCTATGCTTAAGTTCGCTTAATGTTAGTTCGCTTATTGTTAAGTTCGCTTAATGATAAGTTCGCTGGAGTTAGCAAATGAGAAAATAAATTAGAAACCTAATGAAAAATGTGTTAAGACAGTTAATGGAAATAAAAATTTTCCAAGCTGACCTGGCAGCTCGACCCCAACCAGGGGCTCTGCCCCTTGGACCCTGCTGGGGCTGCCGCCCCTAGACCCCGCTGCCAGGGGCGCTGCCCCCGGACCCCCGTTCGTCGTGGGTTATATAAAAATAGAAATACAACATGAGTAGTAGTAGTTAATTGATACATGTAAATATTATACAGTTAGCCGTTCACAGCTCAAGAAGGGAATAACGATTAACAGAGAGCGTAACAGGATTCAGGTGAGTTTCTAGCCCCATTTATGTGTTATGTTTTCGGGGCTGTGTGCATACTCAATATGTTTGTTAATACGCTTATCCTAAGAGATAAGTGTATGCCTTATGTGAATAATGTGAAATGCATGAATGATTGCTTGATGGTACGTGAACGATCTTCGGATATTGCACGTACTTTCAGGTTGTAACGTTATGTATAAGGTAAGTATGATATGTATGCTTATGTGTATGAATGTGATAAAGCTAATAAAAGAAGGAAAGGATGGTTGTATGGTTGTATGGTTACGAAGAGGGTACCCGGCCCTAATAATACTCGAGGTATGATGTTTGGTTGTATGGTAACGAAGAGGGAATCGAACCCTACTAAAATTCGAGAACTAGGGAACCGAACCCTACTAATATTCGAGGAAAGAGGGTACCGAGCCCTAATAATACTTGAGGAAAGAGGGTACCGAGCCCTAATAATACTCGAGGAATGAGGGTACTGAGCCCTAATAATACTCGAGGAAGGAGGGTACCGAGCCCTAATAATACTCGAGGAATGTAGGGCGTAATGCTCTTTATAACGTAAGATATGAAAGCAAGTTAATACAAAAAAAAGTATGAAAGTATGAAAGTATGAATGAAAGAATATAAGTTTGTGTGTATTGTATAATGTATGATTAACTAGAACTCACTCAGCGTAGCTGACTTTTAGTATGCACGCAGGTGAGTAGGATGAGGCAGCTCGCTTGAGGAGACACGTGGCACTGAATAAGAGGCTGGCATCGGAAGACTCAAGACGTTTAAGTTTAATGTTTCGGTTATTTTGAAAGACAAGATGATGTTTTAAGACAAGATGTGTTTTGTTATGAAATGTTTTATGAAAGCTTTTATATTCCGCGAATGTTTTAATTAACTCTGATATTAGAACTGCGTTTATGAGTAAATCCAACACGAAAGTAGGGCTACCGGTAACGGGGCCTTACAATTTTGTATTTAACATTCAAGTAACAAATAAGTTATCTATTTACCTTTTTTAAATATTTGTATTTAATTAAAGTTCAAGTAACAAGCGTAAGTTATATATTTACCTTTTTTATATATTTTATGTAGCTTATGGATTAATTTTAAAAATATTTAAATATATTTTTATAAGTACCTAAGTTATATATGTCCAAAATTGGTGTTGATAGTGTTCTTTTAGTTAAACATAAGTTTAAAAGAAAACCTAAATGTAACATATTGTGTAATATCGTAATCATGCTTATTAACCCATGATCTCATAACCCCCTAGCATTTTTGCTTAGAAGTAGGAGAAAATGTAAAGATATAATTTTATTTTATTTTACTTTAACTTGTACACGTATCTATATTATATTTACCTTCACTTCAACATATGGTTTTTGCATGTTAAGACTTTTTTAGGGTTTAGTTAATTAAAGATAAAAATAAATAAATTCATAATCATTTTTTTTCATATTTATTAGGTGTTATATACATTTTTATAAATGTTTTAAGGCTTTGAGGGAAAGTTGTTAAGAAGATGGTTGACAATAATGTATTGGCAAACAATTTATTTGCAAAAATGGTCTTGAATTTCTCAAGTTATGATACATAAAGGGCTATTTCGGATGGAATTTTCATTTTTAATACGGATCATTTTGCAAGGTACATTTTCGGATTGCATTATATATTTAAAATTTAATAAAAGGGTCTTGTTTTGATTTTTTAGCATTTTATAAAACGAAATATCTTATCAATGAACATTTAAATCTTGCATGAAGTTGCAAGATTAAAGATACTATGCCTTAATTGTATAACTCTTGCAATTAACAATGACAATTCCCTAGAATATGAAACAGGTTTTGACGAAATTAACAGTTTAGAATGTTAGTTTTTTTTTTGTTTTTGCATGATGTTTATAATGAACATAATATCCTCAACATAACAATATTTCTTTTTTAATATTTAATAAAAAAACAAAGAAATACCCTCAATATTCATTAAAATTAAGATAACATACTATATTTAACAAAAACAAACATGACAAAACATAATTTAAAGCTAAGCAAAAGTGAATTTAAAAGATTGAGAGTTAGCATGAGTAAAGCTAAAAAACAAAGAACATTCATTAAAATAAAGATAACATACCAAAATAACAAAAGCAAACATACAAAACGTAATTTAAAGCTAAACAAATCGGAACTTAGTAGATCTAAGAGTTAACAGGAGTAACTCGGTTATGCTTCTGGACAGAGACTCGGGGTTTTTTGATCTTCATATTGGGGTTTAAACTCGGCCAAGTTTTATTGTGACATTCGTCATTTTTAAAACCCGAAAACCCGACCCATTTAAAATTTTCGACACCTTTCCGATCTTTATTTATTAATAAAATGGTGAATTGTTTTTGTATTTATGTTCATGATATTGCTTATGTTTTTTTGTATGTTGTTTTGTTATTTATTATGTTACAAATTTAATCATAAGTATTATATCAACTTTATTTTATAAATTGAGTCAAAGAAATTTAATTGGTCATAAAAGACATTCAACTAGTTAAAACCAAGTTTTAAGCCTTATGACTAGCTCTTGACTAGCCATCAAATTAACTCATTTTGACCTTGTTATTAACGATTTTGGAGCCTGTATAAATCTCACTCATTCTCTACATTCTTTGCACAACCAATTTACACTCAAATCATCCAAACCTTTTATTTTCTCTCAACTCTCAAGTTTAAACTTCAAAAGTCAACTGTTCAAGAATTATTATTTTCTTTTCTTTTGTGATTCAATCCTCGGGTAATGTTTATTCTTTCGTTACGCATAATGATTGTTTCCATGATGATAACGCAAACGACATTCATGGAGACCTATCATTCTTCGTAATTGGCTCGCGTATGTTCGGTTTATAATTTTATGTTTAAAAATCAACTTTTATTTTTACAAACTAATAATCAAGAACAAACATTTTTTAACATACTACTTCATCGTTACTCACAAACCCGACTCAAGAACCGGGTTCATGTCCGACCAAAAAACGAACCACTCGTTAAACTAGTTTTCTTAATTAATTGTTCGGTTGGAACAAACCAGACTCATCTAAATTAATTAATATTTTAACCCATTTATTTTTCTAAGACTATGTTTTGTTTTTAAATGACTATGAATGTTTGATAAGACAAGATTGAAAAGTTATATAATGTTTTACGGTTGAAGTTTTATATTCCGCGTAAAGTTTTAATTAACTCTGATATTTAAATCTGTGTTTATGAGTAAATCCAACATCCAATGTAGGGCACCGGTGACGGGGCCTTACAATATATAACTAAAGATTAAGCATATACACACATACCAAAGTAAAACATATAAAACAAATTAATGTAGCTTATTTATAAAATGCACAGAGAAATGAGGAGCAATTATAAAACAAATAAAGTTCATACCTTTGAAAGTAGTTTGAGATTAGATGTAAAATTCTTGAAGCTTTCACGTAGAGGACTTAAAATAATCTGGGAATGTAAGGCATGTTTACGTTTACAAATAATTTGAGGTGATTAAACCAAAGAATGCAACCACAAAAGAACATAAAAGAAACCCTAAAAGCATAATAAAAAAATATTATATAAATTGCATACCTATCACTGGAAAAACTTGTTAAAAATTGCTAATTAGGAGTGTGATAATCCTAGTTCTGAGAGTTGAAGAAGATGATATAGGTGGTTAGATTGACTGCCCTATATTAAAGCAGCACACCCATAAAAAAAGGAACCCACGTTTGTTTAAAGTACTGTTAACATAGATTATATTTAATTTTGTATTTAACATTCAAGTAACAAATAAGTTATCTATTTACCTTTTTTATATATTTGTATTTAATTAAAGTTCAAGTAACAAGCATAAGTTATATATTTACCTTTTTTATATATTTTTTGTAGCTTCTGGATAGATTTTAAAAATATTTACATATATTTTTATAAGTATCTAAGTTATATATGTCCAAAATTGGTGTTGATAGTGTTCTTTTAGTTAAACATAAGTTTAAAATAAAACCTAAATGTAACATACTAGGTTATGACCCGTGGGCGCCACGGGTGGAAATAATTAAATCTTGTAACATCAAACGATAATTTGAATGTCAAAAACAATATTCATACATACATGTTGCGACGATAATAGAATATACAATTGATAATATCTTTTGTATCAAAATTAAATCTTTATTAAAGATAACTTTCAAAAGGAAAATAAAACGAGTTTTACAATAACTCCATCGATAAAAAATAATAACTTCATATATTATCAAAGAGTTCCTTATAAACCACATTTGTAGTTTGATTTGTAACTTTACCCTCCTTGTCTAAGATAAGCATTTTAACTCCGGCTCTACTCTTTACTCTGGATAAAGCCACATATAACTGACCATATGTAAACACCAGATGTCGAAGATATATTCCAACTCTTGCTAGGGATTGGCCTTGACTTTTGTTAATTGTCATTGCAAAACAAACCGCTATAGGGAACTGTCTTCTTTTCAACTTGAATGGCAATTTTTTATCTGTATGAGTTAGTGTACTTCGAGTTTAATAAGTGCGATGACCAATGTTTGTACCCGAAATGACCTTTACTTCGATAAAACGCCTACCGCATTGAATAACCTGTAATCTAGTTCCATTGCATAAACCGTTTTTCTAATCAATATTCCTTAGCAACATTACTGGCACACCAACTTTTAGATCCAATTTATAATTAGGCAAACCAGAAAGCTTCAAACCATTTAGAAAATCCGGTGAGTGCAATGCTTGATCGAAACCATGCCTAACAGTATCAGAGTTGTCAATACTATCCGAATTAGATATTCAACTTCTTCTCCCGAAAAGAAAGTTAAAAACATGTCATTAATATCTTGGACAACCTCGTTTAAGGGTGCAAGTATGGCCCTTTCTTGGAAATAAGAAATATCATTAAAATTATCCAATAAAATTATTATATTAAGAGAAACGGATTAATAATCCATAATTATGTTAAAGGTGTTACCTTTTCGGTTGATTTCAGGCCAGAGGTTGATCCAACTGTTAAAGACTGATTGTCATTAGGCTGCACATGAAGTTAAATTTAATTATATTATAAATGAAATAAATACACAATTTGGTTATGTACATTTGAGTAGTTTTAAAAACGGAAGTAATCATACCTGACCATGAGCAAGCTGTTTATCAAGATCAATAAGAACCTCCTCGTCATCTGTTAACTTACTGACACCGTATACGTCATACGAGTTTCTGATATTGTAGTCACTAACCTCAACAATGAAAGCAAAATTTTTCTCTAATATAATATTGAGTTCTTCCGGAAACGTGTGCATCGGATCAAGCTTCAACATAACAATTAAGGAAATGATTGTAACTAAACATAATCAAAAATCATTTAAGGGATTTCAAAACTATAACAAAAGAAAAGTCAACAATTTGAAAATCAGGTTCAATCAGATAGAAGTAGTCTGCGTTTTATTTTATGTATATAAGATATTAGAAAACTGATGTTTTTAAAAAATGAAACAAAAAAAACAATATAATAAACACAAAAGTAATATATTGAAGTCAACAGTGTACAAACGTGGAGTTTTGACAAATAATGGATGATATAACAAAATATAAATTGACTTATTATCTAAGAAAGTCATACCTCAACATCACTGGTAACAAATTCATCAGCAGCCTTATTGAACAACTGTCTAGCATCACGATCAAACAAAGTAAGCGAAACAACACCAGTGGTATCTTGGACACGAATTGGAATACGTATTCTGTAACATAAAGAGGATTATTTAAAAAAGTCTTATAAAACACCTTTTCACTTTAATATTATTAAATGTGTATTAGTATTATATATTTTAAATCTATAAAATATTACCTTGGTCCAACGTTTATGCCTAGAGAATTACAACTTGAATTCTTACATTCATAAACCTTCACTCCATTAACAAAAACAGAAGTAACTTTACGACTACAACATTTACATCCATTATAGTACCATTCCTTTGTAGCCACTATTGCCTTAACGGTACCAATTATGATGACATTTTTAGCCTACAATATAACACATAATGAACTTTTTAGTAAAAAAAAACTGAACATGAGTTTTTATAAATACAAATTGTTATATACCTCCAAAATGGTACAAAGATCACTGATTGAATAGAACGGACACTTCTTCAAAAACTCATCCTTAACAGTTAGCAGCATAGATGAACCAAACGGTTTAGGTACTTCGACATCGACTTGAGTGGATATTTGAAGCAACCTATTATTTAAAAAAATTAAGTCATAAGGTGTTTAAAATAAATAATAATGTATACATGTAATAAAATTAGATTATAGTTAAATAGTTATAATAAATTACCGTTTCTTGTAATCAATCACTTCATACAAGTAATCATTGATCATCAACCTTGAAACAGCGTTACCATAGGAGTTTTGAACATATATATTTTCTGCCAAAATCATATACACGTATGTAAAATTAGAATTATTAACTATTAAGAATTTTAAGGATGAAATATAAAATATTCAATTTATAATGTTACCTCCATATTACTTGACTCGTGCGAATTGGAGGACGATAATGAGATACTCCTCATTCGGGTTTGTAACATCCTAAATGTTATAATATAAATAAAGAAAGTTGCGTTAAATTTTCGTGCGTTAATGATATTAACTAACGTCTAATATGGAAAAGATCATGGACTTGGATTTAATTAAGATGGGTTAAGGGTAATGGGCCTTAGGTCTATGAGCCTTAAGGGGTATAAATACCTCCTTAAATCACCCTTAAACCCTAAACCATCATTCATTTCCATCTTATTCTCTATACATTCAAAACACACACACATACACCACCACATACGGCCGGCGGCCGAGAGAGAGAAACGAGCAAGATCCGAGAGAGATTAAACGTTAGTTGGTATTAGATCTTTATTACACGAGATCTAGAGTTCCCAAACAAGCTAACCAAGATCGAGCGAGCACAAAAGGTATGTTCTTGACCTTTAAAGTTTACGTTTTATTGAACGTTTAGCCTTGAAACTTGAAACGATAATAGATCGGATCTAAACGAAGCGTAAAGTAGCGAACTTGATGCTAGGACGAACCTAATAAACCCATAAACATGTACAGTTCGTTTAAGATAAACCGTAGATTTTGTATTGAACGTCCTTAAGCTTAAAGGTCCAAGCTTTATAGTATATACGGGATATATATACGAACGAAAACGGTTAGGGAACGTTAATGGGTGATGTCGAACCATAACAAGGGTATTAAAATCGCCAAAATGCTTGATAAAAACCAAACCCGTAGCTGAACTGAATAACTTCGCCTGCAAAGCTTAACTTCGCCTGCAAGCTTAACTTCGCTTGCAAGCAAGTTCGCCTAAAGCCAAGTTCGCCTAACTGTAACATCGCCTGGTGATAAGTTCGCCCATGATAACTTCGCCTAAAGCTAAGTTCGCTCAATGCTTAACTTCGCTTAATGTTAAGTTCGCTTAACACTAATTCGCTTATTGTTAAGTTCGCTTAATACTAAGTTCGCCTACAGTAAGTTCACTTAATGTTAAGTTCGCTTATTGTTAAGTTCGCTTAATGATAAGTTCACTGGAGTTAGCAAATTAATTGATACATTTAAATATTATACAGTTAACCGTGCACAGCTCAAGAAGGGAATAACGATTAACGGAGAGCGTAACAGGATTCAGGTGAGTTTCTAGCCCCATTTATGTGTTATGTTTTCGGGGCTGTGTGCATACTCAATATGTTTGTTAATACGCTTATCCTAAGAGATAAGTGTATGCCTTATGTGAATAATGTGAGATGTATGAATGATTGCCCTATGGTACGTGAACGATCTTCGGATATTGCACGTACTGTCAGGTTGTAACGCTATGTATAAGGTAAGTATGATATGTATGCTTATGTGTATGAATGTGATAAAGTTAATAAAAGAAGGAAAGGATGGTTGTATGGTTACAAAGAGGGTACCGGGCCCTAATAATACTCGAGGTATGATGTATGGTTGTATGGTAACGAAGAGGGAATCGAACCCTACTAATATTCGAGAACTAGGGAACCGAACCCTACTAATATTCGAGGAAAGAGGGTACCGAGCCCTAATAATACTCGAGGAAAGAGGGTACCGAGCCCTAATAATACTCGAGGAATGAGGGTACCGAGCCCTAATAATACTCGAGGAAGGAGGGTACCGAGCCCTAATAATACTCGAGGAATGTAGGGCGTAATGCTCTTTATAACGTAAGATATGAGAGTAAGTTAGTACAAAAGAAAGTATTAAAGTATGAAAGTATGGATGAAAGAATATAAGTTTGTGTGTATTGTATAATGTATGATTAACTAGAACTCACTCAGCGTAGGTGACTTTTAGTATGCACGCAGGTGAGTAGAATGAGGCAGCTCGTTTGAGGAGACACGTGGCACTGAATAAGAGGCTGGCATCGGAAGACTCAAGACGTTTAAGTTTAGTGTTTCTATTATTTTGAAAGACAAAATGATGTTTTAAGACAAGATGCGTTTTGTTATGAAATGTTTTATGAAAGCTTTTATATTCCGCGAATGTTTTAATTAACTCTGATATTTAGAATTGCGTTTATGAGTAAATCCAACACGAAAGTAGGGCTACCGGTAACGGGGCCTTACAAGTTGGTATCAGAGCAAAGTTCGAGAGATTTAAGCATCATACATGCTTAGACTCGAACAGAGAATGGGATTTAAGTAAGAAAAGAAAGAAGATGCCAGTTCAAAAATGCCATGTGTCACTCAAGCAAGATCAGTAAAGGTAAAGTGTATGATTAAATGATATATGTTAATGAGAAAGAAAAGATATGTGAACGACAGGGATAGGAATAATTGATTGTTTGATTTGACTAACTGCTTAAGTAGAACCAGCACATATAGACTCATAAAGGGAAGTGTATAGGACACGGAAAGTAACGTGATCAGCCAATCACAGCTGGCCACTGTTATTACCTGTTAGCCTTACTATCCTTGTACTAAATAGTTCCTTGAGTGATGATGTTTGTGTTTTCCCTTTTAGAATACGATGGCTGGAGCTGGAGGTCGCACTGGACGACGTGGCAGGCCTCGTCGTGTCCAGCAACCTTCGGTTGAGACAGCTTCCAACACCGGAGATGAGGGGAGTGCAGCTGGAGGAGGTCCGATCAACAACGAAGGGGTTCAACTGGATCCCGCAATTCAAGCAGCTATTGTTCAAGCTGTAGCCACTGCTGTGAAGAACATTACTCATGGAGGGTCTGCTGGAAGCCGTGAAAGAACTGCTGAAGAGGCAAGTGGTGATGGTAGGAAAAATGATGAGAGGGAAAAAGGGTGATTCAAGTGATGTAAGGTCTGTGAAAGTTGATGATAGGAAGAGGGGCCGAAGCGGTTGCAACTATAAGTCCTTCAAAGGTTGTGACCCGCCTAAGCTGACTGGCTTAGGAGACGCAATCACTACTCTTCAGTGGATAACCGCCATGGATAAAATTATCCAAATCAGCGAGTGTCGTCCTGACCAAGCTGTCGGTTATGCCACCCAATCGTTTGAAGATGAGGCTATGTATTGGTGGGAGAGTGTGGAGCAGAGGAAGACACGTGAAGAGATCAAAGCGATGAAGTGGGAGGATCTGAAGGAATTAGTGATGAAGAAGTTCTGTGCTGACGCCGAGGTTGAGAGGGCGGAGATGAAGTTCCTGAACTTGAAAGCTGGGACAATGACATATCGTGAGTACACCACTGAGTTCAACCGAATGTCTAGGTTGGTGCCCGATATGGTCAACACTGAGGCTAAGAGAATCAAGTGTTATGTGAGGGGATTGCCACAGAGAGTCCGCATGTTAATCAGGACAAGTAAACCTGCTACCCTAGAACCTAACTATTACATAAACAGACTAGGGTAGAACTTGCGCATCTCATCCTCAGCTTCCCTAGTAGCATCTGATCCCTTGCGATGTAACCATATCACCTTTACCAAAGGTATAATCTTGTGACGAAGCTGCTTCTCCTTGCGATCAACAATCTCTATCGGTTGCTCAACGTAGTTCAGTTGTTCATCAACCTCGATGTCCATTAATGGCACGTGAGACGTGTCATAAGCTAGACACTTCCTCAGATGAGAAACATGGAAGGTTGAATGAATTCCTTCTAACTCATCGGGTAAATCCAGCTTATAAGCTACTTCACCCACACGATTTAAGATCCTAAATGGTCCAATGTACCATGGACTCAACTTCCCCCTCTTTCTAAAACGAATAATTCCTTTCCAAGGCGAGACCTTAAGCATCACATTGTCACCAACGTTAAACTCAATCGGTCGTCGCCGCTTATCTGCATAAGACTTTTGTCTGTGTTAAGCGACTTTCATTCTTGCTTTGATCTGATCGAACTTTGAAGATGTTTCTTGAACCACTTCTAGGCTTCCCATTTCTTTCTGACCAATCTCACCCCAAAACACCGGGGTTCTACATCGTCTACCATAAAGCATCTCAAACGGTGGCATACCAATACTTGAATGGTAACTGTTGTTATAGGAGAACTCTGCCAGGTGCAGATGATCATCCCAAGTTCCACCAAAATCTAAAACACAAGCACGCAACATATCCTCAAGGGTTTGGATCGTCCTTTCAGACTGTCCATCGGTTTGAGGATGATACGCCGTACTGATGTTCAACCTCGTTCCCATAGCTTTCTGGAATTTCTTCCAGACACTCGAAGTAAACCGAAGTAAACAGGGTTGTTAGCAACGTATTTGGTAAGTTGTTTAAGATAGTCATCCCATAACGTGAGGAAAATCTTATTGCCACTGGTCCATCGAAAATTAGAAGTTAACAAAAATTAATTATTTAATTATACATGAGAATATATATTATTTACCTTACCTCAAATCAGCAAATTCCATGGTTCTTCGCTTCTGGTGTTGTGACTCTCGGAAGAATGAGTTTTTATTGGTAAAAAAACTTGCTGACATGACCGATTACATCTAGGAAATAATTTATAATGAGGAATGAAAGATATATTAAACGATCCTATTTAACTGTCGTCATTTAATGTATAGAATTTAAAACTATATTTATTTAAAAGATGCAAAAGAGGAAACCTATTGTTCCATTCTGAGTTATGTTCTTGGTTTTGATATCATCAAAGGTAGCAAATGACAATCCATAAATGTGACCTTTAAACTCATCACAAATCGAAAGTCGAGTTTCTGATGTGAAACAGAGCTTTGTGGGCTGTTAACATAACGGTATGTTGACAGATTTGCACCAAGGGAAGGTTTTCGAACAATCAATGATCGATTCTCAGCTAGCCAAACATCATGTTTCGGTATGCAAGTTTTCCTTATATACGCCTGCATTCTATGACCCTGTTACATTATTAATAAGACAAATATTATAAAAATTAATTTTATATAATAAGAAAGAAATAAAAAAAATATAAACAATTATTGTATGCATAGTTTGCATACCATCTCATCTTGTAAAATCATTTCGATGGACCAGTCCTCTCCTGTTTTATTGTTGTCTTTCAAATGCCACAGTGTAAGTAGACGAACCTTCAGTACACAATCGTTGTTCGAAACATCCAAACCGTTGAACATGGTAATGTTTGATGCTTCCATGTTGCTGTGTAACAAAAACAAAATTCAAGCAAAGATTCAAGAATCAGTAAATAACATTTACATGAGTGAAAAGAAACATTTATGCGTATGAAAGAAAATGAAAAACCTTGACAATGAAAAAAATATGAAACAAAGACCAAGAAAGTGAGAAGTGTGTGTATGTCTTCATTATGATTATAGTATATATAGATACAGAGTCTTTGTTACAAACTTTGAATTGTTAAAAAAAGGAAAGCTCTAAATATAGTTAATTGACAGAATACAATCAGGGATTTAAAAAATAGTATTGATATCAACTTATTTTGGTAATACTATTTTGGTACTACGATTTGGCTACTACTAAATTTAGTAAAAGTAAATAATATATTATGGATTTGTAATTGTATTTGTATTTTTATAATAACCGATTAACAACTTTCCAAAATTTGCAGAATGTAAATAGCGATATATTTATAACCAAATCATAAAAACTAATAAGTCATAGCTGACTACGAATTCAAATTTGAAAATTAAGTTGACTACGAATTCAAATTTCGAATTTGAAAAGTTATTACCTATTATTAATGATATTAATCAATACAAATCAAAATAATATCATTGCAATTTGGAGTTAATTACACATTAAGAAATTAAAAAATTAAGCAAGACCAAAACTTAAAATTGGAAACAATATAACATTAAATTGAAAATTTAACAATGAAATATAATGTAAATGAAATTGAAATCGGAAATGACACATATAATGAAGTATGAATTAAGTAATAAGCCGCAAGTATTAACCATAGGAAACATAGTTGATGTTAGATTATAAATATCAACTAACGTTAACAATTAAGATTACCAATATAAAATACTAACCTAGGTAAAATAATTACACATACCTTAACGAATAATACAAAATACTAAGCTAGTTTAATTAAACATAATATATTAACCAATATAATATACTTACCGGAAAATAAAATACATTGACGACAGTGCAACCGTCTCCGAAGATCTGATTAAGAATAAACATGGATCTACTGAAATCGTTTGAGGGATGTAATCAGATCAATGATTATTTCATATAATAGCGTATTCTGGTTAACCAAAATCACCCTAATTTAGATGGAAGAAGGTGTAAATTGAATTTGTAGGATGCAGAAGTATGATTATACGATTGAGTTGAAGACTTGAGTTTTCTTATCATTGTCCTATTGAACTGTCAACTAATAGTGATGGTTGATTTTGTTGATTAGGTTAGGTTGAATATGAAGAAACTTATATAATGAGGTGGAAAGGATTGAATCCTAAAAATCCTAAAAATCGTTAATATATTCATATTGAATATTGAAATAAATGATTAACTATTTAAAGTATTAGGAATATAATTTCTTTTTGATTTATTTAAATTGCAAGAAAAATAGAGAAGTGATGGATAATTTTGAAAGGATAGGAATTCGTCCAATAGGAAAGGGGCATGTGGCAGCAAACTCAATTGTTTTAATATACAGTAGGATTGTGTAATATCGTAATCATGCTTATAACCCATGATCTCATAACCTCCTAGCATTTTTGCTAAGAAGTAGGAGAAAATGTAAAGATATAATTTTATTTTATTTTACTTTAACTTGTACACGTATCTATATTATATTTACCTTCACCAACATATGGTTTTTGCAGGTTAAGACTTTTTTAGGGTTTAGTTAATCAAAGATAAAAATAAATTAATTCATAATCATCTTTTTTCATATTTATTAGGTTTTATATACATTTTTATAAATGTTTTAAGGCTTTGAAGGAAAGCTATTAAGAAAATGGTTGACAAGAATGTATTGGCAAACAATTTATTTGCAAAAAGGGTCTTGAATTTCTCAAGTTATGATACATAAAGGGCTATTTCGGATGGAATTTTCATTTTTAATAGTGGTCATTTTGCAAGGTACGTTTTCGGATTGCATTATATATTTAAAATTTAATAAAAGGGTCTTGTTTTGATTTTTTAGCATTTTATAAAATGAAATATCTTATCAATGAACATTTAAATCTTGCATCAAGTTGCAAGATTAAAGATACTATGCCTTAATTGTATAACTCTTGCAATTAACAATGACAATTCCCTAGAATATGAAACAGGTTTTGACGAAATTAACAGTTTAGAATGTTAGTTTTTTTGTTTTTGCATGAAGTTTATAATGAACATAATATCCTCAACATAACAATATTTCTTTTTTAATATTTAATAAAAGAACAAAGAAATACCCTCAGAATTCATTAAAATTAAGATAACATACTAAAGTTAACAAAAACAAACATGACAAAACATAATTTAAAGCTAAGCAAAAGTGAATTTAAAAGATTGAGAGTTAGCATGAGTAAAGCTAAAAAACAAAGAACATTCATTGAAATAAAGATAACATACCAAAATAACAAAAGCAAACATACAAAACGTAATTTAAAGCTAAACAAAACTGAACTTAGTAGATCTAAGAGTTTACATGAGTAACTCGGTTTTGCTTCTGGACAGAGACTCGGGGTTTTTTGATCTTCATATTGGGGTTTAAACTCGGCCCAGGTTGATTGTGACATTCATCATTTTTAAAACCTGAAAACCCGACTCATTTAAATTTTTCGACACCTTTCCGATCTTTATTTATTAATAAAATGGTGAATTGTTTTTGTATTTATGTTCATGATGTTGCAAATGTTTTTTTGTATGTTGTTTTGTTATTTATGATGTTACAAATTTAATCATAAGTATTATATCAACTTTATTTTATAAATTGAGTCAAAAAAATTTAATTGGTCATAAAAGACATTCAACTAGTCAAAATCATGTTTCAAGCCTTATGACTAGCTCTTGACTAGCCATCAAATTAACTCATTTTGACCTTGTTATTAACGATTTTGGAGCCTATATAAATCTCACTCATTCTCAATATTCTTTGCACAACCAATTTACAATCAAATCATCCAAACTTTTTATTTTCTCTCAACTCTCAAGTTTAAACTTCAAAAGTCAATTGTTCAAGAATTATTATTTTCTTTTCTTTTGTGATTCAATCCTCGGGTAATGTTTATTCTTTCGTTACGCATAATTATTGTTTCCATGATGATAACGCAAACAACATTCATGGAGACCTATCATTCTTCGTAATCGGATCGCTTATGTTCGGTTTATGAATTTTATGTTTAAAAATCAACTTTTATTTTTACAAACTAATAATCAAGAACAAACATTTTTTTAAAATACTACGTCATCTTTTTCAAATTATGTTACCCACAAACCCGACTCAAGAACCGGGTTCGTGTCCGACCAAAAAACGAACCACTCGTAAAACTAGTTTTCTTAATTAATTGTTCGGTTGGAACAAACCGGACTCATCTAAATTAATTATTATTTTAACCCATTTATTTTTCTAAGACTAAAATAAATTTACCTAACAAATCAAATAACCAATAACCATTTTAATAAACCAAAAATACTTTTTCTTTATAAAGCATTTTGTCATAAACCGAACGTACTCGCTAAATTATTTTCTTTATGCAACTTATTTTTTAAGCCTAGCTATATGTTTATCTAGGGCCATTTGTTGAACCGAACTTTTTCAGTTCACTAGCTTAAAGGCATTTTTCTCTCTCGACTCGCTTACTTAACAAGTGAGTTTTTCATAACCCCTTTTTAACTCTTTTAATATTTTTGGGGTGTAGCATGTCACAAGTTTTTATTTCGTTAGTTATGCACTTATTTAGAAAACGATTCACATTTATCGTACATGTTAATATTATTCTTGCATATTGTGTATGATTATAAGTGAACTTGCTTGCAACGTGTTTACTGTTTTTATGGTGGAAGTTACGCAAACGCATACACATAGTGGTAGGGTCCGACGGGACGTACCTGCGCCGTCTAATGTTACGACTTCGGTTGTTTATGTAAGGTGGTTATCATTTCCCCGACTTCTGCGGCTTCGGCTAAATGAACGGGAGGACGACACTATTTGATTTTATTTACATTATGTTTGAATATTTATTGCATGCTGATCGTTGAATCACATATTTTATATATATTTATATACGAAAAAACTTATGAAAACTCTCCAACATGTGTTGTTTGACAAAATATATTATTTTAAACGTGCTGCAGGTTGATACGATGAAGTGACATGACAAGAAAATTAGTTATACCTTAGGATTATTTCAATGAATAATATTTGTTTCATTTAGATGTGATGTTCTTTTTGTCTCATTATCAAACTATTTGTGTACTTGTGAAATTATGAAATAAATAAATATGTTGTCACTATTAATAGTGTTACGAGCTTATGAGTGATCTGTATGTTGCACCCGGGCGTATTCCGCTTAAAGCCGGGGTGCTACAGATTGGTATCAGAGCCGTGACTATAAGATAGGTGGTTAGACGTAACGACATAGAATAGTTATAGTTTATTTTTAGGGCCCCAATTGCATGTATACTGTCACACCCTCAAAATCCACTAACGGAGTTTTACCGTCAGAGGGTGTGAACTGGCAGGATCGGAATCATTTGTTATAATCAAACCAAAGAAAAACGTTTAAATGTAAATAAGTGCGGAAGCTTAAAACCTTAATTCCAAAGTTGCGTCACGCAGGACGACTTAAAACCAAATGTAACTGTTAAAATTTAGTTTGCAGTATAAAGATGTTTTCAATTAATGCATGCTCCTAAACCGCGCGCCCGCCTCGGCTACCTGAGAATAACATACTAAAAGTGTCAACACAAGGTTGGTGAGTTCACAAGTTATATAAGATAAATCGTTTAGCGTTTTGCGTAACCTCGTTACGGCGTTTAAGTGTGCGTAACCACGTTACGACGTTTAAGTGTTGCGTAATCACGTTACGACGTTTAAGTGTTGCGTAACCCCGTTACGACGTTTAAGTGTTGCGTAACCCCGTTACGACGTTTAAGTGTTTTGCATTACCAGATAGTGTTATGTCAAATTATATATCGATAAGTAGCTAATCTATACAACAAGTATCGCTAAGTGGTTCGCGACCGAAGCTGACTGTTTATCAAGTGCCCGTCACCAGGTCAATCCAGACCATGGTAAGTGTTAGCCAAAATTACACCCACTCAACCTCCAGTTGAGCTTAACGTCGGGTGGGGTTTGTCAAATCCAGTAGTACTACTCAACAGTGACTCGCTATTCCAAATATTAACCGGTCCGATGTGTGGGACTTCAAATGTTACGTTTGCCTCTTAGCCTTTACAAGTGATATATAATTTATAACAAAATCTTAAATATGCGTTTATCTCAGAAAATATGTTTATCGGAGTATGTTATCTCCCCCAAGTGAAAAACGTTTGAAAACAGTTCAAAGAGCGGGGTAAGTGAAACTCACTGTTTGCGAAGAATATCCCGATCTAGATCACCAAGTGATGTGCGTCGCAGAAACTCTCTAGCGTTCTAAATAACAAAGAGATTTTCTAAGTATCGGTACGTTTAACGAGTCTCTAGACTCGGCACATGATACCTATGCACGTAACAGATTTCGTGTTTCGTTTGTGAATTTTGTGTGACTTAAACAAGTACAATTGTGATACGATACATGAGTGAGCAATTACTTTCGTGTCACGTACTAATAACATACTTTACTAGCAATTATCCCCGTAAGGGCATTTTGGTCAACAAACAAAGATTAACTAACCATTATTCCCCATAAGGGCAATTTGGTCAATTCATGGCAATCAACTAACAACTATTCCCCGCAAGGGTATTTTGGTCAAAATACAACAATTTTATAAAAACTATCATATTTCATGCATTCCTACACAACTCAGCAGCTAGTTTCGTTATGACAGAAATTCTACTTGAAAGATTGCACTAGTTCACCGATCATGACGTCTCAATTAATTCACCAAAAATTACCACAGAAGCATACATATCTTAGATTTCCAGAACATATTTTATCTTATTTTTATTCCACATATTTTTCTTATAATGACCAAAACATTACAGCAAACTCATATCAGTCAGATTCATGCGCAACAGAATGTTATTTGCAATTCCCGTTAAACTAAAAATCCAATAAATGCAAGACCACTTGGGTTTGGTTCCTAACTCAATGAACCAACTTCCAGAAGTGGAACCAACCCAATTGGTCTCGTAGTTCATTAGATATAACATTTACAACATAACCTAACAGCAGGTCTAACAGCTCAGCTTTGCACCACGTTTTTGTAAAATCATAAAAGTACACTTATACTTGTCCAAAAATTACAAACTTATAATTCATGAAAACTAGACTCAACCTAGTTTACTGCAGTACCCACAATCTCAACCAATTCTCAAGTTTACACTTCGTTACAGTCACTTAAACATCGTATATACATTCTGTCCAGAATCTGTTCACATCAAAACTCAACATAATAACAATCTATGAACTATCATGCATCCATATAACCCTCTAGACACTATAACTACTATCCATGCATATCAATTACACCATACATACAAGATTAGGGTTTTATTTGCACTCACAATCAAGGACACAACAATTAACATGCAATACTATCAAAACTAGTTATCAAATCATCCCTAATACACCATCAAATAAACAAGAATCATATGAACACCATGCATAGGAAAAAGTCGGACCTAGGGTTTGCAAGTTATACCTTCAAAACACCAATACAAGCAAGAGGAATGTAGGAGATGATTAGAAACGGGTGTAGGATGCTTCAATTGTGAAAACCCAAGATTAAAACCAAGTGTTTGGTGTGTGTTTGTGAGCCGATCGCACGGAGGGGGGGGGGTCTAGCTGCCGTCGGTTTTTGTGAGGGGAAGGAGAGGAGTTAGGGTTTGTGATAATGATATATTTATAGATATACAAGTTACACTCTAGTCCCTAATCTTTCAAGTGTTACATCTATAGCCTAAACTAGTTGGTTCTTGTTTCTTGTTTAACATTCCACATAACATAATCAAGTAACACACATATATCTAACACATAATTATCACATAATTATTGTTTTGACGTTTGTCGTTTATTTATCAATCGTTTGCGTCAACTCGTTTGCGTTTCGGTGCAAATCCCGAAAGACTACACATGTAGTAAGTGTTAAGCGTCATTTAAACCCTAGTTTAAATGTAATGAAGTGTGCGTTATAGATTCAATGATCTTAAAGTTTGAATTAACGGAGTTGAGTTAACGGGGTTAACCTGAAATTGACGATTGTCACATCATTCCCATGTTAAAGAATTTTCGTCCCGAAAATTTGAGTCAAGTCGTGATGAGAGTCTGAAAGAGTAAAAATTTTTCAGTTTGTCATATCATCCCCTAGTAGAAAGAAATTTCGTCCCGAAATTTAATTCATACCTCCGGTGATGTCTGACGGTTTGCCGGGTTTCTCGGTTTTCGGTGTTTGGTTAGCCCTTCAAAAAGGTGAGGATACTTTTTCATCATGTGATCCTCGCGTTCCCATGTGAACTCCGGTCCACGTCTCGAGTTCCAACGAACCTTAACGATTGGAATTTTGCTGTGTTTGAGCGTTTTGGTTTCCCAATCCAAAACCTCGACTGGTTCCTCAATGAACCGTAACTGTTCATCAACTTGTAGTTCCTCCAAAGGGACTACTTGGGTTTCATCAGATAGGCATTTCTTCAAATTTGATACGTGGAATACATCATGTACGCCATTGAGTTCTGTTGGTAGGTCCAGTCGGTACGCCACCGAACCAATGCGCTCAGTTATCCGGTACGGATCAACATATCGTGGGTTGAGTTTGTTTCGCTTACCAAAGCGAACCACACCTTTCCAAGGTGAGACTTTGAGTAACACCCGATCGTTCACTTGAAATTCGAGAGGTTTTCGGCGCTTGTCGGCGTAACTCTTTTGGCGATCCCGTGCTGCTGCCATGCGATTTCGGATTTGAACAAACTTTTCCGAGGTTTCGAGTACCAGTTCCGGACCAGTGATTTGGCTATCACCCACCTCTGCCCAGCAGAGTGGTGATCGACACTTCCGTCCGTACAGCGCTTCAAACGGCGCTGCCTTAATACTTGCGTGGTAGCTGTTATTATACGAAAACTCTACCAAGGGTAAGTGGGGTTCCCAACTTTTTCCGAAATCTAAGACGCATGCACGCAACATATCCTCCAGGGTCTGAATAGTCCGTTCACTTTGCCCATCCGTCTGAGGATGGTATGCTGTACTCATATCGAGACGGGTGCCCAGTGCGCTTTGCAGCGACTTCCAAAAGTGCGAGGTGAAACGAGAATCTCGATCGGAAATGATCGAGACAGGCACTCCGTGTCTGGACACCACTTCTTTCATGTATACGCGAGTCAGTCTTTCCATTTTGTCCGTTTCCTTAATTGCTAGGAAGTGTGCCGATTTAGTCAACCGGTCAACGATCACCCAGATGGTATCGCATCCCGTCGGTGTCTTAGGCAAACCCGTAATAAAGTCCATTGAGATGTGCTCCCATTTCCACATTGGGAGTTCCGGTTGTTGCAGTAGACCAGATGGTTTCTGGTATTCTATCTTGACTCTGGCACAAGTCAAGCATTTGCTCACGTAGGTGGCAATGTCGGCTTTCATGTTCGGCCACCAGTAAAGTGCCTTTAAATCATGATACATTTTATCTGAGCCAGGGTGGATAGAATATCGGGACTTATGAGCTTCGTCCATCACTAGAGTTCTCAACTCTCCGTATCGTGGAACCCAAATCCGGTTCTCAAAATATCGGACCCCGTCCGATTTAGTTTCAAGTTGCTTGCTCATGCCCCGCATGAGTTCCGATGGAAAATTATCACCTTTCAAAGCTTCCAGTTGCGCATCGCGAATCTGATCGGGTAAGCTGGCATGAATCGTGAGTTGCAATGCTCTCACCCGTCTGGGTTTATCTGTTTCTTTTCTGCTGAGGGCGTCGGCCACCACATTGGCCTTGCCAGGGTGGTACTTGATGGCACAATCATAATCTTTAAGCAGCTCGACCCAACGACGCTGTCGCATGTTCAGCTCCTTCTGATCGTAGATATGTTGGAGACTCTTGTGGTCGGTGTAAATGGTAAACTTGGTACCGTACAAGTAATGCCTCCATATCTTAAGAGCAAACACCACAGCTCCGAGTTCCAAATCATGGGTCGTGTAGTTCTTCTCGTGAACCCGTAGTTGTCTAGAGGCGTAGGCTATAACCTTCTCGAGTTGCATCAGCACACAACCGAGACCTTGTATAGATGCGTCACAGTGTACCTCAAAATTTTCCGTTCCATCAGGGAGAGCTAAAACAGGGGCGCTACAAAGCTTGGTTTTCAACAGTTGAAAAGCGGATTCTTGCGCGTCACCCCAGTTGTACTTAGTGCCCTTGTGAGTCAAAGCGGTGAGGGGTTGAGCAATCTTTGAAAATCCCTCGATGAAACGCCGGTAGTAGCCGGCCAGTCCTAGGAATTGTCGCATCTCAGTCGGAGTCTTAGGTGCTTCCCAGTTTTTTTTGATGGCCTCTACCTTACCGGGATCGACATGGATACCATTCTCGTTGATCACATGTCCTAAAAAGTGAACCTCGCGAAGCCAAAATTCACATTTCGAGAGTTTAGCATACAGTTGTTCCTTCTTCAGTAATTCCAGAATTATCCTTAAGTGCTCTTCGTGGTAAGTCTCGTTCTTGGAGTAAACGAGAATATCATCAATGAAAACAATCACAAACTTGTCGAGGTACGCCTTGCATACTCGATTCATGAGATCCATAAATACGGCTGGTGCGTTGGTTAGGCCAAAAGGCATAACCGAAAACTCGTAGTGACCATACCGTGTTCTGAAAGCCGTCTTTGAAATATCTTCTTCGCGCACTCTCAGCTGGTGGTAACCGGATAGTAGATCGATCTTCGAGTAGTAACTCGATCCCTGAAGCTGGTCAAACAAATCATCAATTCGGGGTAAAGGATAACGGTTCTTGACCGTCACCTTGTTCAACTCCCGGTAGTCGATGCACATTCGGAAAGTCCCGTCTTTCTTTCGGACAAACAAGACAGGGGCTCCCCATGGCGATGAGCTAGGTCGGATAAAACCTTTATCCAACAAATCTTGCAACTGAGTGGACAACTCCTGAAGTTCCGCCGGTGCGAGCCGATACGGGGCTCGTGCTATGGGTGCTGCACCGGGTGTCAACTCGATTTGAAATTCGACTTGACGAATAGGAGGGAGTCCGGGCAAATCCTCCGGGAAAACTTCCGGAAAGTCTCGCACAACCGGTATGTCCTCAATTCGTTTCTCCTCCGCGGGTTTCTCAACAATCTGCGCCAAAATTGCCGGATGACCCTTTCGTAGATACTTCTGTGCCTTCAAAAGGGTAATGACGCTGGTGGTCATGCCGCTTCTCTCGCCTCGGACCGAAATGATCTCACCGGAAGGGGTGGTAATATGGACTATCTTATCATGGCATATAATCTCCGCTCGGTTCTCGGATAACCAGTCCATGCCGACAACGATATCGAAACTACTAAGCGTAAAAGGAATAAGGTCGATGTCAAAGACATGACCTGACAGTTTCAACTTACATCCCTCAAGTATATGAGTTGTTATTACAGTTTTACCGTTAGCTAATTCAACAGGAAACTTAGCGTCTAACGGGGTTGGAGTAAGGTCTAAAAGTTGGCTAAAAGCTTTTGACACAAAACTCCTATCAGCTCCAGTGTCAAACAAAATAGAAGCAAAACAATCGTTTACAGGGAACTTACCAGACACCACATGCGGATCATTGCGGGCTTGACCCGATCCAATCACAAACGCTCTTCCTTTGCCATTTCCTCCACCATTACTGCCACTTCCATTACCCCCATTGTTGTCATTCCGTTTCAGCTTGGGGCAATCCTTCCGGAAATGGCCTTCCTGTCCACATTCAAAACATTCCTTTGTCGTCATCGGTGGCTTAGGAGCACCCTTCGCCGCAAGGTCAACTCTACATTCCTTCGCTTGGTGACCTATCTTTCCGCATCTTTGACACTTGACACGGTCACACTGACCAACATGATGAAAGTTGCACCTGTTGCACTTTGGATATTTCCCAGCATATCCGCTCGAAACCTGCCCGCTACCGTTGTTGTTGTTGTTGTTGTTGTGATTCTGAGTGTTGAAACTCTGAGTAAATTCGGGCTTACGGTAGTGGTGTTGCGGTGGGAGGTTTGAGGATGAAGATCTGGTGTTGTCAAACTTTCTCTTCCCGCTGTTCGGGTTGCTGTTGTTGTTACTGTTGCTGACGTGGTCATTACTCGGGTTGTCACGGGCTTTAACAGTCGAACCCCTCGGTGGTAACGCACCCTGGGTCACAGCCTGATCCGTCAGTTTGTGAGCCAAACGGATCGCTTGCTGGATCGTGGCTGGTCTGGAAGATGTCACCATACCCTGAATCTGTGGTGCTAACCCATCAATGTACATCTCTATCCTCTTGCTCGGCGGATCCACCATCCGCGGACACATCACAGCCAACTCGTGCGAACGAGTAGTGTAGGCTTCAATCTCCGAACCCACCATCTTCAACGACCAAAACTCCGACTCTAACTTCGAAATTTCCTCCCTCGGACAGTACTCCTCTCGCATCATGTTTTTGAACTCCTCCCAGTTCATCGCGTTAGCCAGTTCCAATCCAAGGATCTGGACGTTCGAATTCCACCAAGTGAGGGCGGAATCCTCAAGTGTCCCAGCAGCGAATTTGACCCTACTGACAGGGGGACAGTTACACATCTCAAAGGCCGACTCGGCCTTCTCAGCCCAACGCAGGAAGCCTATAGCTCCCTCAGTGCCCTTAAACGTACTGGGCTTGCAGTCTAGGTAGTTCTTGAAGGTACATGTTCCATTCGGACCTCCTGTTTGATTCTGTACGTGTGCGGCTAAGGCGGCAGCAACATGGTCATTCAGCAGAGTTTGGAGTTCAGCTGCAGTCATGCTGATGTTACCACGTCCTCGTCCAGCGTTTCTTCCGGCCATTTCCTAGAATCACAGTATAAAATGTTAAACATGAATTTTTCTTTCATATACAACACACCATACATGTAATAAAAGATAGGTAAGAAAGAAAAAAAAAATAAGAAACAACAACACATCACAACCACATATTAGTCTAAATAAAAATTCATGATTAAAACCATTGTATTCGCTACAAAGTATTTCCAATCAATCCTTAAAATCATAGAAAAATAATAGTTAGGATGGAGACAACCCCTCCATCTAAGTATCATCATCACTAGATGTCGTCATCTGAGGACACTTCTGAATGTGCCTCCTCCTCAGCCGGTTCTTCCTCCGGTTCTTCTTCGGGTTCCTCCTCGGGATCTTCCTCGGGATCCTCCTCAGGCTCCTCTTCGGGATCTTCTTCAGGTTCTACTTCAGGCTCTGCCTCGGGCTCGGCCTCAGGCTCTGCCTCAGGTTCTGCTGCGTTCTGAGCAAGTTGCATTTGTAGGATATCGCAACGTTCTAACGCTATTTCGGTTCGGGTCCTTGCTTCTTGGAGTTGCTCTCTCAAGTCTATCATTTCGGCTTGCATCTTCATCATAACCTTCATCTGTTGATCACTAGCCCCTTGCATATCTTTCATTGCCGCCGCCATGCGGGCAATCTCCTCCTTATTCTCGGTTTCGTCTTTTAACAATCTGGAAACGTTCTCTCTCGTGTAGCGCATGTAACCCACATCACGCTCCAAACAAGAAACGACAGCTGCGAGAACTCGCTCCACAGGTTCGGTTATGGGTGGTAGGGTGTTAGGGTAGGCAGGGTGGTTCGGGTGAGGCAATGGGGGAACTTGTTCACGGTAGACCATACGTCTGATCATGTTGGGGTACCAATCCCAGCTAACGTCGTTTTCATACAGGCCTCCGGATAGGCGGTACCTCTTCGGAGCAGGAGCTTCGAGTTCCGGGACTACACGGGGTGGCGAGGCAGTAGGTAACTGCGGTTCCTTCCCGTGAGCATGCGTCATCGAATCGGATGATGATGAGGGTGGCGTCGACATTCCTACAGGTAAGCCATGTATATGCGCGCGTATGAGTGAAAGAGGTAAAGAAATAAGATTTCAAGACTACACAAACCTATGCAGTGCGTATCATTATAACTAATGGGTCGTCGCGGTTATAGTCTAGTATGCATGCAGCTTCTAGTTCGCTATAACCAGTGGCTCTGATACCAATCTGTCACACCCTCAAAATCCACTAACGGAGTTTTACCGTCAGAGGGTGTGAACTGGCAGGATCGGAATCATTAGTTATAATCAAACCAAAGAAAAGCGTTTAAATGTAAATAAGTGCGGAAGCGTAAAACCTTAATTCCAAAGTTGCGTCACGCAGGACGACTTAAAACCAAATGTAACTGTTAAAATTTAGTTTGCAGAATAAAGATGTTTTCAATTAATGCATGCTCCTAAACCGCGCGCCCGCCTCGGCTACCTGAGAATAACATACTAAAAGTGTCAACACAAGGTTGGTGAGTTCACAAGTTATATAAGATAAATCGTTTAGCGTTTTGCGTAACCTCGTTACGGCGTTTAAGTGTGCGTAACCACGTTACGACGTTTAAGTGTTGCCTAATCACGTTACGACGTTTAAGTGTTGCGTAACCCCGTTACGACGTTTAAGTGTTGCGTAACCCCGTTACGACGTTTAAGTGTTTTGCATTACCAGATAGTGTTATGTCAAATTATATATCGATAGGTAGCTAATCTATACAACAAGTATCGCTAAGTGGTTCGCGACCGAAGCTGACTGTTTATCAAGTGCCCGTCACAAGGTCAATCCAGACCATGGTAAGTGTTAGCCAAAATTACACCCACTCAACCTCCAGTTGAGCTTAACGTCGGGTGGGGTTTGTCAAACCCAGTAGTACTACTCAACAGTGACTCGCTATTCCAAATATTAACCGGTCCGATGTGTGGGACTTCAAATGTTACGTTTGCCGCTTAGCCTTTACAAGTGATATATAATTTATAACAAAATCTTAAATATGCGTTTATCTCAGAAAATATGTTTATCGGAGTATGTTATCTCCCCCAAGTGAAAAACGTTTGAAAACAGTTCAAAGAGCGGGGTAAGTGAAACTCACTGTTTGCGAAGAATATCCCGATCTAGATCACCAAGTGATGTGCATCGTAGAAACTCTCTAGCGTTCTAAATAACAAAGAGATTTTCTAAGTATCGGTACGTTTAACGAGTCTCTAGACTCGGCACATGATACCTATGCACGTAACAGATTTCGTTTTTCGTTTGTGAATTTTGTCTGACTTAAACAAGTACAATTGTGATACGATACATGAGTGAGCAATTACTTTCGTGTCACGTACTAATATCATACTTTACTAGCAATTATCCCCGTAAGGGCATTTTGGTCAACAAACAAAGATTAACTAACCATTATTCCCCATAAGGGCAATTTGGTCAATTCGTGGCAATCAACTAACAACTATTCCCCGCAAGGGTATTTTGGTCAAAATACAACAATTATATAAAAACTATCATATTTCATGCATTCCTACACAACTCAGCAGCTAGTTTCGTTATGACAGAAATTCTACTTGAAAGATTGCACTAGTTCACCGATCATGACGTCTCAATTAATTCACCAAAAATTACCACAGAAGCATACATATCTTAGGTTTCCAGAACATATTTTATCTTATTTTTATTCCACATATTTTTCTTATAATGACCAAAACATTACAGCAAACTCATATCAGTCAGATTCATGCACAACAGAATGTTATTTGCAATTCCCGTTAAACGAAAAATCAAATAAATGCAAGACCACTTGGGTTTGGTTCCTAACTCAATTAGTCAACTTCCAGAAGTGGAACCAACCCAATTGGTCTCGTAGTTCATGAGATATAACATTTACAACATAACCTAACAGCAGGTCTAACAGCTCAGCTTTGCACCACGTTTTTGTAAAATCATAAAAGTACACTTATACTTGTCCAAAAATTACAAACTTATACTTCATGAAAACTAGACTCAACCTAGTTTACTGCAGTACCCACAATCTCAACCAATTCTCACGTTTACACTTCGTTACAGTCACTTAAACATCGTATATACATTCTGTCCAGAATCTGTTCACATCAAAACTCAACATAATAACAATCTATGAACTATCATGCATCCATATAACCCTCTAGACACTATAACTACTATCCATGCATATCAATTACACCATACATACAAGATTACGGTTTTATTTGCACTCACAATCAAGGACACAACAATTAACATGCAATACTATCAAAACTAGTTATCAAATCATCCCTAATACACCATCAAATAAACAAGAATCATATGAACACCATGCATAGGAAAAAGTCGGACCTAGGGTTTGCAAGTTATGCCTTCAAAACACCAATACAAGCAAGAGGAAGGTAGGAGATGATTAGAAACGGGTGTAGGATGCTTCAATTGTGAAAACCCAAGATTAAAACCAAGTGTTTGGTGTGTGTTTGTGAGCCGATCGCACGGAGGGGGGGGTCTAGCTGCCGTCGGTTTTTGTGAGGGGAAGGAGAGGAGTTAGGGTTTGTGATAATGATATATTTATAGATATACAAGTTACACTCTAGTCCCTAATCTTTCAAGTGTTACATCTATAGCCTAAACTAGTTGGTTCTTGTTTCTTGTTTAACATTCCACATAACATAATCAAGTAACACACATATATCTAACACATAATTATCACATAATTATTGTTTTGACGTTTGTCGTTTATTTATCAATCGTTTGCGTCAACTCGTTTGCGTTTCGGTGCAAATCCCGAAAGACTACACATGTAGTAAGTGTTAAGCGTCATTTAAACCCTAGTTTAAATGTAATGAAGTGTGCGTTATAGATTCAATGATCTTAATGTTTGAATTAACGGAGTTGAGTTAACGGGGTTAACCTGAAATTGACGATTGTCACATATACCCTATGTGCTGTGTGCCCGCATCTCTTAAGATTGTTCATATGCTTCAAGTATATTTATAATATTTTATAACGCCGCATGTACACATACTCACAAACAAACTCTAAGGCTTATGCCTAAGAAATTTTGTAATCTTTAATATTTTTCAACGAATTTGTGATGTTTAATGTAATAATTCGTGTTTCGATATTTCGATTTTTCGTTGTCATTAATGATGGTGTTACTCGACGGGTATGTAGTAACTGGAAGAAGGATACACTTATTTTTTTTCGAATCCTTGACACCGTAGTATTATACTTAAGGATAAGCAATGCGTATAAATCACAATCAACTGCGGGACCTGGTTGCATACTTGGATGGTTCAGAAAGGGTGCTGAAACTTATTAGGCCAAAACATACCATACCAAACGTCATACGAACCACTACTTTAAGTTATCAAACATGATTATTTTCCTTTGTGATACAATTTCAAAAAGTCATTGTACTTATAATCCGCACCTCGGTTTTGAATAAAATTTATATCAAAACGTAGATAAAAATAAGAACATTTAGATGGTATGTTTGAAGTTTTTAGAAAACATAATAAACTCAAAGATATAAAGAAAATAGTAAGAAAAATAGATTTGAGGAATTTGTGGATAAAGATGATGGGCTTGAGATGTAAATATATATTATATTTACAAAAAAGGCTAAAAAGATAAAGGGTAAATATTGTAATTATATTCTTACAAACTCAATTGTTACGTGATATAGGTTTTTGAAAAGACAAATCTAACCCTTAAAATTCAAATTTCATTCAATAGGAGTTGTACTTATAGCAACAAGTTAGGTACCTCTTAAAATTTAAGTCCTTGACTGGTGCTTTATATATATATATATACACATATATATATATATATATATATATATATATATATATATATATATGGTTGGTATCATTTAAGAACTCTAAAAAAGTTAAGAACTCATAGGAACCCTTAAAAACCAAACAATTTTTTAATTTTTTTATATATTAACGTTATTTAAGAGTAGTTTTATCATATTTTATATCAAAAAATTTGATTACATATATTAATCACAAGTTTTCATATATGTAAAATTTATGTAATAACAAATTTATATATGTGTAAAACAGAACATAGATATGTATAAAAACTAATTTTCAAAATTGTAATTATAGATATAGATATAGAAAATGATAAAACTACTCTCAAAGAACGTTAACAAAATTTTTTTTTTATAAAAAACGTTAGTTTTCAAAGGTTCCTTCAAGTTTTTAAATAATTTATCAGTTCTGTAATGATACTCATCATATAAATATATATATATATATATATATATATATATATATATATATATATATATATATATATATATTATTAGTATTCTATACTATAGTTAATGACCCAAGCTTTACCGTTATTTTATATAAATATTGATATGTAATTTTTTTGAATAGGGTAAAATTAATATAACTTAAAAACAAGAAAAAAAACAACTAGATACATTTGAAAAAGTTAAGGGTTAATTTTAAAATAACTAAAATTTGTAGGGTTAAGAGTGTAATTTCTCATAAAAAAAGAGTAAATAATATTAATCCCATCTTCAATTGTAAACATGAAGCTTGTAGACCTGGAGACCCTTCATCCCTCTCTAATTCAAATCTTAAATCCTATCTTCAATTGATAGAACTGCCATCTTCATCACAATTAATTTCTTAGTTTGAATCGCCAAAAAATGCTTCGAATCTGGACGGATGTTACTCCAAATCCGCCGGAAACTGATTCGAATCTAGCCGAAAGTTACTAAGGTTTTTATTTATTTTTTATTAAAAAAAGAGCATTTACCGTTCACCCGCCGGGTCGCCGCTGCTCAACACTGTCAACCATGGTGAAATGCCCAATTTGACTCTTTTATAGGTATGATTGACCCAATTTGATTTCTTTTTTAGTTATGTAGTTTGTTTCGATTTAGGGGTTAGATTGTCGATATTGGCTAATGTTGGTTCGATTATCATGGGTTGGACTGTATCTTTTGTCAATGCATAAAGAAGTATGATTAGATTCCGTAAATTGTGTGTGGTAGTGGATGTTTTACTGTGGATGTTGTAGATTCGAGCTATATTATGTATTTATTTGTAACATCCTAAATATTCTAATAATAAATAAAGAAAGTTGTTTTAAATTGTCGTGCGTTTAATAATATTAACTAACGTCTAATATGGAAAAGATCATGGACTTGGATTTAATTAAGATGGGTTAATAATAATGGGCCTTAGGTCCATGGGCCTTGGGGAATATAAATATCCTCCTAAACCACCATAAAACCCTAAACCTTATTTCATTCCATCTTAATCTCTACACACTCCAAACACACACACCATACGCGGCCGAGCGAGAGAGAGGTGAAATCCGAGCAAGAAAACGTGGTTCAAGATTTATACAAGATCCAAAGTTCATAAGCTAGCTAACCGAGACCAAAACGAAAACATAAAGGTATGATTTCGATCTTAAAGTTCATGTTTTAATAGACGGTTAGCCATGAAACTTGAAACTATAATAGATCGGGTCTAAACAAAATGTAAAGTAACGAACTTGATGCTAGGACGAATCCAATGAACCCATAAACATATACGGTTCGTATAGGATAAACCGTAAATCTTGTATTAAGCGTTTTTGAACTTAAAGGTCCAAACTTTACGTGTTTTCGGGTCGAACCTTATCCAAAAAAGACCATAGGAATGATCGCGGGTTAGTCAAATACCATACCAATGGATTTCTCGGTAAAACGATGATGATTTTGGGGATTTAAGATGAACAGCGGCGGCTGCCGACAACTTCGCCTACAAGCGAACTTCGCCTGCAAGCAAGTTTGTTTGCAAGCAAGTTCGCCTAATTGATAACTTCGCCTAAGGCTAAGTTCGCCTAACTGACAACTTCGCCTGACATAAGTTCACTGATAAGTTCGCCAAGCCTTAACTTCGCCTGGTGATAAGTTCGCCAAGCCTTAACTTCGCCTGGTGATAAGTTCGCCCATGATAACTTCGCCTAAAGTTAAGTTCGCTTAAGGTTTAACTTCGCCTAAAGCTAAATTCGCTTAAGGTTTAACTTCGCCTAAAGGCAAGTTCGATTAGAAAATAAATTAAAAACCTAATGAAAAATGTGTTAAAAACTAAGCTCGACCCAGCCAGGGGCTCTGCCCCATGGACCCTGCTAGGGGCTGCCGCCCCTAGACCCCGCTGCCAGGGGCGCTACCCCCAGACCCCCGTTCGTTGTGGGTAGTAGCTAAGACTAGAAAGATGATATGAGTAGTGGTATTTAATTGATACATGTAAATATTATACAATTAGCCGTGCACAGCTCAAGAAGGGAATAACGATTAACGGAGAGCGTAATAGGATTCAGGTGAGTTTCTAGCCCCATTTATGTGTTATGTTTTCGGGGCTGTGTGCATACTCAATATGTTGTTAATACGCTTATCCTAAGAGATAAGTGTATGCCGTATGTGAAAAATGTGAAATGTATGAATGATTGCTTGATGGTACATGAACGATCTTCGGATATTGCACGTACTGTCAGGTTGTAACGCTATATATAAGGTAAGTAAGATATGTATGCTTATGTGTATGATCGTGATAAGTTAATAAAAGAAGGAAAGGATGGTTGTATGGTTGTATGGTTACGAAAAGGGTACCGAGCCCTAATAATACTCGAGGTATGATGTATGGTTGTATGGTAACGAAGAGGGAATCGAACCCTACAAATATTCGAGAACTAGGGAACCGAACCCTACTAATATTCGAGGAAAGAGGGTACCGAGCCCTAATAATACTCGAGGAAGGAGGGTACGGAGCCCTAATAATACTCGAGGAAGGAGGGTAGCGAGCCCTAATAATACTCGAGGAATGTAGGGCGTAATGTTCTTTATAACGTAAGATATGAAAGCAAATTAATACAAAAGAAAGTATGAAAGTATGAAAGTATGATTGAAAGAATATAAGTTTATGTGTATTGTATAATGTATGATTAACTAGAACTCACTCAGCGTAGCTGACTTTTAGTATGCACGCAGGTGAGTAGGATGAGGCAGCTCGCTTGAGGAGACACGTGGCACTGAATAAGAGGCTGGCATCGGAAGACTCAAGACGTTTAAGTTTAATGTTTTGTTTATTTTGAAAGACAAGATGTTGTTTTAAGACAAGATGTGTTTTGTTATGAAATGTTTTATGAAAGTTTTTATATTCCGCGAATGTTTTAATTAACTCTGATATTAGAACTGCGTTTATTAGTAAATCCAACACGAAAGTAGGGCTACCGGTAACGGGGCCTTACAAGTTGGTATCAGAGCAAAGTTCGAGAGATTTAAGCATCCTACATGCTTAGACTCGAACAAAGAATGGGATTTAAGTAAGAAAAGAAAGAAGATGCCAGTTAAAGAATGCCATGTGTCGCTCAAGCAAGATCAGTAAAGGTAAAGTGTATGATTAAATGATATATGTTAATGAGAAAGAAAAGATATGTGAACGACAGGGATAGGAATAATTGATTGTTTGATTTGACTAACTGTTTAAGTAGAACCAGCACAAATAGACTCATAACGGGAAGTGTATAGGACACGGAAGGTAACGTGATCAGCTAATCACAGCTGGCCACTGTTATTACCTGTTAGCCTTACTATCCTTGTACTAAATAGTTCCTTGAGTGATGATGTTTGTGTTTTCCCTTTTAGAATACGATGGCTGGAGCTGTAGACATTGCTGGAGCTGGAGGTCGCACTGGACGACGCGGCAGGCCTCGTCGTGTCCAGCAACCTTCGGTTGCGACAGCTTCCCACACCGGAGATGAGGGGAGTGCAGCTGGAGGAGGTCCGATCAACAACGAAGGGGTTCAACTGGATCCCCCAATTCAAGCAGCTATTGTTCTAGCTGTAACCACTGCTGTGAAGAATATTACTCCGGGAGGGTCTGCTGGAAGCCGTGAAAGAACTGTTGAAGGGGAAGGTGGTAATGGTAGGAAAGATGATGAGAGGGAAAAGGGTGATTCAAGTGAGGTAAGGTCTGTGAAAGTTGATGATAGGAAGAGGGGCCGAGGCGGTTGCAACTATAAGTCCTTTAAAGGTTGTGACCCGCGTAAGCTGACTGGTTTAGGAGACACAATCGCTACTCTTCAGTGGATAACCGCCATGGATAAAATTATCCGAATCAGCGAGTGTCGTCCTGACCAAGCTGTCGGTTATGCCACCCAATCGTTTGAAGATGAGGCAATGTATTGGTGGGAATCGATTGAGCAAAGAAGGAGTCGAGAGGAAATCAAGGCCATGTAGTGGGAGGATCTGAAGGAGTTAGTGATGAAGAGGTTCTGTGCTGATGCAGAAGTTGAAAGGGCGGAGATGAAGTTCCTGAACTTGAAAGCTGGGACGATGACACATCGTGAGTACACCACTGAGTTCAACCGAATGTCTAGGTTGGTGCCCGATATGGTCAACACTGAGGCTAAGAGAATCAAGTGTTATGTGAGGGGATTACCACAGAGAGTCCGCATGTTAGTCAGGACAAGTAAACCTGCTACTTTCGATTCCGCCGTCGAACTCGCAGAGATGGTCTATGCAGACCTGGCTGCGGATGATGTGGTGGTGGTAGACGAGAAGAAGGAGAAGAAATGGGTCGCTCCTGCTAAACGACCCGGTACTCAGATGTGGAACCCTAAGAACAAGCAGCCGAGAGTTTGGGAGAACAGGTCGTGCAAGACTTGTGGCAAGGCACACAGCGGTGAGTGTAGGTGGGGAAAGGGTTAAGATACATGTCATAAGTGTGGAAAGATGCATGCTGGAGAGTGTAGAGTTGGGTCGAATGTTTTCTACAAGTGTGGGAAGGCAGGTCATTATGCTCATGAGTGCAGTTCTAAGCCTGCATGCTACAAGTGTGGTAAGACAGGTCACTTTGCTAAGGAGTGTACCGAGGGTGAAGCTGGAGGTAGTGGAAGGAAGGATGCCGATCAAGCTAGGCCAAGAACTAGAGCCTACATGCTGACCCTAGAACAAGCCAAGCATATTCCAGATGTCGTTAAATGTACGTTTCTAGTAAACGGTGTTTCCGCTTCTGTATTATTTGATTTGGGCGCAAACAAAAGTTTCGTAGCCACACCATTTAGTAAACTAGCTAAAATGAAATGTTACCGAGTGTCTGAAACTCTTATAGTAGAAACCGCTAGCGACACTTCGGTTGAAATAATAAAAATGGTTAAGAACGCTAAGATAGAACTAGAGGGACATGAGTTCCCTGTTACCTTGTACGTTATGACCTTGGGAGGGTTCGATGTGGTTTTGGGGATGGATTGGTTGTCTGAGTTTGAGGCTCAGATAGTATGTATGAGTAGGATAATAAGGTTAAAGTCCTTGGATGGTAGTGCGGTGACGGTTTATGGTGATAAGGAAAGTTATGGGCTTAATGTCATTTCGATGATAAAAGCCGAGGGTTTGCTAAGGCGAGGGTGTTGTGCCTACCTGGCGTATGTCGTCAACGCTACGGCCGAGATGAAAGAAATGAAAAATGTTCCTATAGTGCGCGACTACCCAGAAGTATTCTCAGAGGATCTCCCGGGGTTGCCACCGGAGTGAGAGATAGAATTCCAAATAGATTTAGTACCAGGAGCCCAGCCTGTCGCGAAAGCGCCTTACCATCTAGCGCCGTCCGAGATGAAAGAATTAATGTCCCAACTGCAAGAACTCCTCGACAAAGGTTACATAAGACCAAGTGTTTCTCCGTGGGGCGCACCAGTGTTGTTCGTGAAGAAGAATGATGGAAGTATGAGAATGTGCATAGACTATCGTGAGTTGAATAAGCTTACGGTAATAATAGATATCTTTTGCCAAGGATTGATGAACTGTTTGACCAACTGCAAGGTTCAAGTTGGTTCTCACGAATAGATCTCAGATCAGGCTACCATCAGCTGAAGGTGAAGGAGGCAAACATCCCTAAGACAGCATTCCGAACGCGGTATGGACACTACGAGTTCCTCGTAATGTCATTCGGTCTAACAAATGCTCCTGCAGCATTTATGGACATGATGAATAGGGTTTGTCGGCCGATGTTAGATAAGTCGGTTATCGTCTTCATTGATGATATATTGATTTATTCAAAGAGCGAGTCTGACCATGCTGAGCATTTGAGAGAGGTATTGGAGACTCTGAAGAAAGAGAAGTTGTATGCTTAGTTTTCGAAGTGCGCGTTCTGGTTAAGAGAAGTGCAATTTCTAGGTCACGTGATCAATCCTGAAGGGATTACCGTAGACCCAGCTAAGATTGAAGGGATAACAAATTGGAAGACCCGCAGAATCCGACTGATATACGAAGCTTCCTAGGGTTAGCCGGCTACTATAGGAGATTCATCGAAGGTTTCTCCAAGATAGCCGTACCGTTGACCGGTATGACCCGAAAGTCGATAGTATTCAGTTGGGGAAAGTTTCAAGAAGAAGCTTTTGAGGAATTGAAGAAAAGACTCACACAAGCTCCAATCCTTTCTCTACCCGATGGTGACGAGGATTTAGTTGTTTGTGCAGATGCCTCACATTAAGGGTTAGGTTGCGTGTTGATGCAACGAGGAAAGGTGATAGCTTACGCGTCTAGAGAGTTGAAAGTCCACGAGAGTACTTATCCGACGCATGATTTAGAGTTAGCAGCTGTAGTGCATGCTCTCAAGATATGGAGGCATTATCTGTACGGTACTAAGTGTACTATCTATACAGATCATAAGAGTTTAAAGTACTTCTTCGAGCAGAAAGAATTGAACATGAGGCAGAGAAGATGGTTGGAGTTGATTAAGGATTATGACTGCGACATTAAGTACTATCCTGGTAAAGCTAATGTGGTCGCTGACGCGTTAAGTCGTAAGAATGAGGAAGTCCTTGCAACAGTAAAGTCATACAAGTTGATCATGAACCCAAGTCTTTTTGAAGAAATCATCAAGGTGTAGTCAGAGGTGTTAGTAGATGAAGGGTTAGTAAAGAAAGAAAGGATTTATGGCCAGCAAGATGAGTTGATGGAAAACACTCATGGAGTTAAGACTAGGTTCGCCCGTATGTGGATCCCACGCCATGGTGATCTTAGAAGTCGAATCTTAGATGAAGCTCATAAGTCAAGGTACTCAATCCATCCTGGAGCTACAAAGATGTACCAAGACTTAAAAAGAGATTACTGGTGGCCTGGAATGAAGAATGATGTAGTAGATTATGTCAGTAAGTGCTTAACTTGCTTACAAGTCAAAGCCGAACATCAGAAGCCTTATGGGAAGATGCAACCGCTAGAGATACCTGAATGGAAATGGGAACACATCACCATGGATTTCATAACTAAGCTACCTCGTACAGCTAAGCATCATGATACCATCTGGGTGATAGTGGACCGTTTGACCAAGAGTGCTCACTTTCTGCCTATACGAGAGACTATCTCGTCAGAAACGTTAGCAAACTTGTTCATTAAAGAGGTTGTGGCTAAGTATGGAGTACCGTTATCGATCGTGTCTGATAGAGATACACGGTTTACTTCGAGGTTCTGGAAGAAATTCCATGAAGCTATGGGGACATGTTTTTAATATAACTTAAAAACAAGAAAAAAAACAACTAAATACATTTGAAAAAGTTAAGGGTTAATTTTAAAATAAATAAAATTTGTAGGGTTAAGAGTGTAATTTCTCATAAAAAAAGAGTAAATAATATTAATCCCATCTTCAATTGTAAACATGAAGCGTGCAGATCTGGAGACCCATCATCCCTCTCTAATTCAAACCTTAAATCCTATCTTCAATTGATAGAACTGCCATCTTCATCACAATTAATTTCTTAGTTTGAATCGCCAAAAAATGCTTCGAATCTGGACGGATGTTACTCCAAATCCGCCGGATGCTGATTCGAATCTAGCCGAAAGTTACTAAGGTTTTTATTTATTTTTTTATTAAAAAAAGAGCATTTACCGTTCACCCGCCGGGTCGCCGCTGCTCAACACTGTCAACCATGGTGAAATGCTCAATTTGACTCTTTTATAGGTATGATTGACCCAATTTGATTTCTTTTTTAGTTATGTAGTTTGTTTTGATTTAGGGATTAGATTGTCGATATTGGCTAATGTTGGTTCGACTATCATGGGTTGGACTGGATCTTTTGTCAATGCATAAATAAGTATGATTAGATTCCGTAAATTGTGTGTGGTAGTAGATGTGTTACTGTGGATGTTGTAGATTCGAGCTATATTATGTATTTATTTGTAACATCCTAAATATTCTAATAATAAATAAAGAAAGTTGCTTTAAATTGTCGTGCGTTTAATAATATTAACAACGTCTAATATGGAAAAGATCATGGACTTGGATTTAATTAAGATGGGTTAATAATAATGGGCCTTAGGTCCATGGGTCTTGGGGAATATAAATATCCTCCTAAACCACCATAAAACCCTAAACCTCATTTCATTCCATCTTAATCTCTACACACTCCCAACACACACACCATACGCGGCCGAGCGAGAGAGAGGTGAAATCCGAGCAAGAAAAGGTGGTTCAAGATTTATACAAGATCCAAAGTTCATAAGCTAGCTAACCGAGACCAAAACGAAAACATAAAGGTATGATTTCGATCTTAAAGTTCATGTTTTAATAGACGGTTAGCCATGAAACTTGAAACTATAATAGATCGGGTCTAAACAAAATGTAAAGTAACGAACTTGATGCTAGGACGAATCCAATGAACCCATAAACATATACGGTTCGTATAGGATAAACCGTAAATCTTGTATTAAGCGTTTTTGAACTTAAAGGTCCAAACTTTACGTGTTTTCGGGTCGAACCTTATCCAAAAACGACCATTGGAATGATCGCGGGTTAGTCAAATACCATACCCATGGATTTCTCGGTAAAACGATGATGATTTTGGGGATTTAAGATGAACAGCGGCGGCTGCCGACAACTTCGCCTACAAGCGAACTTCGCCTGCAAGCAAGTTTGCTTGCAAGCAAGTTCGCCTAATTGATAACTTCGCCTAAGGATAAGTGATAACTTCGCCTAAGGCTAAGTTCGCCTAACTGAAAACTTCGCCAGGCATAAGTTCGCCAAGCCTTAACTTCGCCTGGTGATAAGTTTGCCAAGCCTTAACTTCGCCTGGTGATAAGTTCGCCCATGATAACTTCGCCTAAAGCTAAGTTCGCTTAAGGTTTAACTTCGCCTAAAGCTAAGTTCGCTTAAGGTTTAACTTCGCCTAAAGGCAAGTTCGATTAGAAAATAAATTAAAAACCTAATGAAAAATGTGTTAAAAACTAAGCTCGACCCCAGCCAGGGGCTCTGCCCCTTGGACCCTGCTAGGGGCTGCCGCCCCTAGAGCCCCGCTGCCAGGGGCGCTGCCCCCGGACCCCCGTTCGTCGTGGGTAGTAATATTATACAGTTAGCCGTGCACAGCTCAAGAAGGGAATAACGATTAACGGAGAGCGTAACAGGATTCAGGTGAGTTTCTAGCCCCATTTATGTGTTATGTTTTCGGGGCAGAATGGCTGGTAATACCACTTAAGGGTGGATAGACCGTCCACCCAGTGCCACTACCCACTTCTACTAAGGCTGGGCTTAATAGGAGCAGCTTTGTGCATACTCAATATGTTGTTAATACGCTTATCCTAAGAGATAAGTGTATGCTGTATGTGAATAATGTGAAATGTATGAATGATTGCTTGATGGTACGTGAACGATCTTCGGATATTGCACGTACTGTCAGGTTGTAACGCTATATATAAGGTAAGTAAGATATGTATGCTTATGTGTATGATCGTGATAAGTTAATAAAAGAAGGAAAGGATGGTTGTATGGTTGTATGGTTACGAAAAGGGTACCGAGCCCTAATAATACTCGAGGTATGATGTATGGTTGTATGGTAACGAAGAGGGAATCGAACCCTACAAATATTAGAGAACTAGGGAACCGAACCCTACTAATATTCGAGGAAAGAGGGTACCGAGCTCTAATAATACTCGAGGAAGGAGGGTACCGAGCCCTAATAATACTCTAGGGAGGAGGGTACCGAGCCCTAAAAATACTCGAAGAATGAGGGTACCGAGCCCTAATAATACTCGAGGAATGTAGGGCGTAATGCTCTTTATAACGTAAGATATGACAGCAAGTTAATACAAAAGAAAGTATGAAAGTATGAAAGTATGATTGAAAGAATATAAGTTTATGTGTATTGTATAATGTATGATTAACTAGAACTCACTCAGCGTAGCTGACTTTTAGTATGCACGCAGGTGAGTAGGATGAGGCAGCTCGCTTGAGGAGACACGTGGCACTGAATAAAAGGCTGGCATCGGAAGACTCAAGACGTTTAAGTTTAAAGTTTTGTTTATTTTGAAAGACAAGATGTTGTTTTAAGACAAGATGTGTTTTGTTATGAAATGTTTTATGAAAGTTTTTGTATTCCGCGAATGTTTTAATTAACTCTGATATTAGAACTGCGTTTATGAGTAAATCCAACACTAAAGTAGGGCTATCGGTAACGGGGCCTTACATTATTTGTTTTTTTGTTAAGAGTTTTGTTAAGATTTTAGGGTGGCAGACCTATAAATAGAATGTTTTAGGGAACGCCGCTAAGACGGAAAAGGATAAGGACACGGATAAGGCAGACAGACACATTAATTTAGAAAGAATATTGTGTGTGTGACGGCTGTCCTAATTTAGTACGGATAAAGCTTCCTTCAAGAATCCCTAAATCGATTATCCAATTTGAATGATGAATATTATATGAATGGAAATCTTTTGAGTGAATCTTGTTTGTGTTGGTTTCCTTGAATATTGATTAAGCAACCGTCTGTTTGTTATTGATTCCGCCTTTAACAAACGGACATCTTTCTAAATATAGCAACCCGTCATTAACTCTCTTATCGACACATCTATTTGTGTGAGTTATGACATGATTAAGTAAGATCCAGCAGAAATCAGGGACCCGGCATACCATATATATGGACGCGTTAAACGGAGATGATTATTGGGGGAATTAGAGTGAACAGTGGCTGCGACTGGGCAACTTCGCCTGCAGCTAAGCTCGTTGTACAAGTTCTCCAAGCCAAGTTCGCTAAACCATGTTCGCCGAGCAAGTTCGCCAAGTTATAACTTCGCCTGGTGATAAGTTCGTTCACTGCTAACTTCGACTGAGCTAAGTTCGCTAGACGTCAAGTTCGCTAATGTTAAATCCACTTAATATTAAGTTCGCCAAAAGTTAGGTTCGCTGAAAAATAAATTAAAATCCTAATGGAAAATGTTTTAAGACAGTTAAGGTAAATAAAATTTTTCCAAGCTGACCCCAGCCATGTGGTCTGCCCCTTGGACCCTGCTAGGGGCTACCGCCCCTAGACCCTACTGCCAGGGGTGCTGCACCCGGACCCCCGTTCGTTGTGGGTTATATAAAAATAGAAATACGACATGAGTAGTAATAGTTAATTGATACATGTAATTGTTATACAGTTAGTCGTGCATAGCTCAAGAAGAGAATTACGATAAACGGTGAACGTAACCGCATTCAGGTGAGTTTCTAGACCCATTCCCTTGTTATGTTTTCGGGGCTGTGTGCATACTCGATGTGATAATTAATACACTTACCTTAACTGGTAAGTGTATGCCTTATATGGTTTATATGTTTTGTATGTATGTCTTAAATGTAAATGAAAGCTTGTCGGTACGTGAACAATCTTCAGATATTGCACGTGCCAACAAGGGAGGTATGTTTATGATAGATGAATGTGTATGATAGATATACGTACAATATATGGATATGTATGAATGATTAAAGAAAGTATGTATGATATGGGTATGTAACGGCAGTATGTACGAAGATGAAGAAAGAGGGACCATACCCTAATAATATCTAAGATAGAGAAGTAAAAAGGGACCAGACCCTAAAAATATCTGAGATATACAAGAAAGGGACCAGACCCAATTAATATCTGAGATAGACAAAGGAAAGAGGGACCAGACCCTAATAATATCTGAGATAGAATGGACAGTAATTATATAGTATGAAAGTAATAAAGTATGAATGTATGTACGAAATTATGTAATGAAAGTAAGTTAGTAAAGTAATTATTATGTATCTTCGGATGCATAACTGCAGGTAAGTGTATGTATTGTATTTTGTGTGATTAACTAGAACTCACTCAGCGTAGCTGAATTTTAGTATGCACGCAGGTGAGTAGGATGAGGCAGCTCACTTGATGAGGACACATGGCATCGAATTGAAGACACTGGCGTCTCAAGGAAGTGTTATGATGTTTTAAAGACTATCTTTTGTTTTTAAATGACTATGAATGTTCGATAAGACAAGATTGGAAAGTTATGTAATGTTTTACGGTTGAAGTTTTATATTCCGCGTAAAGTTTTAATTAACTCTGATATTTAGAACTGTGTTTATGAGTAAATAAAACATCCAATGTAGGGCACCGGTGACGGGGCCTTACAAGTTGGTAAGACGAGCCACTTTGCTAGAGAATGCACTGAGGGTGAAGCTGGAGGTAGTGGGAAGAAGGATGCCGATCAAGCTAGGCCAAGAACTAGAGCCTACATGCTGACTCAAGAACAAGCCAAGCAGATTTCCGATGTCTTCACAGGTACGTTTCTAGTGAACGGTGTTTCCACTTCTGTATTATTTGATTCGGGTTCGAACAAAAGTTTCTTAGCCACGCCATTTAGTAAATTAGCTAAATGAAATGTTGCAGAGTGTCACTTTTATAGTAGAAACCGCCAGTGACACTTCGGTTAAAATAATGAGAATGATTAAGAACTGTAAGATAGAGTTAGAGGGACATGAGTTTCCTGTTACTTTGTATGTTATGACCTTAGAAGGGTTCGATGTGGTTTTGGGGATGGATTGGTTTTCAGAGTACGAAGATCAAATAGTGTGTAGGAGTAGGATAATAAGGTTAAAGTCCTTGGATGGTAGTGCGGTGACGGTTTATGGTGATAAGGAAAGTTATGGGCTTAATGTCATTTCGATGATAAAAGCCGAAGGATTGTTAAGGCGAGGGTGCGGTGCCTACCTGGCGTATGTTGTCAACGCTACGGCCGAGACAAAAGAAATGAAAGATGTTCCTATTGTATGCGACTACCGAGAAGTATTCCCAGAGGATCTTCCGGGGTTGCCACCGGAGCGAGAGATAGAATTCCAGATAGATTTAGTACCAGGAGCCCAACCCGTCACGAAAGCGCCTTACCGTCTAGCACCATCCGAGATGAAAGAATTGATGTCCCAACTGCAAGAAATCCTCGACAAAGGTTTTATTAGACCAAGTGTTTCCCCGTGGGGCGCACCAGTGTTATTTGGGAAGAAGAAGGATGGAAGTATGAGAATGTGCATAGACTATCGCGATTTGAACAAGCTTACGGTAAAGAATAAGTATGAGGGTGTTGTGCCTACCTGGCGTATGTCGTCAACACTACGGCCGAGATGAAAGAAATGAAAAATGTTCCTATAGTGCGCGACTACCCAGAAGTATTCTCAGAGGATCTCCCGGGGTTGCCACCGGAGTGAGAGATAGAATTCCAAATAGATTTAGTACCAGGAGCCCAGCCTGTCGCGAAAGCGCCTTACCGTCTTGCGCCGTCCGAGATGAAAGAATTAATGTCCCAACTGCAAGAACTCCTCGACAAAGGTTACATAAGACCAAGTGTTTCTCCGTGGGGCGCACCAGTGTTGTTCGTGAAGAAGAATGATGGAAGTATGAGAATGTGCATAGACTATCGTGAGTTGAATAAGCTTACGGTAAATAATAGATATCCTTTGCCAAGGATTGATGATCTGTTTGACCAACTGCAAGGTTCAAGTTGGTTCTCACGAATAGATCTTAGATCGGGCTATCATCAGCTAAAGGTGTAAGAGGCAGACATCCCTAAGAAAGCGTTTCGGACGCGATATGGACACTACGAGTTCCTCGTAATGTCATTCGGTCTAACGAATACTCCCGCAGCATTTATGGACATGATGAATAGGGTGTGTCGGCCGATGTTGGATAAGTCAATTATCGTGTTCATCGATGATATATTGATTTATTCCAGGAGCGAGTCTGATCATGCTGAGCATCTGAGAGAAGTATTGGAAACTCTGAAGAAAGAGAAGTTGTACACTAAGGTTTTGAAATGCGCGTTCTGGTTATGAGAAGTGCAATTTCTATGTCAGGTGATTAATCCTGAAGGAATTACCGTAGACCCAGCCAAGATTGAGGCAATAACAAACTGGAAGACTCCGCAGAATCCGACTGATATACGAAGCTTCCTATGGTTAGTTGGCTACTATAGGAGATTCATCGAAGGTTTCTTCAAGATAGCCGCACCGTTGACCGGCATGACCCGAAAGTCGGTAGTATTCAGTTGGGGAAATTCCAGGAAGAAGCCTTTGAAGAATTAAAGAAGAGGCTGACGCAAGCACCAATCCTTGTGTTACCTGACGGTGATGAGGATTTGGTTGTTTGTGCTGACGCTTCGCATCAAGGGCTAGGTTGCGTGTTGATGCAACGAGGGAAGGTTATAGCATATGCGTCCAGATAGTTGAAGGTTCATGAGAGCACTTATCCAATGCATGATCTCGAACTAGCAGCAGTAGTGCATGCTCTCAAGATATGGAGACATTATCTGTATGGTACTAATTGTACTATTTACACAGATCATAAGAGTTTAAAGTACTTTTTCGAGCAGAAGGAGCTGAACATGAGGCAGAGAAGATGGTTAGAGTTGATAAAGGATTAATACTGTGACATTAAGTACTATCCTGGTACAGCTAACGTGGTCGCCGACGCGCTAAGTCGAAAGAACGAGGAAGTCATTGCAACAGTGAAGTCATACTAGTTGATTATGAATTCAAGACTATTTGAAGAAATCATCAAAGTACAATCAGAGGTGATGGTAGATGAAGGGCTAGTGAAGAAAGAAAGGATTTTCGGTCAGCAAGACGAACAGATGGAAAACACGCATGGTGTTAATAGTAGGTTTGACCGTATGTGGATTCCACGCCATGGAGATCTCAGAGGTCGAATCTTAGATGAAGCTCACAAGTCGAGATATTCGATTCATCCAGGAGCTACTAAGATGTACCAAGATTTGAAAAGAGATTACTGGTGGCCAGGAATGAAACACGATGTGGTGCATTATGTTAGTAAGTGCTTAACTTGTTTACAAGTCAAAGATGAACATCAGAAACCTTATGGGAAGATGCGGCCGCTGGAGATACCTGAATGGAAATGGGAACACATCACCATGGATTTCATAACTAAGCTACCTCGTACAGCTAAGCATCATGATACCATTTGGGTGATTGTGGACCGTTTGACCAAGAGTGCTCACTTTTTGCCTATACTAGAGGCTATCTCGTCAGAAACGTTGGCAAGCTTGTTCATTAAAGAGGTTGTGGCTAAACACGGAGTACCGTTATCGATTGTGTCTGATAGAGATACTCGATTCACGTCAAGGTTCTGTAAGAAATTCCATGAAGCTATGGGAACAAGGTTGAACATCAGTACGACGTATCATCCTCAAACAGATGGACAGTCTGAAAGTATGATCCAAACCCTTGAGGATATGCTACGTGCTTGTGTCTTAGACTTTGGTGGAAGTTGGGATGATCATCTACATCTAACAGAGTTCTCCTATAACAACAGCTACCATTCAAGTATTGGTATGCCACCGTTTGAGATGCTTTATGGTAGACGATGTAGAACTCCCGTGTGTTGGGGGGAGATTGGTAAGAAGGAAATGGGAAGCCTAGAAGTGGTTCAAGAAACGTTTTCAACGTTCGATCAGATCAAAGCAAGAATGAAAGCCGCTCAAGACAGACAGAAGTTGTATGCAGATAAACGGCGACGACCGATTGAGTTTAATGTTGGTGACAATGTGATGCTTAAGGTCTCCCTTGGAAAGGGATTATCCGTTTTAGAAAGAAGCGGAAGTTGAGTCCAAGTTACATTGGACCGTTTAAGATTTTAGATCGTGTGGGTGAAGTAGCTTATAAGCTGGATTTACCCGATGAGTTAGAGGGAATTCATTCGACTTTCCATGTTTCTCATCTGAGAAAATGTCTAGCTGATGACACGTCACACGTGCCATTGATGGACATTGAGGTTGATGAACAACAGAAATACATTGAGCAACCGATAGAGATTGTTGATCGCAAGGAGAAGCAGCTTCGTCACAAGGTTATACCTTTGGTAAAAGTGATGTGGAAGCATCGCAAGGGATCATATGCTACTTGGGAAGCTGAGGATGAGATGCGCAAGTTTTACCCTAATCTGTTTGAGTAATAGTTAGGTTTCGGGGACGAAACCTCTTTAAGGAGGGAAGACTTGTAACATCCTAAAATTCTCGTATTTAATAAAAGAAAGTCGTGTGTAGTTGTTGGGCCTAAATAATTAATAAGTATAAATAAAGATCATGGACTTGGACTAATTAAGATGAATTAAAGGGAATGGGCCTTAGGTCCATGGGCTTTAAGGGATATAAATATCATCTTAAACCACCCTAAAACCCTAAATCCTCATTTCTTTCCATCCTAATCTCTACACACTCAAAAACACACACATACAATACACCACATACGGTCGCCGAGAGAGAGAGCGAGATCCGAGTCCAAACGAACGCTAGTTGGGATTAGATCGTTATTACACAAGCTATATACAAGATCTAGAGTTCATAACCAAGTTAAACGAGATCCAAAAGAGAACTAAAGGTATGTCTTTTACCTTAAAGTTTACGTTTTTATTAACGTTTAACATTGAAACTTGAGTATAGAATAGATCGGGTGTAATCGAAACATAAAGTTGTAAATAAATACGAGTGTAATGAACCCAAAAATGGAAACGGCTCGATTAATAAACCCTTAAACCTAGTATCGAACGTTTTTGAACTTAAAGGTCCAAACTTTACGTGTTTTCGGGACAAATAAAATCCAAAAACGACCATAGGGATGATCGCGGGTTAGTTAAATACCATGTTGAGTCAAAGATTTGACCAAAATGAAGTATATGGAAGATTGGAATCTTCTCAACCTCCTCAGAATTCGCTAAGTATGGATTTGGGCACACCTTAGACCTCCGAGCAAGCTTTTACTTAGCCGGGTACGATATTTTGTCTATCGGGCAAGGTTATCTTCAAGTAGTCTTCTTTAGTGGATATCTGAGCAGGGTTTGCAAATTAGTGCATTTCCGAGCAAGGTTCACAAGTTTATATAAATCCGGGCAAGGTTCACTTTATCAAGCAAGTCTGTTCTTCATAGCCAAGTAAAGTTCACTCCCGAGTAAGCTTTTAGCTAACCAAGTCCATGAAGCCAAGTGATTGGAAGACCGGGCAAGGTATTCATTAATAATAGTGGTCCGAAAAAGCTTGATGATTTAGATGAATATCTTTAAGTAACATTGGGCAAGGTTCAACTCAAGCAAGGAACAGTACTCCCGAGTACACTTTGCTAATAAGTTATTTTATAGCAAAGAGTTGAAATGGACCATTGAAGAACAAGGTTGCTCGTAAGGGTTTGTCGGGCAAAGTCTAGCAAACCAAGAAGACTGAAGTCTACCCGATGAGTATTTTACTTGGTAAAATACTCTTCAAGTAAATTCTACCCGGAAACTGATCCCGGGCACACTTCTATGTTACCAAGTTGTGAAGGATGGCAGAGTAGACAGCGTACTCGGAAAATGAAGATTGATGCAAAGCCTACCCGGAAGACTTGTTTTACACTTAGAATATTTCTGATTATGTAATTTGAATATGTATTTACATTTAGGGTTTCTAGAAGGAATGACAGTTGTCCTAGGGTGGCAGGCCTATAAATAGAATGTTTTAGGGCACGCCGCCTAAGACGGACAAGGATAAGGACACAGACAAGGCAGACAGACACATTAATTAAGAAAGAATATTGTGTGTGTGACGGCTGTCCTAATTTAATTCGGATAAACCATCCTTCAAGAAACCCTAAATCGATTATCCAATTTGTATGATGAATATTATATGAATGGAAATCTTTTGAGTGAATCTTGTTTGTGTTGGTTACCTTTGAATATTGATTAAGCAACCGTATGTTTGTTATTGATTCCGCCTTTAACAAATGGACATCTTTCTAAATATAGCAACCCGTCATTAACTCTCTTGTCGACACATCTATTTGTGTGAGTTATGATATTATTAAGTATGATCCAGCAGAAATCGGGTACCCGACAAGTGGTATCAGAGCTTGTTGATGCTATTTTAAAAAAATCATTGCTGATTGAAGATTTGAAGAAGAATGACGTAAGCAGACCACTGTTACATTGAAAAGTGACATCAACAGCTCTGTTCTTCATTTTTCTTCCAGATCTACAATCACTTGGTGTTTTCTTTTCCTTATTCTATTTAAAGTTTTAATCTTTAAATATAAATCTTGTTCTAATCGCATCAGACAACTCAGATCTGAACAATCAGTTTTCAGATCTGATTATTTTTTAACTCTGTTTTTACAAAGAAACTACTTTTGATTTCTCAAAATGTCTGGTTACGAGGAACAAGAAGTCTCTACTAACAAGATTCCTAGACTGTATGGACAGGAAAATTTCACTAAATGGAAGGTCTTGTTTGAAGCCGCCGTTTGCTACAATGATGTTGACATGTGGAACTCCATCAAGAATGGTCCACAAGGGGAAGTTGAAGAAGGTGCAAATCCAGCAGCAACTGCTGCTGTGAGAGAAAGGATGAGAAAGGCTTTAGCTATGTTGAAGCTAGGTCTGTCTTGGGAAATACTTAACAAGGTTGCACATCATCCCAATGCCAAAGCAATGTATGATGAAATACTTGAAATGTTTGAAGGAAATGTTGAACTCAAAAACATCAAGAAGCAGAGATTGAAGCAGCGGCTAGAAAGATTTAAGTATAAAGAAGGAGAAAGGGTGAAGTCTATTCTAGAGAGGTTCTTATCAATTGTGAATGATCTCAGAACCACAGACTATGTCATGACTGACATTGACCTTAATACAAAGCTGCTAAACTCTATGCCAAAGGAATGGTATACTGCCTGCAAGTTCATACTTACAAAGCACAACTTCAATGAGCTAAAAGTGGATGATGTCGTGTGCTTTCTTCAAGCTGCAGAGATAGAGATGATAGAAAATGAGATGATTAAAGAGGAAAGACCCTGCTTCAATGTTTCAAATGCATTGATTGCACCTACGGGTAATTTGACTACCAAGAATCAACAACAGATTCCTATCATTAAAGAACCTGTTGAACTTAATTCTGATACTCCAAAATCATTTGTTGGTGGTAGCACAAGTAATCATGAAAACCAGCAAAGATTCAATGTGCAGCTGATTGATGATACTGATTCTGCCTCTATGGCAAGTGGGAATGTTCCTCACACTAGTGGTGGAAATGGTCAAAACAGTGATACACAGGCCTTGCTTTCTATGTTTACTGAGTCATATACTGCATTTGTTGCAAAGAATTTGATTCACACAAGTGTAGTACAAGATGATCTTGAGCCGATACATGCTGATGACTTGGAGGATATGGATTTGAAGTGGCAAGCAGCTATGTTGGCTCTTAGAAGCAAAAGGTTATATAAAAGGTTTGGTAGGTCACTCCTATCAGGGCCAAATGAAAGAATTGGTTTTGACAAGTCAAAAGCCATTTGCTATAACTGTCAACAGCCTGGTCATTTTGCAAGAGAATGTAATATGCCAAGAAACTTCCAAGTGAACCAATTTCAAAACCAACCAAGAAATCAGCAGCCTCAATATCAACAGAGACCCAACACCAACAACTTCAACAACAACTTTAACAACAATCCCAACAACAACTATAATCCCAGCCTCAACAACTTTCAACCTCAAATGAACAATCATGATCAAGGAGTGCCTCAGAATCAAGGTTTTCAGAGGAACAACAATCAAAACTTTCAAAATGTTCCAAACAACACTGTTTCAGCCAACCAAAACCAGATCAGAAATCAAGGAAATGTTGCTGTAACAAATCAGCATGAAGGTAACTTTGATTAGAGCAATCATGAAGAAGACATTGCAGATGATATCAAGAAGGAAAATGTGGCATTCATGGTTATAATTGAGAAAGAAACTGGATCATCATCTCAGGAACAGTCCACTCCTCTTAATGACATATGGTACATGGATAGTGGTTGTTCTAGGCACATGACTTGTGACAAGAGGTCTCTTATCAATTATGAAGAAAAGTTTGAAGGTCCTGTAGCTTTTGGTAGTGATGAAAATGGTGGAAAGATTGTTGGAAAAGGAATCTTAACAAATGGAAAAGTTTCATTTGATAATGTGTTTCATGTTGAAGGACTTTAGTAACATCAACTGAGTATATCACAAATGTGTGATAAGGCATACAAAGTCAGTTTTGATGATTCCCACCGTTTCATCTTAAAACCTGAGTTTGTGATTCCACCTGAAATGATTATGATGATGGCACCAAGAAATGGTAACTTGTATGAGTTGAATATGAAAGAAGCTGTTTCAAGAGGAGGTGCATGTTTTGTTTCCAAAGCCACTGAAAATGAGTCAAAATTGTGGCATAGGAAACTGTGTCATGTGAACTTGAAGAGCATGAATAGACTTGTCAAAGGTGAGCATGTCATAGGCTTACCTACAAGAGAGTTCAAATTGGAAGATCATTGTAGTTCATGCCAAAAGGGAAAGCAACACAAATCTACTCATAATCCAAAGCTCATCAAATCAATTGATCAAGTACTTGAATTACTTCACATGGATCTCTTTGGTCCTGTGAGTGTACCAAGTATAAGGAAGAAAAGATATTGTCTAGTCATTGATGACTACTCAAGATATACAAAGGATGAGACTGCAGAGTTGATTAAAGGTTATGTAACAATGATTGAGAAAAAGTTGAATAAGAAAGTTAAAATGATGAGAAGTGACAATGGTACTGAGTTCAAGAATGGAGTTATGCAAGAATTTTGTGCAGAAAAGGGAATACTACAACAATTCTCAGCTCCTAGAACTCCTGAACAAAATGGTGTTGCAGAAATAAGAAACAGAACCTTGATTGAAGCTGCAAGAACCATGTTGGCAGATGCCAATTTACCTGTCACTTTTTGGGCAGAAGCCATAAATACAGCCTGCTATGTTCATTACAGGGTACTTGTCAACAAAAGGCATAACAAAACTCCATATGAAATATTTCACAATAGAAAGCCTTATATCAAGTTTTTCAAGCCCTTTGGATGCAAATGTTTTCTTCTGAACAAAAGGGATTATTTGAACAAGTTTCAAACAAAATCCCTAGATTGTTTCTTTGTTGGATATTCTACACACTCAAAAGCATACAGAGTATATGTGAAAGACCATTTGAGTGTAATTGAATCATCTGACATCATCTTTAATGAGAATCAATTCAATACAGTTGATTGTGCAGCATGGCTGTTTGATCATGAAAAGTTGATAAGGTCCATCAAGATCTATCTTGAAGACTCTGATGACTCATTCTACAAGACCAGTGTAATTGAAGAGAAAAAGAAGAAAACATTGGACTTGGAAGAATTATGGAAGAAGGTTGCTAGAAAAGAAAAGGAATATACCTTTGTGAAGAATTCCTCAAGTGATATTGTTGAATAAGATAAAGAGAATAATCAGGAAAACAATCACAATCCTGAACATGATCATACTGAGAACAATCAAGACAATCAAGATGTACATAATGATCAAGTTCAAAATGAGGGAGTCACAAGCAACTAAACAAGTGAAGAAGCAGCTGCATCCACTGCAAGGTTTCAAGACCTGTTTCAAAGATTGAATTTAGAAAACAATGGTGCATCTACTTCAGGATAACATAATGATGAAGCACCAGAATTTCATGATGCAGAAACTGATTTGATCATTGAGGAACCAGATCTCAATGAAACAAATCTTGACACAAATTTGTCTGCAGATATGATTGTACAAACTCCTTATGTGGAAAAGAATCATCCTTCTAAAAACATCATTGGAGATTTGCATGAAAGAGATACAAGAAGTCATTCTGAAATTACAAACATCTGTCTTTACTCCTGCTTTCTATCCTAAATAGAGCCAAAGAACATTGATCAAGCACTAAAAGAAAATAGTTGGGTGGAAGCAATGCAGGAGGAACTGGCACAGTTCAGAGATTTACATGTGTGGGATCTTGTTGATAGGCCAATAGACAGATATGCAATAGGAACCAAATGGGTTTTTAGAAACAAAAGGGATGAGAGGGGTCTGGTGATTAAGAATAAAGCTAGACTTGTAGCACTGGGATGTCTTCAAGAAGAAGGAATAGACTTTGAGAAAGTCTTTGCACCTGTTGCAAGACTTGAAGCTATCAGGATCTTTCTTGCATATGCTGCATCAAAGAACATTAAAGTGTTCCAGCTTGATGTTAAGTCTGCATTTCTAAATGGAAAGATCGATGAATAAGTGTATGTAGCTCAACCTCCAGGTTTTGAGGATCCAATTTATCCAAACAGGGTGTATAAGCTAAACAAAGCCCTTTATGGATTGCATCAGGCTCCTAGAGCATGGTATGATGAGCTGTCAAATCATCTTCTAGAAAATGGTTTTAAAAGAGGAGCCATTGACAAGACACTCTTCTACAAAAGAAAGGGATCAGACTTGCTTCTGTTACAAGTATATGTGGATGACATCATCTTTGGATCTACAAATGAACAAAGGTATATGGAGTTTGAAGGGGTAATGAAGTCCAAGTACAACATGAGTTCTATGGGAGAAATGAACTTCTTTCATGGATTACAAGTTCAACAGAAAGCTAAAGGGATCTTCATTCACCAAAATAAATATGTGTAGGACATTTTGAACAAGTTCAATTGTCATGAGTATAAGACTGCTTCAACTCCAATGGACTCCAAAGAAAAGATGATTGCAGATGAAAAGGGGGAGCATGTGGATGAACATGAATATAGAGCCAAAATTGGATCTCTGATGTATCTGACTGCAACAAGACCAGATATCATGTTTGCTGTATGTGTTTGTGCAAGATTCCAATCAAGTCCAAAAGTCTCCCATATGAATGTTGTCAAAAGAATATTCAGATATTTGAAGGGAAGACCAGACTTAGGAATTTGGTATCCAAAGAACCAATCTTTTGATCTGATTGCATATACTGACAGTGATTATGATGGCTGTAACATGAGCAAAAAGTCAACCTCAAGAGGATGTCAATTTTTGGGTGAAAGGCTAGTGTCATGGCAATGCAAGAAGCAGACTACTGTCTCAATCTCCACTGTAGAAGCTGAATATGTTGCTGCATCTGCCTGCTGTGCACAAGTTCTATGGATTCAAAATCAGATGCTGGACTATGGTTTGAATTTTCTAGAACACCCCTATTCTTATTGACAATACTGCTGCATATTTTACTGTTAAGAATCCAGTTCAACATTCTAAAACTAAGCACATTGAAATCAGACATCACTTCATCAGAGATTGCAATGAAAAAGGTCTGATTGAAATGCAAAGAGTTTATACAAGTGACAATTTGGCTGACATATTCACCAAACCACTTGATAGAACCAGGTTCAACTTTCTTCTGAAAGCCCTGGGAATGATCAACTCAGATGAAATCTGATTAAGGATGTGTGCCGAGTTGTGTACCTCTATGTGCTAACTGATTATTTTTGTTAGAGGTGATAATGAATGTTCAGTAAATATGTTTGATTATGTTACTTGAGTATGTTATTGATTATGTTGCTTGATATGTTAACTGTTATGTGATTTAACTAATTTTGTGTGCATGTTTATTAGTTGATGTGCATTTGTGATGTTAGGATAAGTGTTATTGTTATGAACTACTTGTTAGTATGCTTATCTGATATCAGTGCTTAATTGCTTGAATATGTGATTTATCTGATCTTCTGATGTTATTAAGATAGGTTAGACTTTGAATGTTAGTACTGTCTACTTTCTTGAGGATATCAAGTTTGATTAAGATTTGATTATGTGTTACAACTGTTTATGTCAAAATGTGTTTTATGTCAAAATTAAGTGATAAAATGAATTTTATAATGAATTTTGCATAAATACTCTATTTTGGTCAAAACTTGAGCAAGTTGATTAATGGTGTAGAGACATGATAAGATTATTCAGTTTAAGCTTTGAAGAAGCTTAAAAGAAGGATTTTTAAAAAAAAATCTCAAGTAGTTATTTTTCCTGAAAATTATGTCATTTGCCCAGTTGGAAGGACATGCACTTGTGTATGATTGGTCCTTAAATCTCTACAGATTCAAAGGATAGCCATTGACCTGAAAACTGAATGCATTTGGGGCAATCATAACTTGTTTCTTATTCCTTCACTTAAAACTATGTCATTAGCTCTGACTTTGAAAGGACATATATTCACATGTATGTTTGGTCCTGCTGACCACTTTTGGTCAAACAGGATAGCCATTTACCTGACAATGAAGAGACTTTGGGGGGATTGAATATTAAACTGTATTTATATGGGAAATGATAGTACATTGACTACTCAACCAATCATATGGATTTAATAGGCTAAAAGGACCTTAGTATAGTCATTAACATGTATGGTTGCTTTCTCATGATGATGTAAAATCTAAGGTGATATAAACATAATGAAAATGCTAATCTTTATGTGGAGATACATAGTTATCTTTGCATGTCTCAAGATAAATCTCTCCAAATGATAGGCAGAAAAGTGATTACCCAGTCATACACAAGCCTGTTGTTATTTGGTCAACCAAAATTGAAACATCTTTAAATATGACAAAGAACATGCTTAAAAAAATTTGATAAAATATCAAAAACAAGGGGTAGAATGAATAAATCAACCAAAAGTTGATAAGTGTTTTAAATATTTTATCAAACAAGAGGGTTAAAACTAAGAACTAAAAAGATGTAGACATAATCTGTCTCATCTCGAATGAAAGACCTGTTATTTAACTGTAAGTCCAACGTTCAACCTCTATATATGTTTGAAAAACAAAAATACAAAAAGATCCAATAAGTTATGTCATACAAAAACATTTTTTAACCAAATACAAGAGATTGGAGTCAAATTGGGGTGATCTGGGGAAAGCCAAATAAGCTTTGAGAAGAGATATGAGGCATCATTGCACAGTGTTGACCATTAATGCATTATGCTTAAATTGAACCTTAATCATATCACCAAAGAAATGAAATTCATGCTAAGTTTATACCTGCTATTAACCTTTCTATGTTGTCATAATAAATGCTGAGAATGAAGTATTGAGAAAGCTACTTAGTCAATATGATCCCATTCTTGAGATCTTTTCAGAAAATGGAAGAAAATGTTTTGAAGTGAAATACAACTGAAATTTGATCTCTAAATGCACCATTTGCTCTTAAACTATGTTCTATAATGAAAAATATGTTTTGACAAAGTGGTTTAAGTCAAAAAGTGTTGCATTTTGCCTTTAATAGGTTGAATATGTAAGTACGGGTAAGGTTTGATGTTTTATAACCTTTCTGGGCACAAAACAGTTGAATATGTTTGATTATGTATTTTCGGGTAAGGTTTGATGCTTTATATCCTTTCCGGGCACAAAACAGTTGAATATGTTTGAATATGCAATTTCGGGTAAGGTTTGATGTTTTATGGCCTTTCCGGGCAAGCTTAGTCATTTTTGACTAAGTTTATGATTTTCGGGCATGCTCTGAAGTGTTTACACTTTCCGGGTAGAGTACATGTTGTACTCACTTCCCAAGCAAGCCGGAAGTCTTGAGATGATTATGTGTTATAGCTAGCTTTTAACAAGAATATCTTGATTCGGGCAAACTTTGCATTTTATATGCTGATTGTTATTCCAAGCAAACTTTGTGAACTTGAGTAAGTACACCGAGTAAGCTTTGTGATTTGTGTGAATATGTTGTTAGGAAAGGCTTGTTAACCTTTCCGGGCACACTTAGATATTATTATTTAAGTTTGTCATTTTCGGGTATGGTTTGACATGTTAAAGTTTCTAGAGTAAACTAAACTCTGTTCAGTTTAGTTCTCAGGAATACCTGATGATTAATTATGTGTATCCTAGTAAGCTTAATGCTAACATAGGTTATTCGGGCAAGCTCTTTGAAATTTTAGACTATAGCACACTTAAATGTTTATGTGTTTTTAATTTCATTCAAAGCATGCTCTGTGATATTTGTGTTTATGATTTCTTTGAAATTACAAGTGTTTTCGGGCAAACCTTGTTTTCCGTGCACACTTTATATTTCGGGTACACTTTTGTTCCCTCAATAAACTTGGTAATTTAAAAACTTGACTTTCCAAGTACACTATGTGCTAGAAGTTCTTTTCCGGGCACACTTTGTACTCTAGGAAGGTTATTCGGGTATACTTTGCATAAGAAGGTTGTTCATGCACGTTAAAACATCATAAAGGTTGCTCGGGCGCACTATGCTTCCAAGTATACTGGAGTGAATATGTTTCTTAGTAAGATTGATTGATTATGATCATTATTCCAATAGAGTTTATGCTAGATTAAGCTTTTAATTTAAATTTGAGAAATTTATATGGGTATCTTAATTGATTCCTAGCAAGAATGTTTATTTGATGTTTATACTTGATTATTTGCCTTGTGATTAGGTTCTCAAGAAATCTAGTATTTCGGGTAAGCTTTCTTCATGGTGTCTTGATTTTAAATTACTTAGGTTGATCAAGCAAAGTTTTAAAGTGAAAGAGATCGGGCAAACCTTGTAAATTTAAATGAAAATATTACCAAGCAAGGTTTGATGTTTATATTCGGGTAAGCTATGTGTAAGTGGAGGTATACCGAGTAGACTTTGGATATATTAAGCTTTCCGAGTAAGGTTTAATTAACTTAAATGATAAATGTTTTTAATATATCAAGTGGATAATGTTACTGTTTGATAGCTAATAATTCACAAAATGACAAAAGCATTTAAAACCCACTTTCAAAAGGTATATAAGAGGGAGTTAGGCAAAATTTTCAACATTACTTTTCCTTCTCTCTCCTTCCACTACAACTGCTTACTCGCAAAGAAACCTAAACCGAGTTATCACATTCATCTTTAATCCAAACCCTAATTTGAATCAGCCCTCTAATTCCGACTCGGTAAGCAATAATAATGTGTCTTCCGATCACGATTAGACTACAATGGGCTTTGATTATGTATTTGATTACTAATACTCTGTTTATGTGTTTAGGTTATAAATTTTTCGAAGAACAGGTTCTTGATGATTTTTTTCTCTCTTTCTTCTTCATTGTTTATACCTTGAAATTATTTAAAGTACTGAACTTTATGACTAATTTCACTTTGAATATATTTGATTATGATGTTCAGATATGGCAGAAGAAGAACAACCCAAGTACTTCTTTGAAAAGAAACACAATATGTATGCACTTTTACAAGTCACACCTGACAATGAGCCGGTGGTAAGAATGATTACTTGGATGGCTTGATCAAATGTCAGTTTTGCTTTCACTGAAAGTCCTGTCATCTATAGAAATCACTCATTTGATTTCTGGAGATCTGGAACACTTGTGGATGACATAAATGGCCGAAGAATTGAAGCCTCTGTTGCTGGCCATGAGATACACGTGACAGAAAGAATGATCAGAAGATGTTTGCGGTTGAATGATGATGATCATAACCCAATAAACTTCAATACAACACACCTGATGAGAATATTTGAAGAAACGATGGGTTATCAGGGAACTGTACATGATGGCAGTTTCAAAAGGGGATGTTTCCGATGCTGTATAGATTCCTCATTCACCATGTGATACAGGGGTTTGCTCCAAGGAAAGGATCATGGACTTTGATGAGTCATGATTTAGCAAATGCTACTGTTGGAATTATGTATGATCTACCCTTCACTTTTCAAAGATGATATTTGAAGGACTGGTAGCAAACTTGAAGAAGGAAGAGAAGGATAGGTTCTTAAAATATCCAAGGTTCCTGCAGATAATCTTTAACAGAGAATTACAAGATCTACCCACTATGGGAATTACACACCTACTGCAGAACCCTGACACATACAAGAGAATTAAGATTCCGGGTGTTGCCAATAGATTCAATTCTGAAGTTCCTTTTGAGATCTTTCCATGGTTGTTGAACCAAGACTTGAATGTGATGCCAGTGCCTGAGTTAAGCTCAAAGGAGGAATGAGGAGAAGATGTTGAGAGTGATGATGATGGTTCTGATGATGGAGATGATAATATTGATGGAAATGAAGGAGGAGCTGGAGTAGCTATGGATGTTGATGTACCTGATCAGGGGGAGCAACTTGAGCAACCAGAACAACCTATTCCAACACCACCACAATCACCATCACACATTGAACAACTCATTATACCCCCACCACCACAGACTCCACCACATCAAACCACTCAATCCCCACCTCAAACCCTAACCATAAGCCAACCTGAAACATCAACACATATATCTACAACACCACAATCACCACCAACCAATAGCCCAATTTACACTGAGCCATTCATTCCAAGCCCAACCCACACACAATCCCCACCAATCACTAGCCCACCTAATACACAATCACCACCACTATCCATATTCCAAACCCACACCACAAACCAAGAACCACCTGAACATGACCCATTTTCCACATCACCACCTATAACACCACTCACTTACACAGACTTATTCCAAAGAAATCTGGATTTAATGTTAGAAAATGTTGAATTAAAGAGAAGGAATGAGGAGGTGACTGATGAAAATGTAATGTTGATAGAGAAGTTGGTAAGAGCTGAATTGAAAATAAAGTCCCTGGAGCAGGAGGTTGAGAAGACCTCAGCTGCCCCAAAACAGGGGGAGAATGAAAGTATGCCAACTGTCTCTGATGTAAATGTTGAAAATGAAACTGTAATAGTTGTAGTGACTGCAGATAGTTTGAAATTGATTAAGAATGCTTATGATGATGGAGAGGAGAGTAGTGAGGAGAGAAGAGCTGAGGATGATGAGTATGAAGGTGATAGATCAGATGTTGGAGAACAGGATTATGATTATAATGATGAAATAGTGAATGTGGAGAGGGATGATGAGAATGTTGAGACAGAGGATAGGATTGAAAAGACAAATGTTGAAGAAAATGTAGCTGCTACTGATACAGCTACTGATGTCCTAACTGACTTTCAGACTGAAGTAGAGACTGAAGTGATTAACGAAGGGAATACTGCTACTGAGGAGCCTATTACTCAAACTGAACAACCAGAAAGCTCCAAGAGGGTAGTGTACGACCCTGAGTTAGAAGCACTTGAAAAAGAAATAGATGACTATGTACAGTCTGAAGATGAAGAGGGTGTGAGGAGGAGAATTGAGAAAGGTAAAAGAAAAATCAGTGGAGAAGAGCATGTTAAGACTTATCCAGAAAAAGATGTGTCATTTAAAGATGATGCTATTGCTGATGAAGCTGCCTTAACAGAACAAGAGAATATCATGAGTGAAACAAGGGATAGGGAGATACTGGCCCAATCCCTGACTCCTGAAGAAATGGCAGAACAGGAAGTCTTAATCAAACAAGCCAAACTTGCAAAAGAAATTATTGATGATGTGGCTGATCAAGAAATAATTGAAGCCTTGATTAAGTTAAAAGAGCAAGAGGAAGCCGACAAGTCTTTTTCTATGGTGGTTAGCATGTTTCAACCACATAGCCAACCTGAAAAAGAATACCAACAGGACCCTAAAAGGAATCCTGAAAAGGAGAAAGAAGAATCTGTTGAAGAAATGTTGGCTAAGGCCTCAAGAATACATGAAAGAGTGGAAAGATTTGAAAAGAAATACTCAAGAAAGACAAAAGCCACTGATCATGGAACAAAAGATGATCAGAAAACAAAGAGAGGGAGATGGGATGAAAAGAACAGATGCTATATTGAGACTCCTGATGATGTTGATAATGATGCTAGTCCAATCAGGGCAATTCCATTGCAGACACTGCAACCAGGTCAACAGATTCCTGGTGTTCCTGATGTCCCTATTAGAACTGAACAAAATCCAGATCATCCACCCTCAGATGAACCAAAGATAGATGCAGTAAATGAATCAACTGAAGAGGATGATGAAACTGATGATTTTGATGAAAACAATGATGATCAAGGGAAAGGAGGTGAAGCTGTCAATGTTGAATCTCCACAAGTTGAAATGACTGATGAGCAGAGAGTCAACATTGAGTTAAGTATGAGAGAAGCTTAAAGAAGTCATCCATTGGTAGTAAAGTTGAGGAGGTATGGCATAAGCTTTGAAACTTTGGCTGATCTTGATGATGATCAGTTGCAAAAGAGACTTGATAAGGAGAGAGATGGCCTCAAGAAAAAGATGGAAGAAAAGAACAAGGAGAGTCAAAATTTCATAGAATATCTCAGAAGACATAATTATTCAGAGAAAGATCTGTCTCACTTCAAATTTGACCAACTCCAAGATCAGTATAACAGTGAAAGAGAAAAAGTGATTAAAAAAAGTGTAAAGGAAAATGAGAAACTTGAGAAGATGGAAACCTTGAAGAAAAGGTATGGAGGCATGTGTGGATATCTGCTGGAAAAAGGTTTGAAGCCAGAAATTGTAGAGAACTTAACTAGAGAATCAGTGTTGGACCAGTACAATAAACTGAAAAGAAAAGAAAAACTGAAGAGGGTCCAAACTGAGAGCTCTACTAAACAGTCTGAACCAACTGATGAACCTCAAGCAAAGAAAAGAAGAATTCAAACTGTGAGGGAGAAAATAAAGGAACAAGTCAGATCAGTTGAAACTCCTACCCCACAAGAAGTGAAGCCTGAACCTGAAGATGAACCCATTGTTCCTTGGGAGAATGAAGAGATGATCAATATTCTGAGGAACATAATGATCAATCAAAGGGGAATGAGTGAAGCAGACTTTAATGTCTTGGAAAAGGAGGATTTGAAAAACCTTTTCTATGTCCAAAAGGCAGAGTCGGAGAAAGCTCTAAGGGAAGGAGAAAACCCTAGAAGCTTTGTGGATGGAAAATTTGTACCTGCTGGATTGTCGAACAGACCTGGTATGGCAAAAATATTGCTTGATCTTAAAGAACTAGCAGGACAAAACATTGTTGATCTTGCCAACCTTCCACCAGAAATGGTAGAGGCAATCTACATTAAAGTTTTCAACTTAAGGCCTGGAAAACCAATCAAGTCTATTCCTTTTAGGCCTCCAATCTCCATAAGACATCCACAAGGTGGAAGAGGTGAATCAAGTAGTTCTGCACAACAAAGAACAATAAGACCATAATCTGATTTGGATCTTCCAAGAGAAATCTACTTTGATTCTGTTACTGAGTCCTTGAAGGTGACTATGGAAAGTAAGCAATTGAGAGAAATTGTTGTAAGAAGTGACTTTCGTGAATATACAGAAGAACAATTGGAAAGGATGGTCAATCTTAATTTGTATGACTACAGAAATAGAAATAAGATGGCTGTAAGGCAGATGAATGATTTGTCAAAGTTTTTGAGAGACGAAGCTGACAAAGGATTCAAATTCTTAAAAGAGAAGAGAAGTTGGAGAATTATTCAACTTCACAGGTCAAAAAGGACAGATAAATTGAAAAGAATGGACATTGCTGAAAGAGACTATATGATGAATATCAGAGGAATGAATCCATTGTCAAATATGAACACATGCATAAGCCTAGGAAGAAGAATGATAGGCCCCAATTACACAATACAAAGAAATGGCATTATAACTGAAGTGGAGTACAAAGAAAATAATGACCATTACTTACTGAGAAACTCTGATGAAAAAGTACTGGGATTATCAAGAAAGATGAAGACTTGACCTGTCTGCATGTTGAGGATTTAATGGATATAAGGGATTTGGTTATACCAGAAATTCATACTCACTACCGAATCCTTAATATCTTTAAAATGAAAGTTTCATCAGAAATAGTCAATCGAAGACAAGCCGTTCGTAATGCAAGGAAGAGACAAGATGAATAGAATAGGCTTTGTTTTTTGTAATATCTTCGGACAGCTTTTGATTATGTAATTTGTTTATGTTATCTGAATATGTAATTTGAATTTTAATTTGATGTGTGTTTTTGACTAAGTGTAAGTAACCTTAGAAATGTTTTGGGTCAGCTGAGGTGTTCCAATCTAGGGGGAGATTGTTGAGTCAAATATTTGACCAAAATGAAGTATATGGAAGATTGGAATCTTCTCAACCTCCTCAGAATTCGCTAAGTATGGATCCGGGCACACCTTAGACCTCCGAGGAAGCTTTTACTTAGCCGGGTACGATATTTTTTCTATCGGGCAAGGTTATCTTCAAGTAGTCTTCTTTAGTGGATATCCGAGCAGGGTTTGCAAATTAGTGCATTGCCGGGCAAGGTTCACTAGTTTATGTAAATCCGGGCAAGGTTCACTTTATCAAGAAAGTATGTTCTTCATAGCCAAGGAAAGTTCACTCCCGAGTAAGCTTTTGGCTAACCAAGTCCATGAAGCCAAGTGATTAGAAGACCGGGAAAGGTATTCATTAATAATAGTGGTCCGAACAAGCTTGATGATTTAGATGAATATCTTTAATTAACATTGGGCAAGGTTCAACTCAAGCAAGGAACAGTACTCCCGAGTACACTTTGCTAATAAGTTATTTTATAGCAAAGAGTTGAAATGGACAATTGAAGAACAAGGTTGCTCGTAAGAGTTTGTCGGGCAAAGTCTGGCAAAACCAAGAAGACTGAATTCTACCCGGTGAGTATTTTACTTGGTAAAATACTCTTCAAGTAAAGTCTACCCGAAACTGATCCCGGGCACACTACTATGTTGCCAAGTTGTGAAGGATGGCAGAGTAGACAGCATACTCGGAAAATGAAGATTGATGCAAAGCCTACCCGGAAGACTTGTTTTACACTTAGAATATTTCTGATTATGTAATTTGAATATGTATTTACATTTAGGGTTTCTAGAAGGAATGACAGTTGTCCTAGGGTGGCAGGCCTATAAATAGAATGTTTTAGGGCACGCCGCCTAAGACAGACAAGGATAAGGACACGGACAAGGCAGACAGACACATTAATTAAGAAGGAATATTGTGTGTGTGACGGCTGTCCTAATTTAGTACGGATAAACCTTCCTTCAATAACCCCTAAATCGATTATCCAATTTGTATGATGAATATTATATGAATGGAAATCTTTTGAGTGAATCTTGTTTGTGTTGGTTACCTTTGAATATTGATTAAGAAACCGTATGTTTGTTATTAATTCCGCCTTTAACAAAAGGACATCTTTCTAAATATAGCAACCCGTCATTAACTCTCTTGTCGACACATCTATTTGTGTGAGTTATGACATGATTAAATAAGATCCAGCAGAAATCGGGGACCCGACATACCATATATATAGATTACGCGTTAAACGGAGATGATTATTGGGGGAATTAGAGTGAACAGTGGCTGCGACTGGGCAACTTCGCCTGCAGCTAAGCTCGCTGTACAAGTTCGCCAAGCCAAGTTCTCTAATCCATGTTCGTCGAGCAAGTTCGCCAAGCTATAACTTCGCCTGGTGATAAGTTCGTTCACTGCTAACTTCGCCTGAGCTAAGTTCGCTGGACGTTAAGTTTGTTGAACGTCAAGTTTGCTAATGTTAAATTCATTTAATATTAAGTTTGGCAAAAGTTAGGTTCGCTGAAAAATAAATTAAAATCCTAATGGAAAATGTGTTAAGACAGTTAAGGTAAATAAAATTTTTCCAAGCTGACCCCAGCCAGGGACTCTGCCCCTTGGACCCTGCTAGGAGCTGCCGCCCCTAGACCCCGCTGCCAGGGGCGCTGGCCCCGGACCCCCGTTCGTTGTGGGTTATATAAAGATAGAAATACGACATGAGTAGTAATAGTTAATTGATACATGTAATTGTTATACAGTTAGTCGTGCACAGCTCAAGAAGGGAATAACGATAAACGGTGAACATAACCGCATTCAGGTGAGTTTCTAGCCCATTTCCTTGTTGTGTTTTCGGGGCTTTGTGCATACTCGATGTGATAGTTAATACACTTACCTTAACTGGTAAGTGTATGCCTTATATGGTTTATATGTTATGTATGTATGTCTTAAATGTGAATGAAAGCATAAGGATGAAGCTGTTGCTCGTGCCAAAGCTAATCAGATGACTTCATTCAAGGTCGTGTCAAAGGTTCAAGGTGATATTATTTCATGGTTATTTGATCTTGATTTGAAAGTGTGTATTGTTAAATGGGAGAAAGGGATCCAATACTATGAGAAGATGATCGATGTTCTCTCCCTACCCGCGATGGGATGTTCGTACCCTCGCGTGTAGACCATTCATGAATCGTGGGGGAAATTGACATGCAGACTGGTTTCATCAACATTTGTTGTTCGAAGTCAACCATGGCTTTAAGTTTTTCAAACCACAGGTGCCTACTCGTAAGCGTATCAATGAGATTGATCCAAGAACGGGCTGGAGAAAGTTGGTTCTTAAGGTAAAACCGCCAAAGACCATGAAGCGTGTGCCGGTGAAGACGTTGCATCAACACATGTATTTATCATTCAACCACAGAACTAGCGAGGCCGTCATTGTCTTGGGTAAAGGGTTAAAGACCGAGCTGATAAAGATCATCGATCTGATGTGGCTCGTGAACTTGACAGAGACCGAAAACGACGTGCTTTTCAAGAATAAGATATTGATCGAGCACAGTGAAGACTATGACCGTGCAATGCAGTTTCAACGCGTTGTTCGAGTGTGTCATGAGCATGGAATTCACAGTTGTAGAGATTGGCAAACAAAGCGCTTCAAATAAGTTAAAGACAAAGAGCTCAAGACGAGGGGGTGTCTGTTAGTACACTGTTTTGCGTCTCAAGTCTTTGTATTTATCGTTAATGTATTTATCGTTTTATTTATGTAATAATTATTAAAGACAATTAATGTAGTTCGTTAAGGTATCACCTAGTTCGTTAAGGATGTTTAACGAACTAGACTTAAGTTATGTTCCCTCCTGATTCGTTAAGGATGTTTAACGAATCAGGGGGTGATTCGGTAAGTCTATTATGGTTATTGTATGTAACGAAGTGGGTGGCTAGTTCGCTACGGAATGTGTAACGAACTAGACCCATCTTCTATATATAGTGGTTTCTTTCCACTAATAATTTAAGTTTGGAGTTAAGATTAACAAACCTCTGCCAATTTGTTCTCTCAAGCTTCATCTTAATATTATGCAAACACATATATACAATCTATACTAATATATATAACATTAATACGTAATCGTATAAGAGCATCATGAACAAGATCCGTAATCGTTATTATAATCTATTAGATCTGAGATCTGAAGTAATAGGTATTCACAGCTGGTTGGATTCATGTACTTGAATTTGTACTTGACAGCTATTTTCAAAATTTTATTGTTTATTTAAAACATTTTTTTGGAGAATAATGTTTTCTTGCATATATATATATATATATATATTTATATATATAATAATTAAAATTGATGATTTTGGATGATATACGAATAAAATTGACTTGCGTAAGATACGAATTCATGATTACAACAAATTTAATATATGGACGTAAACAAAAGTTACCATCTCGTTAAAAATCTACCTAACAAACGTAGAGGATTTTGAGCAACCTACCATATATATGCGTTTTAGTATATTTGAATTTTTTTAAATGCTTGTTCTCAAAAATATATTATTCTTTCCTTAATTTTCAAAGTCTATACAAAATCACAGGTCCTTGATTGTAGCCATGATTTCAAAGATTTGTTTTGTTTTGTTTATTTAATATCAGATCTTTCATAGGTGTAGTATTCAGTACTACTCTGACAATCTCAACAATCGATCCTCTATGCGTAACCCTAGAAATCTCTCAATCTTAGTAGGCGTATAATATCAATCGTCTATCTTCTGCAACGATTCTGGTATTGATCATCTTCATATGTAATAGTCTTCAACATTAGAACTATAATACTAACCCTAATTTTGTTTTACATATTCGATTATACATAAAGTGCAATATCGATCTTCTTCAACTTTAAAGGTATCATCAACATCAGATTTGGTTATAGAGATTCAATTTACAAATTCGATTATGCCTAATTTATTGTTTACTAAAGCAATATCGATTTTAATTGTTGGATTATCAAGCGGTGTAATCGAATCTGTACAATCGATTATACCTATTATATTTGTTTTGTTTACAAACAAATTTTGACTATGGAATTACCTTTATGATGATTCAAAATTAACAGTTCTTTTATATTTTCTTTGCATTTCTATAAAATATAAAGATATGTTTGTAACTTGTAATGAAATTTGACGCATTTATAAAAAAAACTTTATAAGAAAATGCTAAATATTCAACCAATCTTCCTGCCATTTGAAGCTATTTTCATTTTTTCCACTTTCTGAAAATTGCAAATAAAATTATTTAATCTAAAATTGTTAACTAACAAAAATCCGTTGTAGAATATTTAGCAAATAAAATTATTTATTCTAAATTATTTAATCCAAAATACTAAAGCAGAAAGATGAGCTAAAAACATCATTTTAATTATTATAATTATTTTGGCGTTGATGGCTAGGTAAGTTTGTCTAGTTATGAGTGTGATTGGAATAGCCATACTTACCATAGTTAGAGGGCTCTATATTATTCTATTATGTAGTTATTTGAGCTCTTCAATGTTGATCCATTTTTAATGGAATATAATTTTTGTAAAAAAAAGTAACTTTTTAACATTTTGATTTAATTTTTTGTGCATCTTACTTCAATGATGCATAAAGGGTGCTACCAAGGTGGATAAATCATCTAGTCCATAATTGAATAAAAGTGAATGTAAGTTTATTTAATTCTTAATGTGGTGTGTAATTTGAATTAATTTGGTGTGTAATGTTTTATTTAAGTTGTAATAAGCATTTTAGATAAATATGTAACAAATAATTTAGATATTTAATAAAATCTTTTTATGAATGGAACGGTTATGCAGATCGTTGAATTTAAGAGAAAAAAATGCTAATGGTAAAATTATATACGAAAACTTTCAATTTTTATGCTTTAAAGACTTGTATATATATGCAACTATAACTTGTATCTTATAATCCGCACCTCGGTTTTGAATAAAATTTATATCAAAACGTAGATAAAAATAAGAACATTTAGATGGTATGTTTGAAGTTTTTAGAAAACATAATAAACTCAAAGATATAAAGAAAATATTAAGAAAAATATATTTGAGGAATTTGTGGATAAAGATGATGGGCTTGAGATGTAAATATATATTATATTTACAAAAAAGGCTAAAAAGATAAAGGGTAAATATTTTAATTATATTCTTACAAACTCAATTGTTATGTGATATAGGTTTTTGAAAAGACTAATCTAACCCTCAAAATTCAAAATTTCATGCAATAGGAGTTGTACTTATAGCAAGTTAGGTACCTCTTAAAATTTAAGAGGTCCTTGACTGGTGCTTTATATATATTTATATATATATATATATCAGTATATCTATATTATAGTTAATGACCCAAGCTTTACCGTTATTTTATAAAAATATTGATATGTAATTTTTTTGAATAGGGTAAAATTAATATAACTTAAAAACAAGAAAAAAAAACAACTAAATACATTTGAAAAAGTTAAGGGTTAATTTTAAAATAACTAAAATTTGTAGGGTTAAGAGTGTAATTTCTCATAAAAAAAGAGTAAATAATATTAATCACATCTTCAATTGTAAACATGAAACGTGCAGATCTGGAGACCCATCATCCCTCTCTAATTCAAACCTTAAATCCTATCTTCAACTGATAGAACTGCCATCTTCATCACAATTAATTTCTTAGTTTGAATCGCCAAAAAATGCTTCGAATCTGGACGGATGTTACTCTGAATCCGTCGGAAACTAATTCGAATCTAGCCGAAAGTTACTATGGTTTTTATTTATTTTTTTATTAAAAAAAGAGCACTTACCGTTCACCCGACGGGTCGCCGCTGCTCAACACTGTCAACCATGATGAAATCCCCAATTTGACTCTTTTATAGGTATGATTGACCCAATTTGATTTCTTTTTTAGTTATGTAGTTTGTTTCGATTTAGGGGTTAGTTTGTTTCGATTTAGTATGATTAGATTCCATAGATTGTGTGTGGTAGTGGATTTGTTACTGTGGATGTTGTAGATTCGAGCTATATTATGTATTTATTGGTTTTTTGTTAAGATTTTTGTTAAGATTTTAGGGTGGCAGGCCTATAAATAGAATGTTTTAGGGCACGCCGCCTAAGACGGACAAGGATAAGGACATGGACAAGGCAGACAGACACATTAATTAAGAAAGAATATTGTGTGTGTGACGGCTGTCCTAATTTAGTACGGATAAACCTTCCTTCAAAAAACCCTAAATCGATTATCCAATTTGTATGATGAATATTATATTAATGAAAATCTTTTGAGTGAATCTTGTTTTTGTTGGTTACCTTTGAATATTGATTAAGCAACCGTATGTTTGTTATTGATTCCGTCTTTAACAAACGGACATCTTTCTAAATATAGCAACCCGTCATTAACTCTCTTGTCGACACATCTATTTGTGTGAGTTATGACATGATTAAGTATGATCCAGCAGAAATCGGGGACCCGACAAGTGGTATCAGAGCTTGTTGATGCTATTTTGGAAAGATCGTTGCTGATTGAAGATTTGAAGAAGAATGACGTAAGCAGACCACTGTTACATTGAAAAGTGACATCAACAGATCTGTTCTTCATTAAAATTTAATAAAAGAACAAAGAAATACCCTCAATATTCATTAAAATTAAGATAACATACTAAAGTTAACAAAAACAAACATGACAAAACATAATTTAAAGCTAAGCAAAAATGAATTTAAAAGATTGAGAGTTAGCATGAGTAAAGCTAAAAAACAAAGAACATTCATTAAAATAAAGATAACATACCAAAATAACAAAAGCAAACATAAAAACGTAATTTAAAGCTAAACAAAACTGAACTTAGTAGATCTAAGAGTTAACATGAGTAACTCGGTTACGCTTCTGGACAGAGACTCGGGGTTTTTTGATCTTCATTTTTAAAACCCGAAAACCCGACCCATTTAAAATTTTCGACACCTTTCCGATCTTGATTTATTAATAAAATGGTGAATTGTTTTTGTATTTATGTTCATGATGTTTCTTATGTTTTTTATATGTTTTTTTGTTATTTATGATGTTACAAATTTAATCATAAGTATTATATCAAATTTATTTTATAAATTGAGTTGAAGAAATTTAATTGGTCATAAAGGCCTTATGACTAGCTCTTGACTAGCCATCAAATTAACTCATTTTGAAATTGTTATTAACGATTTTGGAGCCTAAATAAATCTCACTCATTCTCTACATTCTTTGCACAACCAATTTACACTCAAATCATCCAAACTTTTTATTTTCTCTCAACTCTCAAGTTTAAACTTCAAAAGTCAACTGTTCAAGAATTATTATTTTCTTTTTTTTTGTGATTCAATCCTCGGGTAATGTTTATTCTTTCGTTACGCATAATGATTGTTTCCATGATGATAACGCAAACGACATTCATAGAGACCTATCATTCTTCGTAATCGGCTCGCTTATGTTCGGTTTATGAATTTTATGTTTAAAAATCAACTTTTATTTTTACAAACTAATAATCAAGAACAAACATTTTTTTAACATACTACTTCATCTTTTTCAAATTATGTTACTCACAAACCAGACTCAAGAACCAGGTTCGTGTCCGACCAAAAACGAACCACTCGTTAAACTAGTTTTCTTAATTAATTGTTTGGTTGGAACAAACCAGACTCATCTAAAATTAATTAATAATTTAACCCATTTATTTTTCTAAGACTAAAATAAATTTTCCTAACAAATCAAATAACCAATAACCTTTTTAATAAACCAAAAATACTTTTTCTTTATAAATCATTTTGTCATAAACCGAACGTACTCGCTAAATTATTTTCTTTACGCAACTTATTTTTTAAGCCTAGCTATTTATTTATCTAGGGCCATTTGTTGAACCGAACTTTGTCAGTTCACTCGCTTAAAGGCATTTTTCTCTCTCGACTCGTTTACTTAACAAGTGAGTTTTTCATAACCCCTTTTTAACTCTTTTAATATTTTTGGGGTGTAGCATGTAACAAGTTTTTATTTCGTTAGTTATGCACTTATTTAGAAAACGATTCACATTTATCATACATGTTAATATTATTCTTGCATATTGTGTATGATTATAAGTGAACTTGCTTGCAACGTGTTTACTGTTTTTATGGTGGAAGTTACGCAAACGCATACACATAGTTGGAGGGTCCGACAGGACGTACATGCGCCGTCTAATGCTACGACTTCGGTTGTTTATGTAAGGTGGTTCTCAATTCCCCGACTTCTGCGGCCTCGGCTAAATGAACGGGAGGACGACACTATTTGATTTTATTTACATTATGTTTGAATATTTATTGCATGACGATTGTTGAATCACGCATTTTATATATATTTATATACGCAAAAACTTATGAAAACTCACCAACATGTGTTGTTGACAAAATATATTATTTTTGTCACACCCTCAAAATCCACTAACGGAGTTTTACCATCAGAGGGTGTGAACTAACAGGATCGGAATCATTAGTTATAATCAAACCATAAATAAAGTTTTCAAACCACGAAAACAATTTAAGTGTAAATAAGTGCGGAAGCGTAAAACCATAAACCAAGTGTTGCGTCACGCAGGACGACTTAAAAACCCAATTAATAACAGTTTAAAACAAGTTTGCATAAACAATAGCATTCAAAGTAATGTATGATCCTATACCGCGCGCCCGCCTTGGCTACCTGAGAATAACATACTAAAAGTGTCAACATGGGGTTGGTGAGTTCACAAGTTTATATAAAATAAAGCGTTTGCGTTTACGTTTTGCGTTTTGCGTTTTGCGTTTTGCGTTACCAGATAGTGTTAAATCAATTATATATCTATAGGTAGCTAGCCTATAAAGCAAGTATTACTAAGTGTTCGACACCGAAGCTGACTGTTTATCATTTGCCTTGCCACCAGGTCTATCCCGACCATGGTAATGTGTTAGCCAAGATTACACCCACTTATAAAGCAAGTATTACTAAGTGTTCGACACCGAAGCTGACTGTTTATCATTTGCCATGCCACCAGGTCTATCCCGACCATGGTAATGTGTTAGCCAAGATTATACCCACTTGACCTCCAGTCGAGTTTAGCGTTGGGTGGGGTTTGTCAAACCCAGTTGTACTTCTCAACAGTGACTCGCTATTAACCAATACTAAACGGTTTGATGTGTATGAAGGACTTTTGTTGTTTTGTTTGCCAATTAGCCTTTACAAGTGATATATAACTAAATAACAAAATCTAAAAGTGTTTCGGAGTATGTATTCTCCCCCAAGTAAAAAAAAGCGTTTAAAAGAGTTAAAAGGGGAACGTGAAACTCACTGTTTGCGAAGAATTCAATAAAACAAGTCACCCAAGTGATGCGCGTCACAGAAAATCCTTACTAGCGTTCTAAAACAACAAATGAGATTTTCTAAGTGTTGGAACTACTATCGAGTCTCTAGACTCGGCACATAACACCTATGCACAAGATACGTTTCATGTTTCGGTGGTGAATTGTGTGTGTCTCAACAAGCACATTGGTGATACGTTACATGTGTGAACAGCTATTTACATATCATGTATTAATATTGTACATTACTAGCAATTATCCCCACAAGGGCAATTTGGTCATAAACGTAGCAATTATTTAACAACAAGCATGTATCATGTATTTTCACATAGTTCAGCAGCTAGTTTTATCAAGACAGAATTCTACTTGAAAGATTACTCTATTCAACAGATCATAGCATATCAATTAATTCACCAAACATTGTCACAAAAGCATTAATGAGTTAGGTTTCCAGAAGTATTTTTATTGTATTTTTATTCCACATAGTTTACTCACAATGATCAAAACATTACAGTAAACTCACAGCAGTCAAAATCATGCGCAACAGAATGTTATTTGTTATTCCCGTTAAATGAAAAATCCAATTAATGCAAGACCAATTGGGTTAGGTTCTTAACTCAACATGTTAACTTCCAGAAGTGGAACCAACCCATTTGGTCTTGTAGTTTATGAGATATGATAATTACAAAACAGCCTAACAGCAGGTCTCACAATTCAGATTTGCACTTCAGTTTTGTAAAATAATAAAAGTTAACTTTTACTCGTCCAAAAATTACAAACTTAGACTTTATAGAAACTAGACTAAACATAGTACCCTGTAGTGTTAAGAATTTCGACAATTACACACATTAACATTCAGTTACAGTCATCTAAACATAAACTTAACAATCTGTCCAGTACCAGTTTTGACCTTTAATCACATTTAAATCGTTTGAGTAACCAAAACACCTCCAAATTAGGCGTGGTTGGGTTTTCTGGAAACTAGACTCATAGCACTACCTTCTAGACTCATAATTAAACCAGTTTGGTTTTATATTTAACAAGTTACACGTCGTTCAAGTTTAACTATCTCTGCTGTCAAAACTCAGCAAACACACACAATCGTCTAACATGCATCCTAAGCATACGACATATCTCCAACATAAAATAAACATAATTATCCACAAGAATCAGTAGTAAACCCTCTAGGGTTTACAAACAATCAATGATTTAACATTCTTTCACCGTTCAAAATCACATATAATCATCTAAATCAATAACCAAAGCATAATCAATCATCCTCTAATCAAAACCAAGCATATAAACTCTTAATACATGATTTACAAAGTTAGGGTTTCATGTTTATACCTTAAAAACGCAGAAACAACCAAGAGAAAGGTGAGAGATGCTTAGAAACGAGTGCGGGATGCTCCGATTATGAAGAACCAAGCCAAAACGAAGGTGATATGGGTGTGGGTGTGGCTGCCGTCGCAAAGGATGAGAGGGAGGGGGGTGAGGAGGCCGATCGGGTTTTAGAGAGGGAGAGAGGAGTTAGGGTTTTTAATATTATTAATAATAATATGTTACATCAAGGCCCCTTAACTTCTAATTATTACTTTTCTAGCATAAGTAACTTGTTTGCATCTTGAGTTAGTGTTCTATATAATATTATCAAATAGCACATAAGCCTAACACATAATTATCACATAATTATTGTTTGGATGTTTTTCGTTTATTCACCAATGGTTTGCGTCAACTCGTTTGCGTTTCGGTGCAATCCCGAAAGACTACATATGTAGTGATTGTCAAGCGTCATTTAAAACCCTAGTTTAAATGTAATGAGATGTGCGTTATAGATCAAGTGATCTTAAGTTCGAATTAACGGAGTTTGGATTAACGGAGTTGTAGGTTCCGAGCCGGATCTACACGGAAGTATCTCGTACTACGTAGGTGCGGAATCCCTACGTACGACGATACGAGCGTAAGATGTAAACTACAATAATACCGAACACGAACACACGTTACAATACCCAAAAGACACGTTGTATTGCAACCTTTCAACACGTGACAAAACAATCACAATTACACGTACTGGAATACCTTTTTTTAATACAAGCTGTAACATAGGTATATAAGGACTTCGACAACTTCGCCTAACAGACTAGGCGAAGTTGTCAATAACTTCGCTTGTCCACAAGTTCGCTTATATTAGGCGAACTTGTGAGACAACCTATACAAACCAAAACAAAACAAACTAACACGATTACAGACACTAGATACTGAACTACTGACATAATGCACCAACAGACTCCCCCTTGGCAGTAGCTTCATATCTCTATCTTCAATCACTTGTCTTGTAATCCCAAAAATCTCGAGTCACTCGTCTTCAAGCATGAACGCCTTTCTGACACAAACGGAAACTACTCTCAGATATTTCTTGGCTTCATCTTTCCAAGCAGGAATATAGAATATCTTTTTCTCGTCTAGTACCTGCAAGTCAGCTTGAGACAAATTTACCAAGTGCATAGGATCATACACTCTCAACACCTCTTGTTCATCTTCATCCTCCATGACCGCTTCAGCTGTTTGACTATCGACATACCACCATTTCAGATTCTTTAAGACATCCTTAGGCATTTGTTTCATCGGCACTTCTTTTAAAAACCGGATAGGCTTATACTTCATTACCATCCAACGTTTGCCATCAGCTCTCCTTCCTCTGTCTTTATCTTCAACAAGCTTCCCTTTCTGCGGCTTTAACAACTCGAACTTTTTCTCTTTTATACTTTCTTTCCACACGATCTTCCCAATAATCCTAGCCATATTATCATCACTCCTGTTTATCAACCCCAACTTGGCCAAATCCTTCACCTCACACTCAGGCAAGGTATTCAACGATCTCAACAACCTCTTGAAGTACTGAATACCATCGTAACGTTTAATCACAAATAGCCTCAACTGCTCATTATATAACCAGCATATAATCCCCTTCTTCGATTCAGCATACCCTTTGATATTATAACACTTTTTAAACATGGTTGGAACCGCCGGCTTCTTTGTCTTCACAAACCATTGAGCGTAGCTTTCTTTCCATCTAGGCTGCTCTTCCCATTCAGATTCATCACTTCCCATATCTTGACCCACATTTGTCTTATCAACTTCTGAAATTTCATGCTCAACATTTTCCCCCACAATCTCTCCCTCTTCAATCTCACTATCAATCAAAATGTTAGCTCCTATTTTTTCAATTTCTTCAACCGGTAACACATCGTCATCACCTACAATATCATCATCCAACATCTCCTCATCATCCACTACCACCACATCATCACCCCCAGATCCACCTGTTGAACCAGCTGACTCCCCCTGAGATGTGGAAGTCCCAAGATTTTGTTCAGTTCTTGGCAACTCACCACCTGCACCTTTCGATGCATTGGGATCATCGTCTCTATCCTTACTCTTCTTCGTCCTCAACTCATCGCCCTTGCAGCTCGTCTCCCCCTGAGATGCTAAGAACTGTTTAAAAGCATCAAAAAGTTTACCGTGCTCAACTAAGAGGGACGACTGAATCTGATTTTCTGCAACAATGCGCTGAATAGCGTGAGTCTGGATCAGGTTGATTCTTAATTGTTCTGCCACGACCCTTTCAAGAGCTGCTATCCTGTCTGAGTCAGATAAAGTTGCATCAAAATCAAATATCATATGAGAAATGTCTTGAGCATACGGTGGAGGGATTCCTAAGGTAGCCGGGACATCAGAAACAGGCTGAAAAGTAACCGCAGGTGGTATTGTAACAGATAAACCCGCGGTGGTAACCAAAGTCGACTCAACAAATCTTGCCACAACCTCCGATGGAGTAAGAGTAGGAGGTGGCAATGAAACAATTTCTGGAGCCGAAAACTGAAAAGTAGTGGGTGGAATGCCAAAGGAAGAAGATGTAGATATCACGGGAACACCCGAGGTGATCGGTCCTGTCACAGTCATCGATGCAGGGACCATAGTCATACCAGATAAGGCGGGTGGAGAGAAACGAACCACCCTCGAGCTTTCACCAGCTCCCGAGCCATCACCCGTTCTAACCCTTTTCGATCGATGAATCAAACGATCTAACTCCTCCTCAAAATCAGATTCACTGTCATCTGTATCTTTCTTTCTTTTTCCATGAATTCTTTCTTGGGCGACCAGAATCTGTCTTGCTTCAGCAATATCATCAGCTGAGGAGTCAGAGTCGGTTCTCTCAGAATCAGCTACAGACGTAGCTACCATCGACACACCAACACCAGAAACCTCCGCTCCTGAGACCTGAATCTCTGCCTCAGGGTCAACTCGCTCCATATAAAAGAACCCTTGGCCACCAAAAGCAGCTTCAAGGTCTACTTGTTCCTTTGGTGCCACAACAGGAGCAGCAGGCAGTGCTTGTTGTACCACAGGTGGTGGTTGAGAAACAACAGCCTGTTGCGGTGCCGGATCCCGAAACTCGTCTCCACGAGGAGCAACATACGCCGGGTTTATCAAATAACCAAATAGCGGAGTATGTTGTGGACGAAGCTCTGGTTTACTTCGAGCACTCGACGATCTGCATTGTGCGAATATCCTCTTGCTGACACTCTCTACATATCGAATGGGGCGGCGCTGAGGTAGCGAAGGAGCCACATGATTCAAGATCATTTGTAAGAATCTTGGATACATTAAGAATCTTTCACGAGCTACCGCACGTCTCTGACGGTCTATTTCATAAAACACCATCTGACTGAAGCTGTAAGGCTTGTTGTAAGTCAGTGCTGTCAATGCCGATTGCATCCTCGCACCCATACCGTCCGTACCAGCCTTACGACCCGACATGCACAAGATCATCACATGCATAAGAAAACGCCATTGATCCAACAAAAATCCCGTACGCCTCTGAGTGTCACCCAATGGACCGGAATAGCCCATTCGTAAAAATGCACCATCTCTGAATGGAGCAGTAAAGTCTGTAGGATCATCTCTAGTTTCATTCCCGAACTGCAAGGCGACCCTTATCTGCTCAGATGAGAACTGCACCTCCTGATTGTTAACTGTGACGTGCATAACTGGGGGCTCGACTCTACAATCATATTCTACCATTTGCCAGAAGTCTTCAATGTTCAGATGAGAACTGCACCTCCTTCGTCACCACCAGCACCACCAGCTTCTGCTACAGCTGCCATATCAGCATAACAAACGGTCTAAGTTAGAAAATCGTAAATCAAATCATAACTTCGCCTATTACCATGAGCGAAGTTAAGATAACTTCTAGTGAGCAGGCGAAGTTAGACAAAGGGCGAAGTTGAGTACAACTTCGCCTTTACAATAACATCGCTTAAAACAGTAGGCGAAGTTAACTATTAGGCGAAGTTGGGGATAACTTCGCCTAACCCTTAACAACTTCGCCTCTGATTAATTAACCAATCAAAGGAGCAGGCGAAGTTATGCCTAAGGCGAAGTTAAGAACAACTTCGCCTAAAGATAACTTCGCCTGAATATAAAGCGGCATCAAACAGACGACTGATCAGAGTTTTTAAAGGAAACTTTGTGATTAACAACATAAAAGGATGATCAAACTAGTTACGAACACTTAGAAAGAGTTTGGTTAGCGGGTGTTTAAAGGTTCTGAGCCGGATCTACCAATTGCTCTGATACCAATTGTAGGTTCCGAGCCGGATCTACACGGAAGTATCTCGTACTACGTAGGTGCGGAATCCCTATGTACGACAATACGAGCGTAAGATGTAAACTACGTTAATACCGAACACAAACACACGTTACAATACCCAAAAGACACGTTGTATTGCAACCTTTCAACACGTGACAAAACAATCACAATTACACGTACTGGAATACCTTTTTTTAATACAAGCCGTAACAAGGTATATAAGGACTTCGACAACTTCGCCTAACAGACTAGGCGAAGTTGTCAATAACTTCGCTTGTCCACAAGTTCGCTTATATTAGGCGAACTTATGAGACAACCTATACAAACCAAAACAAAACAAACTAACACGATTACAGACACTAGATACTGAACTACTGACATAATGCACCAACAGGAGTTAACCTGAAATTGACGAGTGTCACAATTTTAAACGTGCTGCAGGTTGATACGATGAAGTGACAGGACAAGAAAATTAGTTATACCTTAGAATTATTTCAATGAATAATATTTGTTTCATTTAGATGTGATGTTTTTTTGTCTCATTATCAAACTATTAGTGTACTTGTGAAATTATGAAATAAAATAAATATGTTATCACTATTAATAGTGTTACGAGCTTATGAGTGATCTGTACGTTGCACCCGGGCGTATTCCGCTTAAATTCGGGGTGTTACAGATTGGTATCAGAGCCGTGACTATAAGATAGGTGGTTAGACGTAACGACATAGAATAGTTATAGTTTATTTTTAGGGCTCCAATTGCATGAATACCCTATGTGCTGTGTGCCCGTATCTCTTAAGATTTTTCATATGCTTCAAGTATATTTATAATATTTTATAACGCCGCATGTACACATACTCACAAACAAACTCTAAGGCTTGTGCCTAAGAAATTTTGTAATCTTTTATATTTTTCAACGAATTTGTGATGTTTAATGTAATAATTCGTGTTTCGATATTTCGATTTTTCGTTGTCATTAATGATGGTGTTACTCGACGGGTATGTAGTAACTGGAAGAAGGATACACTTGTTTTTTTTTCGAATCCTTGACACCGTAGTATTATACTTAAGGATAAGCAATGCGTATAAATCACAATCAACTACGGGACCTGGTTGCTTACTTGGAGGGTTCAGAAAGGGTACTGAAACTTATTAGGCCAAAACATACCATACCAAACGTCATACGAACCACAACTTTAAGTTATCAAACATGATTATTTTCCTTTGTGATTAGTCGATTTTTCAATTTGTTTTTGTAGTTATATATTCATTTATTATTATGGTTTTAATTGAAAATTCGAAAAGTCATGGTGATACATGAATAGTCGAGTTTTCAATTCGTTTTCTTTAGTTATATATTCATTTATTATTATGGTTTTAATTGAATATTCGAAAAGTCATGGTGATACATGAATAGTTGAGTTTTTAATTCATTTTCTTTAGTTATTTATTCATGGTTTTAATTGAAAATTCAAAAAGTCATGGTGATACATGAATAATTGATTTTTTAATTCATTTTCTTTAGTCATATATTCATTTATTATTTTTGTGTTAATTGAAAATTCGAAAAGTCATTGTGATACATGAATAGTCGAGTTTCAATTCATTTTCTTTATTTATAAATTCATTTATTATTATGGTTTTATTTGAAATTCAAAAAGTCATTGTGATACATGACACTTGATTTTCAATTCAATTTTACTGTTTATATTAAGTTTGTATTGGGATACGAAAATTCATTGTGGTTCATGGATATTCTGATTTCAAATTTGATATAGTTTTAATTTGATTATTTATGAAATTCATATTGATAGGCGAAAACCCATGTTAGGTCACAGACATTTCAATCTCGAATTCAAATTTTGCTTCATGTGATTTTATTTATTTATTTTTATGATTTATATAGAGTAATTAAGATTTCAGGAATGTTTCATGTAGTGTTTATTTTGGTTGGCAATTCGAATTTCATATTTACGTCCCATGTCACGGTAATCACTTCCGCTTCGCAACATGTCTTCTCATTTTCCTCGACTTCGCCCTCGAAACCCAACCCGTAAAGTAACAGCCCAAATTTTCAAGCAATAGGCAGTCGTTATCCCGACCATGATGACCCAAATGCATCAAAACTCATCAACACCAACCATAACAACAAGCACAAACAGCAAATCTATGCCCTAACCAATCTAAAACCCAACACAAACCCAATATACCCAAAGCCAACCCAGCCAAAAAAAAGCCCTATACGAAACACACAACCTTTGTATAACTCGTTTATACGTCACCACGCAATCGCTTCACAATATCGAAATGCTTTCCACGAATCATTACACAACCATTTACCACACATTATGTTTTACCATATGCTCATGTTGCGAGCCTACTACATTATATTGACCCAATCACACCAACAATGATCAGGAACACCTAGCTTGTGTTTTTCCTCGCAACACTCTAAACCGCATTCCCTAGCCACTTGAAGCTCACTTTTAGCCTTGCTTCAACACTTAGTCATTTCCTACTCATCAAACATACTTATTATTTTAGACCACACATGTTTCTCCTCATTCATTTATTTTATGAACACATTGCACTTATAATTTAAAATCTTCGACTATTTTAAAATAGCTAATTCACAAGTATTTAATCAAGTTGATTTTCTTTAAACATACTTTAAGTCAAATCAAGTGGTTTATTATTATTATTATATCAATACTATTATTAATGTTATTATTATTATTATTATTATTATTATCATCACTACTATTATTATTATTATCACCATTATTATTCTTATTATATATAATATTTTACCAAGGTTAAATGAAATCTTTAAATAAAATCTTTTGTTTCAAACAAGTCCTAAGCTCATGAGACTATTAAATTATCGCTATAACATTTCTTCAAAACGAGACATTTTATTTGGCTATTCTCTCTAAAGTTTTCATAGGACACCACCAAAAGGGAATCCTTTATTTTTCATAAAATTTTTTTCCATGAAGTTCGCAAGCCTTAGTACTAATTAAGGACTTTCATTTATCATAATGAAATTATAACTTTGAGTTATAAAAGCATCAAGTTTTTCAACCGATTTTCACGAATTAAAATGAATGTTAAAAATCATTTTTTTCTTCCCCTCTTCCTCAATGCCAACGAGTTTCAGTTAACAAATCAAGGCACCGCCCTCACCCTAGCCTTCATACCTCAAACCCACCTACCTTCGAGAAGACAAGATCGCAAGCTACATTTTGTTTTTCATTAACTTCTTCTTCATGCATTTTTTTCATATATAGTTTTATCTAAATATAATCGAAATAATATTATGTATCTAATTTCTTCGAAGGTTGTTACGAAATTTGTATTTGAGTTTGGTTATTTATTGATTGTTAACCTATTTTTGTTTTTGTAACATCCCAATTTTTCGTTTGGATAGTAATAATAATAAAATATGATAAGATAAGTAGGCTTTTAGATGGACTTAATTGTGGACCAAAAGGGAAAGATGGGCCTTATGTCCATGGGCTTAAGGGAGTATAAATACCCCTTAAACCCTAATCCTTTCCATTTTTATCCTAATCTACATACTAGCCTATACCTTAGAAAACACACACAACACCATCTTATAACCCGAACCAAGATCCGAAGAAGAAAACCCGAGCTTGTTGGTGCTGGAACGTCGTGACGGACCAAAACAACATCAAGGCTTAACCGTGTTCGTAGTTTGACTCGTTCAATGTACGTTTATAGTTAGAAATCGTTCGTATAGGTTCGGTTTGATTTGGGAAATCATAGATCTGTGTTAGTTTGTTATAAACGAACCCAAAACAACAAATATTACTGGAATTGATTAGCATTTGATAGGTTAATTGTTAACCTAAAAGAACCCGTAACCTATATGCCTAAATCGCACCCCTTAAACATCGATGTTAGGCCGATTTGATGGTTGGGATTTGTAGGCGCTGGTCAGACGATTCCGTTGATACCAAAATCGTGATATTTGGTTAAGAAACGAAGGATTAATTGCAGATCTAAGATCTGTTGACTATTTGCTGTTCTTGACGATTTTGACTTTGACCCTTGAGTCAAAGTCTGGATAAGAACTATGGGTGATTCGTTATGGGTGATTCGTTATGGGTGATTCTTTAGCTAGTTCGTTATGGGAGCTTAGCGATCAGAGGGTGATTCGTTAGCTAGTTCGTTATGGGAGCTTAGCGAATCAGAGGGTGATTCGTTAGCTAGTTCGTTATGGGAGCTTAGCGAATCAGAGGATGATTCTTTACCCAATTCGTTAAGGGCAAAGTAACGAACTAGCAGTTTAATATAAAGACAGAATGGTCCCTGGACTTAGAAAAGAATTATATAATTACATAACAGCCCTTGGAGTTTGGCAATTTATGAAATATACCTTTAAAAGGTTAACGAGCAACGATTAACTAACCGGTAATGATTCAATGAAGTAAAACCGGCTTAGACGCGTAAGACTGATTAAGTAGCAATGAGAGTGGCTAGAGTAGTATTTGATATTCAATTATTAAACAGTTAGACGCGCACAGCTCAAGAAGGAGTAACCGTTAACAGAAGAAGTAGCTGAGATCAGGTGAGTTTCTAGCCCCATTCCTTGTTATGATTTCGGGGCTGTGTGCATACTCGATGTGTTTGTTAATACATTTATCCTAAGTGATAAGTGTATGCCATATGTGATATATGTGATAGATATGAATGATTGCTTGTCGGTACGCGAACGATCTTCGAATATTGCGCGTACTGTCAGATTATAAATAAAGATATAAATATTATATATGGATGATGTATGATTGTTATGAATGAATGCTTGTCGGGGCGTGAACGATCTTCGGATATTGCACGTGCCGACAAGGAGTATGATTGTTAATAGAATGATGTGAAGAACGCCTAGAGTGTTCTTATGCTATAAACTATATATGTGAAGAATGTGTATGCAGGTACAGGAACAATATGGTAGTTCTACGTCCGACGTAGCGAGTTAGGATGGAAAATCCCTCTAACGCCCGTTAGACATGGACTTGGCAGGTGATGGCGTGGTTAAGGACTGTGGGCCTTATACGTGATATAGATGATAGATGTAAACGTAGATAGGGACAGTGGGCCTTATACGTGTTATAGGTATAGACGTCAACGTAGATAAGGACTGCGGACCTTATACGTACTGTAGATAGGCGTCTGCACAGGAAAGAACTGTGGACCTTATACGTGCTAAATTTGTGTTGTGGCAGCATAGGAAAGGACTGTGGACCTTACACGTGCTGTATTTGTGTTGTAGTAGCATAGGGGAGGACTGCAGACTTCGTACGTGCTATGGTTGGGTTGCAACATAGGGAAGGACTGAGGAACTTGTACGTGTTGTTAATATAGGATGGTATAGGGAAGGACTGCGGACCTTGCACGTACCATAATCGGTGAATATAGGTAAGGACTGCGGACCTTTTACATGTTCACGACCTTGAGTACAGGTATAGACGGCGGACTATGAACGTACTCTCGGTAGACTGAGGATTGTGATTGTAGATATGTATGGTAGTAAGTATGTATGTAGAACAGAAGGGTAACTAGTTAAGTATAAGTATGTATCTTCGGATAGTAAGTATGAATGATATGTGTATGTAATGTATGGTTACCTGATTAACTAGAACTCACTCAGCGTAGCTGACTTTTAGTATGCACGCAGGTGATCAGACTGAAGAGTTAGCATGAGGATGGCACGTGGCATGGACTGAACGACTGGCATCTGAAGATGAAAGAAATGATGTTTTAAGTTGGTTTTAAGGAAAAGATTTAAGTGTTTTGTAATAAACGGTTAAGTTTTATATTCCGCGAAAGTTTTAATTAACTCTGATTTGTAAGAACTGTGTTTATGAGTAAATCCGACGCTAAAGTAGGGCTACCGGGAACGGGGCCTTACAATTTTAAACCCCAATAGCATTGTTTATTTTGTTAAACTTCAATAGTTTAGTTTATTAATTTTTACCTAATATTTTCGCGTAATCCTTAACCCAAGGGTTTGTTTATATAATTTTTTTGGTTAGTTTTGATCATTATAGTTCATTGTTCTTGATTTCAAGTTTTAATATAAGAATTTGTCTATTTATCTTAAAACCCACACATTGGGACGGATTATGTAGACCATCCGACGATAAATGTAATTATGGGTCGACACGTAATTATCAAAGTCCTCGCATGGTAAACATAATAAGTTCGGTTGTGTTGAGTAACTCTGAACTTGGAATGATTTTGGGAAACGGAACAAATTCAGTATGATAAGTGCATGGTGGATACGCCGCTGGTACATCCTATATATAAGTGCTCTTGCCATACATCCCATTTGTGGCGTTTTTCAGGTCATTCAAAGATCAGTGTTATTAATTTAGTTATTGATCGATTTTTTTTTCATATATATATAAATTTTGTTAAAAGTTTTAACAACTCCTTATTGTAGTTTTTTTTTAAATTATTTTTAATTTAATTTCAGGACGAAATTTCTAAAAGTTGTGAATCCTGTGACATTCGTCATTTTTAAAACCCGAAAACCCGACCCATTTAAAATTTTCAACACCTTTCCGATCTTTTTTTATTAATAAAATGGTGAATTGTTTTTGTATTTATGTTCATGATGTTGCTTCTGTTTTTTTGTATGTTATTTTGTTATTTATGATGTTACAAATTTAATCATAAGTATTATATCAACTTTATTTTATAAATTGAGTCAAAGAAATTTAATTGGTCATAAAAGACATTCAACTAGTTAAAACCATGTTTCAAGCCTTATGACTAGCTCTTGACTAGCCATCAAACTAACTCATTTTGACCTTGTTATTAACGATTTTGGAGCATATATAAATCTCACTCATTCTCTACATTCTTTGCACAACCAATTTACACTCAAATCATCCAAACTTTTTATTTTCTCTCAACTCTCAAGTTTAAACTTCAAAAGTCAACTGTTCAAGAATTATTATTTTCTTTTCTTTTGTGATTCAATCCTCGGGTAATGTTTATTCTTTCATTACGCATAATGATTGTTTCCATGATGATAAAGCAAACGACATTCATGGAGACCTATCATTCTTCGTAATCGGCTCGCTTATGTTCGGTTTATGAATTTTATGTTTAAAAATCAACTTTTATTTTTACAAACTAATAATCAAGAACAAACATTTTTTTAACATACTACTTCATCTTTTTCAAATTATGTTACTCACAAACCCGACTCAAGAACCGGGTTCGTGTCCGACCAAAAAACGAACCACTCGTTAAACTAGTTTTCTTAATTAATTGTTCAGTTGGAACAAACCTGACTCATCTAAATTAATTAATACTTTAACCCATTTATTTCTCTAAGACTAAAATAAATTTACCTAACAAATCAAATAACCAATAACCTTTTTAATAAACCAAAAATACTTTTTCTTTGTAAATCATTTTGTTATAAACCGAATGTACTCGCCAAATTATTTTCTTTACGCAACTTATTTTTTAAGCCTAGCTATTTATGTATCTAGGGCCATTTGTTGAACCGAACTTTGTCAGTTCACTCGCTTAAAGACATTTTTCTCTCTCGACTCGCTTACTTAACAAGTGAGTTTTTCATAACCCCTTTTTAACTCTTTATATTTTTGGGGTGTAGCATGTCACAAGTTTTTATTTCGTTAGTTATGCACTTATTTAGAAAACGATTCACATTTATCGTACATGTTAATATTATTCTTGCATAATGTGTATGATTATAAATGAACTTTCTTGCAACGTGTTTACTGATTTTATGGTGGACGCTACTCAAACGCATACACATAGTGGGAGGGTCCGACGGGACGTACCTGCGCCGTCTAACGTTACGACTTCGGTTGTTTACGTAAGGTGGTTCTCATTTCCCCTACTTCTGCGGCTTCGGCTAAATGAACGGGAGGACGACACTATTTGATTTTATTTACATTATGTTTGAATATTTATTGCATGACGATCATTGAATCACACATTTTATATATATTTATATACGTAAAAACTTATGAAAATTCACCAACGTGTGTTGTTGACAAAATATATTATTTTGAACGTGTTGCAGGTTGATACGATGAAGTGACAGGACAAGAAAATTAGTTATACCTTAGGATTATTTCAATAAATAATATTTGTTTCATTTAGATGTGATGTTCTTTTTGTCTCATTATCAAACTATTTGTGTACCTGTGAAATTATGAAATAAAATAAATATATTGTCACTATTAATAGTGTTACGAGCTTATGAGTGATCTGTACGTTTCACCCGGGCGTATCCCGCTTAAAGCCGGGGTGTTACATTGATCATGTAGGTCATCAGCATCTTGATTGTCGTCAGAGTCATCAACATTAATAACATCACTCCAGCACCATTCTGAAAGGTTTTTGAGTCTCTTGGCCTTTTTTTCAACCCCTTGAAACTATATAGTCAACAATTTTTAAAATCAGCAACTGAGAACAAAAAGAATATAAAAAAATATAGATACCTTTTGATTAATTCCATGATGCATATCAGATTTGTAGGGAATGAAATTAAGATCACATGAAATGACCTCAACATAATCAGAATTAGCCTGCACAAAATTGGACATGCTAAAGTAATATTAGGTAAAAAATATAACTTATGAAAGCAAAATTACGATGAATTAAATATCACCTTGTGATCTATTTGTGTTATGCTGAGAATTATCATCATTATGGTTGAAGGAGATTGAGAAATTGCAGGGTTTTTAAACATCGGATCATGTATATAAATAGTTTTCAATTAAGCTTGCGTAACAAATAAAATTCTGCCATGTGTCATCCCACTAACCCACTTCTTCATATTTGAATTACATTGTACAGTTTTTTTGCACCCAAAATTAAAATTTATAGTGGGAATCAAAAAATTTATACAAACGTTGAATCATTTAATTTTGTTTCTTTTAAAAAATAGACATGTCATTGTTATAAAATAATTTATTACATTAAATGTTAACTTATTGTTTTTCTAATTAGTCCAGCTTTTAAATAGTATCAATATATGTTGGTACATAAATGTCAGTAGTTCATAGTCTAGCGTTTGTAATCTAGTCTGTAATGTAATTATGTTTAAGTTTATGTTTATGTATGTAAGCGAAGTTATCAACAAGTTCGCTTAGGCGAACTTGTTGAACAAGCGAAGTTGTCGACAAGTTCGCCTAGGCGAACTTGTTGAACGAGCGAAGTTATGGACAACTTCGCCTGAACATATCAGGCGAAGTTGTCGTGTCTATATATACTGTAGCCGACGTTTTGTTTAGGTAACGAGAGAGGAGTCAGTTGTTGAGTTCAGTGAACGTGTCGAGAGTCTGTAATAGACGTGTTTCAAGTTATAATATATAACGTGTTCGTTTGTATCGCGTGTGATTGTCTTACGTATTCTACGCTCGTAACTACCTACGCAGGGATTCCGCACCTGCGTAGATAGCGATATCCCGTGTAAGATCCGTTCGGGAACCTACAATATAAAACAATTTATTACATTCGTTAAAAATATGTAACTGTTGAATTATTTTAATGAATGTTGAGGTTTTCTTTAAAGTTAAGAAATAGACATGTTAATATGAAACAATTTATTACATTGAAGGTTGATTTTTTGTTTTTTTAAGTTGGTGTAGCTTACTTCAATGATGCGTAATTGCACGAAGGCACGCTATGAAGATGTTGTTATCATCGGTCGGTCGTTTGAATATTGCCAAAATCATTAACAAGCTCAAGTGAGTAGTGATATTTTGAAAAAAAGTGTTAAATTATATATATATTAATTGTGAACATCTGGTACTCACATTTTAGTACTGTGCTAGGCCTACAACTTTTCCTGCATTGTGTACAGTCATCTAAGGCATTATTTTCACGAATTTCAAAGTTGGCAGTTAATGTAAATGGTGAGAGCATTTCCCTTGTGTCTATTGTAGAAAATATGTACATCTCATTCTGCTTATGGTACATTCACATGAAGCATTCTATAAATCCACGTATCCATATGCGAGGCCCTGCTTTCTTTACAGATAGATAAAAAGGAATAGTGGGGTTGGAAGAGTAGAGATCGAAGAATACCGGTAATCCCCAAATCAAGTCCACCTTCTACGGAAGGTTTCTTATCCTCGTCATCTCTAATCTGTTCAACTAGGTTTTTTTGTGCGTCGATTTTTGCATCAATTCAATCAGTCATGGTAAAGTTATTATCGTCCGATTATTATGATTATATTGTCTCTGTTATTAGTTTTGTTCAACAAGGAAGCTGATATTTTGCTCAATTTGAAAAAGGGTTGCGGCGCAGCTTATTGCCCGTTTGCCTGCCACTTTATTGTAATCGTTTTATAGTAAATTATATAAAACTTCGATTGTGATGAAAAAAAAAAATTTGATAGATGAAACTAACAATATGAGTTTTGACTGATTTTAGCTTTCATTTTTTATGCACATGAGTTGTTTGATATAATGCTCCAACTAAAACCACTTTGGTTGCTGCCTATCCAACTACTCCATAGTTTTTCTGTTTAGCTTTGATAGACAATTCTTTAATGTTTGCCATTTTTCATTTGCAGGTTTTTCTCTCATGGGCCATCATCGGTAACAGCTACTAATTTTACAATTATGCCTATTTTTCATTTTTATTGTGTGATCAAAAGTGCATAGCCCATTTACATGCACAGGTTTTGTTAAAGGTTGCAACTGGGCGAGTTGGGCTAGAGGCCAGGCTACGGGTCAGGACTGGGCGGGTCCGTGGGCTATGGTTCGGGTGTAACATTTACACTTTGTTGAAATTTTGGGTTGTTACACATTTTGAAACGAATTCGGGTTCCGGTTCTCTGTCCTTCAAAATAAAGATGACATATTAAGGCTACTTTTGGTTGTTGCTTCGCAACAGGGAATCTTTAGGTTACTCAAGAATCATGAAGTAAATTCTTCAAAAAAATTAACTTAATTCTCAAATTTTACATATAGCCAGTCAAAGAATAACAAAGGGGAGAGGATTGATGATATGGGTGTGGGCTCAAATGAAGGGGAACAATGCTCAGAGTGCTTTGAGGTTCGGAGTTCAAATATGGATCACAAGGTTAAAAAGATGGAATGTTTGAAGTTTTTGTCAACGTTGGCACTTAACCAAAATAGAAGTTTTGTTGTAAGAAAAGAGTTCTTTTGACTTAATTATATTCAAACATAAACCATGATTTCAAATTTGTTAATTGGTTTCTGTTTTAAAAATTGCAATTTGAAGTTGAGGACTAAAAGTGCGTGGCACCAAGCTGATTGGAAAAAAAAAATTACCTAAAAGGATTAGATAGTGCAGAGATAACGAGGTTGTCTCATTATAAAACGAATGACTATATGAACACGTCTAATGCAAACAAAACATGGCCCCAACCGGCCCGCAGCAACGCGCGGGTTCGATTGCTAGTTGTTAATAAAATTTTATTTGGTATATATATTGATATGTGGATAATTTTGCTATTTCACAACTGAATAAGTTTATGTGATCATTCAGTTAATTTTATCTAAGGGTTTTTTTTAATTTTAACATATACCACAACTGAATTAGTATTATGTGTATTTTGGTTGGCCGGATTTTGTAATTTCATAATTCATAATGTAAAATATAACAAGGGGTGTTTATAAACATTTTGTAGGTTTTTATTTACATATCTAACTTGTACTTTAATGCTTCATTGACTTGTACATTTTAATCTACAAATCTGTTTTGAATTTTTTTTATATCGAAACGTCGACAAAAATAAGCACGCCGTAATGGTTGGTTCGGTTTTTTTAAGAATATTATATATTTAAAAATATAGGCGAAAGTAAAAAAGAAAGTAATTTTGTCAAATTTGTTGATAAAGATTAGGGGTAAAATGTGTAAACATTTTTAAATATTACAAAAGTAAACTAAAGTATAAGGATATATATGGTAAGTTTCAAGGGATATATATTGTAAGTTTCAGGGGTATATATTGTAATTATAAAATCACAAGTTAGAAGTTACGGGTTAGTTAATTTTGTTTCTTTTAAAAAATAGACGTGTCATTATAATATAAAATAATATATTATATTAAATGTTAACTTATTGTTTTTCTAATTAGTTTAGCTTTTAAATAATATTAATATAAAACAATTTATTACATTCATTCAAAATATGTAACTGTTGAATTATTTTAATGAATGCGGAGGTTTTTTTCTATTAAAAATAGACATGTCATTATGAAATAATTTATTACATTGAAGGTTGATATTTCGTTTTTTTAAATTGGTGTAGTTTACTTCAATGATACGTGATTGCACGAAGGCAAGCTACGAAGATGCTGCTATAATCGGTCTTTGAATATTGCCAAATTCATTAACGAGCTCAGGTTAGTAGTGATACTTTGAAAAGAAGTGTTACATTGAAGGTTGATTTTTTTTTAAATTGGTGTAGCTTACTTCAATGATACGTAATTGCACGAAGGCACGCTACGAAGATGCTGCTATCATCGGTCGTTTGAATATTGCCAAAATCATTAACGAGCTCAGGTTAGTAGTAATATTTTGAAAAGAAGTGTTAAATTGATATTAATAAAATTTTATTTGGTATATATTGATATGTGGATAATTGTGTTATTTCACAATTGAATAAGTTTATGTGATCATTGTGTTGATTTTATGCTAAACGTTTTTTTTTTAATTTTAACACATACCACAACTGAATTAGTATTATGTTTATTTTGGTTGGGCGGATTTTTTAATTTTATAATTTATAACTTAAAATAGAACAAAGGGTGTTTATAAACATTTTGTAGGTTTTGACTTGCATATCTAACTTGTACTTTAATGCTTAATTGACTTGTACATTTTAATCTACAAATCTGTTTTGAATTTTTTTTATATGGAAACGTTGACAAAAATTAGCACGCCGTAATGGTTGGTTCGTTTTTTTAAGAACATTATATATTTAAAAATATAGGCGAAAGTAAAAAAAAGTAATTTTGTCAAATTTGTTGATAAATATGAGGAGTAAAATTTGTAAATATTTCTAAATATTACAAAAGTAAACTAGAGTATAAGGATATATATTGTAAGTTTCAATGGATATATATTGTAAGTTTTAGGGGTATATATTGTAATTATAAAATCACAAATTAGAAGTTACGGATTAGTTAATTGTGTAAAAACAAAATTATCGCTAAAATCTTAAATTTTAATGCATTGGGTGTTGTACCTTATGCACTATTTATTGGACCTCTAAAAAATAAAGAGGACCTTGACTCCTCCTTTATATATAATAGAGATAACTACAAAATTAGTTTTATGTTAATTTTATGTGTTTCTTTAATTATTTATTATCCAAAATTTGTAAATCCCCTCTTAATTATTCGATTCCCCCGTCACTCTCAAGATTCCCTCCCAAATTTTCTTAAGATTCCCTAAGTCATATCTATGGCTAACTTACCAAGCCAAATTTTGTCCCTCTTAGAGCATTTACATGTGCAAAAATGGAATTTTAGTGTTATCTCAACCATCATATCGCTGAAGATGTAAGCGATTTGGACATATGATTTAACAGTTTACAAATCTAAGGAGATGTAAGCGATTTGGGCGATCGATTTGTGTTTTTCGTTGGTACAAGTCACAGAAAGTCAACACATCCTCTCCTAACAGGTAATTTCATCAACACCCCTCTCCGTGAACGTTGATTTTGCATTTTGGTGTACATAGTATTTTTCTAAATTATGTTGATATGAATGTCTTATTGTTCTGCATCTGATTGATTTTATATGTTACTACTGGTTGTAAATGATCATATGCCAAACAAATTGGGAATAGATTCAGTTTTTATCTGTGATGATCTCTAGGTTTTGAGTTTAAGTTTAATGGCAAGGGTCTGATTTAAAATGTGTAGGGCAAGTTTCAAAGTTCAAGTTTTACTTCAAGTTTGTTGCATAGAGAAGCTTTCATGGTTGTTTGAGTTATAAATTGTGTGTAGGGAATATTCTCATATTAAATATATGGTAACAACCATGCATGTGTGTATATGTATCTTGTTTGTTAGTGGTGGCTATGTCTTAGTTCTCTTTGTTCTTTCATTTGGAGTATAGATATTTCAAGATAGTGTTTTCATAATATGGAGTCTGGACACTTTCGCTTATTTAATATCAATTACTTATTGTGTTTCCAAGTTGAAGAGTAGTAGCTGCTTATCTTGTTGGTTTTGTTGCATATGTCGCCTCGATTGGTGTTTTGTGCTATTCAATTATACATATATATTTATATTAGTTTTAACTCCGCCTGAATTTTGTGTTGAACTCAGCCGGTCCCTAGCCTGGATAAAATGAGCGTTGAACTTTGCTAAAATCTTGTACTAATACTTTTCGTAATTGTTCTATATTTTGCTGTTACATGCTTTTCTGTGACTTGGCCTATATTTTGTTTTTTTTTTTTGGAAAATTTTTTGCACTCAATATGGCAGAACGAGAACTGACCTTTCTACGTACAATTTGGTATCATGGGTTTCGTGAGTCAATTTCACAGGTTTACGGGCTTAAACTGTTATTATTGTTGATTAATATGATATAATCTTAAGATGTTTTTAGTTAAGCTTCATCAAGATTGACGATGATGATGAATTATTTCACAGCATGTTAATAAATTTGAGTTTAATGAATCTGGTATATTCTTTAGATTTTGTTTAGTTTGATGATATATAATGTTTAGAACCCATTATGATTTGGCGGTTTGGGTTTGCGATTTCTTGTTTTTCTCATGCTCTTAATCGAGTCATTTTTTTATGTCAAAGTCAACACAGGCCTGCTTTGTGTTTCATTCAAGTTTTAATCGCTATTTATATGGGTGTTAAATAATTCGAGTTAGATGAACCGACCTAGCCCAAACCAAAACGACCATTGTTTAAACGAACCATTATGCTATATAAAGGTTTATTCGAAATCAATTTTATTGGAAAATGAAGATAAGACAAAATAGTTGGTAGTTAAGATTGTAAATGTAAGATAATAATAATAATAATAATAATAATAATAATAATAATAATAAAGATGATAGAGACAACTAGACAAGGAATGAGATGCGGGAGGTTATAAAAAATGATAGATAAGGAAATTGTGTTTTTTTTACTAAATTATGGGAATAGAGATGGGGAACCTATTTTGCAAGTTCTAATCCATAAACCTATTTATATTTTGTACACCGCTCACATTCATCATGGTTCAATTGTTGCAATTCGTCTTTAATATTTGCCCAGAACACCAAATTTTGACAAGTGAACTTTGGCCTGTGTAAATTTTGAAGCAACCTCTTATAAGTAATCACCAATCTGATAACTTATATTTGCATGGAACACCAATTTTCGTCAAATTTATTAGAACAAACAAACAAAATAAACTATAATCTAGGTGAACATAAGGGCATAAGGTGCAGTTCATCAATGAGTCTATTGAATCATATGATTATTGATTGTGTTTAGACATATTTGCAGCGTTTAGACATATTTGCTAAACAATGTATTATTTTATGAAATTTCTTGGGTGGGATTATTGGGTTTTTGTTTACTATTGGAGTATTGGTCAAACTCTGAACTGGTTGTTGGTGTGGCAGGTTACGTTTGATACATGGAATACTTCTGTTAACCTACAAATTCAGCAAAAAAACGGTTGGTAGGTCTTGTGGACGCTATTTTAGAAGATATGGTTGGTTGTAGATTTTTAATTTATCTAAAGATTTTTTGGTTCATCTTTGAACTAAATCAAACAGAGTTCAGACTGCCATCTTTTTTAGAAATCTCTAATTTGATCAGGTATGTATAATTATTGTTAATTAGACTATCTTTGTTCCGTCAATATATAAGTTATTGATTAAGTGGACATGAATGCTCTTAGTGATTGTGTTATTTGTGTATTAACCGTTTTTCATTCTGTAAGGCCCCGTTACCGTTAGCCCTACATTTGGTGTTAGATTTACTCATAAACACAGTTCTAAATCAGAGTTAATTAAAAACTTTACGCGGAATATAAAACTTCAACCATAATATCTTATATAACCTTCAAATCTTGTTTTATAAAACATTCATAGTCATTTAAACAAAACATAATCTTTTTAACATCACAACATTTCTTCGGGATGCCAGTATCTTCGATTCCATGCCATGTGTCTTCAATCACGCGAGCTGCCTCAACCTATTTGCTTGCATGCATACTAAAAGTCAGCTACGCTGAGTGAGTTCTAGTTGATCACATAACTTACTTTACATACACATACACGTGCCCGAAGGTACGCATTACATATTTAACCTGTCCATTAATCTTTCATACACATACATAACTAACCTTACGTTATAAAGAGCATTCGCCCTACATACCTCGAATATTATTAGGGTCCAGTATCCTCCATCCTCGGATATTATTAGGGTCCGATCACCGTTCATCCTCGGATATTATTAGGGTCCGGTCACCATTCATCTTCGGATATTATTAGGGTCCGGTACCCTTTCTTCCATACCTCCATAACATACTTTCTATATACATAATCGTAAGTTTCGCACATACACACGTCATTCATTCTTCATCTTACAACATATATATAACATCAACCATTTCCTGGTAGTACATGCAATTCCGAAGATCGTTCATGTACCGACAAGAAATCATTCATACATTTCACATAATACATATATGGCATACACTTATCACTTAGGATAAGTGTATTAACTAATCATATCGAGTATGCACACAACCCCGAAAATATAACAAGGAATGAGGCTAGTAACTCACCTGAAGTCGGTTACATTCACCGTTAATGGTTATTCCTTTCTTGAGCTGTGCACGACTAACTGTATAACAATTACACGTATCAATTAACTATCACTATCTATAACGTCTTTCTAGTCTACTTATAACGTCTTTCTGGCAGCGGGGTCTAGGGGCGGCAGCCCCTAGCAGGGTCCAAGGGGCAGAGCCCCTGGCTGGGGTCGAGCTGTCTTAACACATTTTCCATTAGAATTTTGAATCATTATATATTAACTAACTTAAAAAGTTTGAGGACTTCTTTGTAATTAATCCATTCTTTTCTAAGTCTAGGGAATGTTCTTGTCATTCCATTAAACTTCTAATTCGTTACTGGTTCATAACGAATTGGCTTATCTTAGCGAACTGGTTCCTATAACGAATTAGACCCTTTAACCAACTGGACTCCTTAACGAATCAGTTCCATAGCGAACCACTCCATTTAACGAATTAGTCCATCTAATTCGTTATCTCTTCTAACGAACTGGTCCATTACGAATCAAGGGTAATTCGTTACCCTTTTCCCCTAACGAATCAGAGACGAACGAGAGCTAGTTCGTTGCGCTCCCTTATGCGAATCAACTAGCGAATCACCTTCCAATTCGTTAGGTTCCCATAGCGAACTAGGGTTAGGTCAGAACATTCCCTGACATTCCTGACATCCTCGTACACACTTTTCCGGCGCCGCCTTTCCGGCGCCGTCATCGCCAGAAAAACGCGGTTTCGCCGGAAAAACGAGATCTTACTCGTTTCCACCGTTTTTCATCCCGTTCGATCCAGATCTGAGCTAGGGTGACTTCTAAGCTCATCTTAGGTTCGGTTTATACCCGATTCCACCTGAATCTCGTGACTTTAACGATGTAACTGTATCGGCTCGTTGTTTCGTAACTAAATATAACGAGTTTAAGTTAATAAAATATCATACTAGTATTACCTTGGTTCGGGATCGGTTTTCTTCCTTGGTTTCGGCTAAGATAAGAGAGAAACTAGAGAGAAGGCTTAAGTGTGTGTTTTGGTGGTGTATGGAATGTGTGTGAAATGAATTAAATGGGTGATTTAAGGTTTGTATAATTATGGATCATGGGCTTAAGCCCATGGTCTTTCCTTCTTTCCCTTATAACCCAAGTCCATAACCCATATCCATTTAACCCAACACTAGCCCGACTCATAAAAACTCGTATTTTCATTTATTAACCGAAACTAGAAAACGGGATGTTACACATTCTCTAGTGTGTATTGCACACATAAATATGCGATATAATAAAGAAGTGTTATTTTTTAATAACAATATTTGTATTGTGAATAAGTGACTTAAAGCTAAATGTCATAAAAAAATGTATATCAAGTTATGGCACACAAAAAGTGAAATTAAAAACCAAAATTTACATAACACAAATGATAAATGCTACTATGAAGGTTGCCAAGAAAATACAATATACGTAAAGTCTTATTAAGTACCTAAATTTTAATGTCAAAAATGTTAAATGCCACTAAAAGTGTGTACCAACCGTATATGGCATGCAAAAAGTACCATTAAAACCTATATTTTAGTAGCACAAATGCTAAATGCAACTAAAAATGTGTACCAACCAATTTTGGCATACAAAAAGTGTTATTAAAACCTATATTTTAGTGGCATAAATTATAAATGCCACTAAAAGTATATGTTAACCAAATGTGGCATACTCAAAGTGCCATTAAAACCTAAAAGAGTGGCGCAAAAGCTAAATGCCACAAAAATCGTGTTCCACTAAATGGCAATTTTTTTGTAGTATTTGTTTCTTGTTTTGTATAGTATAAAAAAATGGAGAAAGAGAGAGAGAGAGAAGAGAAATAATAGTAGCAACAATCTGAGATCAATTGATAAGTATGGAGCGACGGAAAAAAGGGGAGAAAAAGTTAGTGATGTATATAGTTGTTTATTTTGTTTTGTATGTAATAGTTAGGCCGGACTGGATCGTTTACGCTACTTTAAATATACCTATTCCATACCCTAATACCTTGCCCCTTTACAACCCATGGTAAGCCCTCTTGATTTCCACGAGTGTCTTAGCATTCATTAGGTGGAGGTTAGATAGTTGTACAAGCTATTATAGTGGAATTGCATATTGGCATATAGGTATACTATCACATCATGCTAGCTTCAAAAGAAGTCACCGCATGGAGTGTTCATTGTGAGAGGTTTGTTTCGTGAAATAGAAACATGAAGCATGTTAAATTTGGCTAGATTTCTATGTTTTGATGAATATGTGATGTGTTGCTAGTGCAAATATGAAATACATGGGAATAAGGTATGATTTGGGACCTTAACTAAGACCCGGATTTGATGGAATGGTTGTTAAGGATTTTAAAAAAAGGAACTGACTGTGTTGCTTGAGGGCAAGCAGCGGGTAAGTGTGGGAATGTGGTAGGTGGTAGATAGGACAACCCTTAATTGTCAGAATTATAGTAATCGTCGCATGTTTAATGGTTTAATTCTACTAAATTGGATGACTACGGAGTACTTTGTTATGATAGGTACAAGGAGTGTAAACGATGCTAGGAAGACGCATGGCGAGACAACGGAAATAAAATCAAGTGGAAAAAGTGAGTAAATAATACACGTAAAAGAAAAGTTCAACACAACCGTAGTCACCATAAGCTATCGTAGACTACATTCAAAAAGTCACACCGTAGCACAGTAGGAAGCTACCATAGATGTTTGAAGGCCATCGTAAGTTACGGTAGCCAGCGTAGCTTACGGTGGAGCCTGGACGCTGATTTCGTTTTTGCTTTATAATCAAATTTTGGAGAGACTTCTCATTATCTTTTTCATAGTTTCGAACCAAAACCTCTTTGGTGATTATTAGGGTTAAGAAAATTTTTTTGAGATGATTTCTAAAGGAGGATTGAAGGTTTTCATATATGGATTTCAAATTTGATGTTGGTATGATCATCTAAATGATGATTGGCTAATTTTCTTTGTGTTCTTCTTGGGTGCAAGGTTTTATTATGAAAAACTAAGTTGATGTTCTTTAATTTTTGGGATAGTAATCTAATCATTCGTGCTTAGTATTATAATAGTGTTTGGTGATTGTTTGTAGTTTGTTAATATGGTTTGATCTATGTTCTAATCCATACGTTCTTGGTGCCATTGGCAATTGAGATTTAGTGGGAGGGATTTGGGTTGGCTATATTAATTGATCATCTTGTGATAACCTGGTGTTCTAGTAATCCGAGTGCTTGGTCCCTTTTTATCACAAACAAGTGCACATACACAAATCATGTCTATGTGGTTCTTTCTAGTTTAACATTAACCAAGGTTGTTTATATAGAACCTGAATCCCGAGAGGAATATCTTGCTCTTAATTGTCTACCAATTTCTTTGTCATTCACAATTTAATTTCAGTTAGTCAAATCAAACAAACCAACTTTGAGATTACCTTTCTACATTTTAATTTTATTTTCTTTAATTTACTATCTTCTTAGTAAACGCAATTTCCACAAACTCCCTTGGTTCGATACCCATTTACCACTAGCTATTTAGTGTATTTGGGATTACCCGCAAACGCCACATAACCCCCCTTGAATATATTTCACATTAGTAAGGAGATTAAGGTTGCAGGTAATATGTCGAGAGCATCCACTATCCATTGTCCATTTATCTCCTGAAATAGTCTTGGATGAACTCTGCACAATCAGGTAGATGATTAGTTCAAATAGGCAGCTCAGGCCTCAGTCGGGGCTCTGCTTCTGTTTCCTTTCTGCATACATTAAATTCAGGTTTACTTGTTGGAATATCATCAACAGTAATCGTACTCACATTTGATTCCTTTTTGTTAACATTATGAACTTGTTGATAATTAGTCAAAGGCTTCTTTGACTTACATTTCAAATAGTCATCGTGGATCACACCTGAATCCACATTCTTACAAATCGGTTTGACAAGCTCAACTAGTTTGCAAGATACTTTAGAATCAGCTAACTTAACATTCACAATGTCTCTTGGATTAATGTCATGAAGCATTATTTGTGTATCATCAAGCTCAACTTGTGAAAGTTGTCGTTTTAAAATACTTTTAATCAAATGAACATTTCCTTTTACCAAAGTTTTCTTAATTGGTTAAACCCTAGTTCCACATTATTTTGCCACATGTCCTCGTTCACCACATGTCGACCACAAGCTTCAATTATTTCATTCAACAAAGAGGATGAATCCCTAAATTTACCCAATTTTTTTTTTCAAATCTTGAACTTCATTATCAAGTTTAGTGATCTTGGTTCTTAATTTTAAGATCTCTTGAAACTGTTGATCAATAAGAATTAATTTAATCGAAACCACTGCCTTCAAATCATGATAACTATAAGACAATGCATCAATGTTTGCAATTGATTTTCGTTTAGTCACAGTTGCTTGTCTATAGTTATCACGAAGAATGGTCAAATCATGAACTAATGTCTCATTGTGTTGATGAACAACCTCAAGTTTAGACTTGTTTTCATCACATTGAGAACACTTCATTTTCAGAGGTTCATCAACAAAAGATGATATTACATTAACAAACACAGAATCAGAAGAGTTAGAACTAACCTCTTCAATCATAGTGTAAGGCCCCGTTCCCGATACCCTACTTTGGTGTTGGATTTATTCTTAAACATAGTTCTAAATATCAGAGTTAAATAAAACTTTTGTGGAAATAATAATTAAAGTCAACCATTCATTACAAAACATTCGAAACTTGTCTTTAAAAACATAACATAAGATAGCTTATTAAAAATATCATGATAATTCCTTCTTCAGATGCCAGCCTCTTCAGATCCTGCCATGTGTCTCCCTCAAGCAAACTTCTTCAATCTATTTACCTGCGTGCATACAGAAAGTTTGCTACGCTGAGTGAGTTCTAGTTAATCAAGTAACATACAATACATTCACTTACTTTCATATACGTATCCAAAGATACATATAATATAATCAACCCTTTTACCTTTCTTTATACACACATTTATTCATACATACCTTCTTTCATACTTTTATACTACATGCATAACTATCTTTACCATCTCAGATATTATTTGGGCCTGGTCCCTTCTATATCAGATATTTTTAGGGTCTGGTCCCTTTTTTCATACAACCATACATACACTTCTTTACACATACATTTTATTATATACTTTCATACATACTCTTAACCATTCATGTATCATTCATGCATCTTATATACCACTCACATTTCCTGGTGATACGTGCAATATCCGAAGATCGTTCACGTACCGACAAACATTCATTCATAACCTCAATCACTATCACATAAATCATATAGGGCATACACTTACCACTTAGTGTAAGTGTATTAACTAATAACATCGAGTATGCACACAGCCCCAAAAACATAGCAAGGAAATGGGGCTAGAAACTCATTGGGTCCGATTCCTTTCAGTGTTAATGGTAACTCCTTTCCTTAACTGAGTGTGGCTAACTATATAATTATTACATGTATCAATTAACCAGCCTGATATAGTATTTCTAGGTTATGGCAACTCCTAGCTACGGGGGTCAGGGGGCCGCGCCCCTGGCAGCGGGGTTCTAGGGGAGGCACCCCCTAGCAGGGTATAAGGGGCAGAGCCCCTGCCTGGGGTTATTTAATCAAATCAAGTCTTCATTTTAAACGTTACCTTTTTGTCGTTAGTTATTTACTTATTCTTATCTTACCCATCATAAAAGTCTGTATCTATCATTTACGTACGTATACGTTGTTTACCTTTCATTTATTTTATAAAATCATAACAAACGTATATGTCTCTTTCTGGCGTATAAGTTGTTTTAGGCGCATAAGTTACTACGGGCATATAAGCTGTCCTCCACGTATAAGTTGTTCCGGGCGTATAAGTGTTCCAACGTATAAGCTGGTCTTGGCGTATAAGTGTTCGAACGCATAAGTCATATATACACGGCGTATATACATATACGTACTACTTACACGCTGCATCCATGCTTATTCGATGCCTACTTAAACGCTGCTGCATACATATACGCTGGGTGCACATATGCGCTACTTAGACTTATGCGACGTATATACTTACACGGTGCATAAGTTCTATTCAGCTCTTAAATACGCGTTTTTGAGATTTTTCTTCGATTCCGGCGTCGTCAGCCACTGCTAACCACCGTGGTTGATCGGGGTTTGATCGTTTATTGCCTAGGTAGCTTCGGGGTGTCCAGATCTGAGCTAAGGTGATCCTTAAGCTCTTTTTTAGTTGATTAAACACCCAAATAAAGCTAGATCTAGATCCAACAGCTCGTACGGTATCATGAGGTTGCGGTGTCGAGTTATACTATATTGGTTCAGCTGAGATAATTCATATCTTACCTTTGGTTGGTCTCGGATCATTGAATATAGTAGAGTAGAGAGCTTTTGGCTTTAGTGTGTGTTTTTGATGGTGTAGGTTATGGTGTAGAATGGATGAAAATGAAAAGGGTTAGGGTTTAAGGGGTCTTTATGCTCCCTTAAGCTCATGGACCTTAGGCCTATCTTTCCTTTTTAGTCCATAATCCATTTTATTTAACTAGCCTACCATCTTCTATCTTTATTATTATTATTTTATAATCTACTAACTCAAGTTAATTCTCAAGGTCGTTTAAGCTTAAAGTCTGATCTTCAGAAAACTCTCAATTAATTCAGGTTTGATCAAATTTAAAGGGATATCTTTTTCGTGAAACACTTTATCCACCCCTTTGAGTTTTTAAACCCTATCATTTTTTACTTTAACCTCAACATGATTTATGAATCTCATTAAATCCTCATCAAAAATCATTGGTTTTTCTTATTTAGTCTCAGTTACATTAGATGTGTGTGAACCGTACACAACAGTCTCAAAGTCATACGGTTCACAAAGAATATGATTCGAAAGTGGAATATTATTTTCTTTGTGTACCACATCTAGTTCAACAACATCTTCAACTAAAACTCCATTATCAGTTTTAGAAAACACCACATTACCTTTAATATGAGATTCTAGAGTTGATTTTTTAAGAGTTGATTTTTCGGATTTTACTTGTTCAGGTTCTTCCTTTTTGTCTACTTTATTCATATTCACGGGAGGATCAACAGTCAAAGGACGATTAATATCAACTTCCTCATGATCTCCCGTGATTGAATTTTAGTGTAATCATCTTGAATATGTGGAGGAACCTCAACAAATCCCAAACCCTTTTTACTACCTTTTTGTCGACCAAGCTTCAATTATTTCACTCAAGAAAAAGGATGAATCCTTAAATTTACCCAATTCTTTTATCAACTATAGAACTTCATATTCATGTTTAGTGATCTTAGTTCTTAATTTTAAGATCTCTTGAAACTGTTGATCAATAATAATTAGTTTAATCGAAATCACTGCCTTCAAATCATGATTACTATAAGACAAAGCATCAATTTTTGCAATTGATTTTTGTTTAGTCCTAGTTGCTTGTCTATAGTTATCACGAAGAATGGTCAAATCATGCAATAATTACTTATTGTGTTGATGAACAGCCTCAAGTTTAGACTTGTTTTCATCACATTGAGAACACTTCATTTTCAGAGGTTCACCAACAACAGATGACATTACATTAACAAACACATAATCAGAAGAGTTAGAGCTAACCTCTTCAATCTTAGCCATGCAAGTAAATGATTTAGATTGTTCAATGCTTGAATCATCGAAATCAGTCTCAGTTTTTGACTCTTCACCTTCATCATATAGCTTGTCTCCTTTTGCATCTTCAAAGTGTTCAATCTGCTCAAACATTGTCAAGTTCACTTGATTACCCTCAAAAAATGTATTCCCCAAAAGTCTCTGAGACAAGTCAATCCCTTCTTGTGCAATCAAGGCTTGTGACCTAGATGGCTTAACTTACTCAGCCTATTTGTCATTTATTTTGACTCAAAGTTATTATATTTTTTATTTGAGTTTCTATCCTGAATCCTCGGGCCTGAATACTCCTTCGATTTATCACACTCTTTAACAAAATGACCGAATTCCTGGAATTTGTAACACTGGAATTTTAATTTATCAAATCCAATCCTTTTGTTCATCGTCGGTATGTCTTTTCCCATCTTTTGCATGTACTTCTTAACCTTTCTAACAATCATTACCATATTCCATTTAATATCCATTAGTTCAAGATCATCTGGATCTATTTAATTATATTCCTTATCATTTATATCACTCGTATCAATCTGGCTACCCACCAACAGCTTGTAAGAAGCAATAAAAGCACACATAAAGGCAACTTGTTGTTCTGCCTCTTTCATGTTAACCTTCGGTGGTGGTGAAGTTTGAGGAATTTGACCCGATGAAGAACCTGGTCCAAAAGCCAAAAATGATACGTTAGGAAAAGCCTCAGCACTTTGAGGATCTCTTGACTTGGTTGACAATAAAATGATGTGATTGGTTACAGATGTACTGCTTTGAGGAAGTGCTCCCCCATAAGAGTTGGATCTTGATTATCCTTGGAAGAATTTTGACATTTCAAGTCAAACTTTCTTTCTTCTAATTTCTGAACAAATTCCATTGATGTGAGGTCTTCATTCTTAAAGAAACTGTTTTCTTAAAGCACAAACAATTAACTGGAATATGAAGCAGGTAGAGCGTTCTTCACAGTATCAATCTAGTTGATTTCACTTGGTGGCATCTTGAAATTACTCATCTCAATGATCAAGTGACAAAACCTTGTTAATAATTCAGTCACATTTTCTCCCTTTAACATACAAAAGTTTCTGAACTAAAACCTTAGCATCGACTTCGTGTTGTCTTTGGTATTTCCCATGCTCCCCATTCTCAAGTGTTGAAGGAAGCACATACTTTAATGCTTCTTACTTGATGAAAGATGTTTTCACTTAAAGCCATGGTCAGTACAGAATAAGCCTTTGTTTCGATCTCGTAGGCTTTCTTTTCTTCATTGGTCATTTCAGTAAACATTTTCTCAGACCATCCAAAATAATCACTTCCAACCAACACAGGCTTATAAACAACATCTAAAATCTGGATACAATCAGGGTGAACCAATCCCAAACGAGTTCTAAACCTTGGTTCCGATTTCTGGAAGTCACACAAATTCATGAGTCTCAGGCATTTAGTATGAGACCTAATCTTAGAATCTATCTTTAACGTATGTTGCATTAAAGCATTTTGGGACGCAAGTGCATAAAAGTTTGCCATTTTTGGAAAATTCAAGGGTTAAAATTGTCAAATTGAAAACTTTGGATGAAAATTGTCAATCTATGAAAGTTCAGGATACTTTATGTAATGAATGAGGTATGTTCTGGTAACGAATTAAGTATGTTTGTTAAACGAATGAACAATAACGAATGTTGCTATTCACACGAATAAGCAGCATATGAATGAAACAATCACGAATTGTAATCATCGAATGAATGTTATTATTCACACAAATGAACTATAATGTATGAGTATGCGAATGAGGTTTTGTGAACAAATGAGGAACTACAGTAAAGAATGGGTTGTTATAAACGTTGAATAACGGTAAAAAAGGGTTACAACTTCCAAACGAATGAGTCGTTGAATCTAACGAATGAGCTCAAGAAAAGAATGAATGAGCATTCATATCTTCAACTCATCAAATATTCAAACACATTTTCCAGATTCAAATTTAGTACGAACCAACACTTAAACAATCCAAACTCACTCAAACCTAAACCAAATCCCTTAATTCAACACTCAATCAACTCGTCAATTCATTATGAACATCACCAAACCAATCCAAACCACAAATACTAACCAATTGATGTCCAATTTTATCAAAAACTCAACCAAACCAATCTCTATTTCCGCGTAAACTTGAATCACCAATTCACGAACAATTAATACAATTAATCTCTATCAGATGTTCAAAACATCAGTACGAACAATCCTAGGGTAATTCATACTAATTATGACCAATTCAATACTTAATTGAATGATTTTATACCGTGAGCAGTCCAAACACAATATCATTACAATTAAACAGAATTAGCAATCAATCAATGATTCAATTGCGTCGTAATTGATTACCAATCACGATTCAATCAGACAGAGGCTCTGATACCACTTGAGAATCCATATGATCTTATTCAATATGTTTACGATCTAGTTTATGATGTGAATTATGATTAGGATTATGTTAATTATGTGTAGATTGCGTTAACTATGTGTGTTGAAAGAGTATTTGGACATAGTAACGAGGCTCAATCAATAATAATCAAAACTGTTTTAAAAATTAATAATTACATGATATATATAGAAGACGAGCTCATTCTTTAGACATGCCTGACGAATAAGCCTCTCAGTTATCATATGTTATGTTCATTCGTTAACTATCATTCGTTAACCTATATAACGAATGAGGCAAACTAAACTAGCCTCATTCGTTGGACACGCCTAACGAATAAATCTTAAATTAATGACCAAAATACCCCTATACGTTATTCTATTGACCAAATACGTTAGCCAAAGACGGACACGCAAAACCGTGTATCAACACACAATTACCCCATTGTCATCTTCCGTATTACGATAAACCTATTTTGTGCCGAGTGACTTTTTGCCTTCAAGTAACTTAACCGACTTGAAGACTTTCAACTTATCAAATTGATGCAGTTATTCATGCATAGAATCAACCTAACTCAGTTCCTGTAATGCCATGTCAATACTCGTTGGCTCTATTTGAGATATAAAATAGGAGTATAGACATTGATTGATTTCACCAATTTGGCTTCTGGTTGTAACTCCTACTTCAATGGGACCAATTACATTCTCAACTAGGTGATTGCTTTGAATACTTGCGGGAATATGATGAATTGGTACTAATGTGGATGCTGGCAAATTTGAAGGGACTTCCACAGATCCAGTGATTGAACTGCCTAACACAAAAGACGAAGAATTGTTCAAATAAGATGTACTAGCAATGTACTATTCTGGAATTTGATCTGGAAATGGAGAACTTCCATAGTGTATTCGAATCGAAATCTCTATGGCTACTGTTTGAGAATCATTTGCAGATATTTCTGATTCTTCAAGTGAGGGGTCTGTTTTGGAGACTGACTCCTGAATTTGCACTAAAGAAGAAGGTGCCTCATCATACATTCCCGGGGGATCAATACCCATCACCAGTGGTTTGTGTGTGCCAATGGTAGCATCATCTTTTTCATCAACTCACTATGACGTACTTGGAAAGTCTGTAACAACTTTTGGAAACACATAGAAAGGCTTAAATAGTTCACTGTAGTAAAAAATCCAATCTGGACCAACTCAAGCATCATTCTAATTTTCTTCAAGCCAACAAACATCTTAAGATTCAATCATCGGCTTTGTTGCCTTTTTGTAGACCTGATACGTTGTACGGCCGGCCAATATACCCAATGAAATAACAGTCATCAGCCTTAGAGAAAAACTTTGGTCTGGATTCCCGTGTAACAGAGTGCACGGAGATCCTAAAGCGTGAAATGAGCCACCCTAGGCTTATGTCCATAAAGTATTTCATAGGGTGTCTTCATGTGTTGCTTATTGGAAAGAACCCTATTTTGTACATAGCACGCGGTATTAATTGCCTCAGCCCAGATCAAATAAGGTAACTTGGAATCACACAACATGGTATGTGCACTTCAATTAACAATCTGTTTTTCGTTCGGCTACCCCGTTTTTTTGTGGAGTTCTAGCACCAATGTACTATCTTAGCACCTCCTTCTTTGCACAGAAATGATTTAAGACCACATTTTTGAACTTTGTGTCGTTTTCACATCGAATAACTATAACCCTTAGATTAGTTTGATTTTCCATCAAGACAATAAAACTCTTAATCAACTCTGCAGTCTCACTCTTATTAGGCAAAATGAAAAGCCATGTATAATATGAGTAATCATCAGTAATAACCAGACAATAAGAATTACGGTAAATATTGAGAACATTACGGGACCAAACAAGTCCATGTGAAACAGTTGAAACGAAGAGTCTATTGAGTTGATTAACATGGGCTTGTTCGGTTTACGATGATGTTTCCCTTCAGAAAAAGCGACACATTATTCAATAGTTAGAAAATATTTGATACGAAGACCACGGACGTTGTTATTTTTAACAAGATGGTTTAAGTTCTTAACATTAGCATGACTAAGAAAACGATGCCAGAGCATGGCATTATGTTCTAAAACTTTTGAAAATAGACAAGTGATGTTTTCAAGAACATTTTGAATGAGATCAATCACATATGCATTATCTTTTCTTTGTGACTTGATCAAAATTCACTCATCTGGTATAATAATACCAGGTTTTAAAATCAGACACTCTTTGTTTGTAAAGTGGGTTAATAAAACCTTTGTCACAAATTTGAGGGACGCTCAATAGAATGTGTTTCAACTTAGGAACATAATTCACCTTTTCAAACTGTAAAACACCATTACTTAAAGTACCTGTTTGAGTGATATATCATTTTTCTCCTCCCGCACAAGTTTTGAATGTTGTGAAGTTGAGAGATGTCTCCCGTCATGTTTCTAGAACAACCACTAACAACATACTAGAGTCTGATGATATTCCTCCATAGTTGTTCCTGCACAAAGTGCATAATTAGTTAGTTTCTGGTACCTAGTTCTTAACCTTGTTGGATAACCGTGATTAATCTACATATAACACTTGTTGCCATGTCATATCATCCCTTTTGTCAAGTGGTGAACAAGACACTTTATGGTGATTCCTTTATGTCTGACACACTGTGGATTTAGGCAACCACTTGTAATTTGGTTTAAGAAACTTATGACTTATAAAGACAGATCAGATTTTGTTTAGAGTTTGAAAGTTTCCGTTTGTCAGGTTTATTCATAAACTTTCGTTAGTTATTTCTTGGTGCCCAATTCACAGTCCTTTTCAGATTCTAATCACATCGGAAGAGTTTGTCTTAGAATTTTTTCCTTTTATTTTGAATATTTGACACGTTCCTAGCATACTCCCCTTGCCTTGTCCATAATAAGGGACATATGGACGGTAAGGACAATTTCTGACGATGTGACTAGTAACACCACTTAAAACAAGTTTGCTTCTTTATGTAACGACCATTAAGGAACATTCATGGTCTTGATGACTTGAGTTAGCAGGCTTTTCTTGCTCTAACATGTTCAATTTTAGCACCACACATACAATTACATGATTTCTTTAACAAAAACATGTATCATGTTTTTATCAGCCTTAATTGACTTATAAGTTTTACCAGAAAACAAACCATTATTAGCAACAGGAAGTAAAGGTCCAACCACACAATTCTTTTTTCTCTTAAAAACAGAACCCACACAAGCATCAGAAACATTCGAAAAACTAGAAAAAGTAATAGTTATAGAAAAAGAAACAGTCAAGAACATAAAGGGTGAAGTTATCTTTAAAATCTTGTTATCTTACTTTATCAATTATTTATTTTTGGGAAACAGAAGACGGAGAAGAGGAGGAACACATTTTTGTTCTATAGAAAAATAAAGGTTTAAAAATGTTTGAAATTGATCTGAATTGGTAGTATCCTTTTATAGAGCTAAATAGCATAATTATATCATAAATGTACTACCTCAACTGCTTTTAAATAATTAACTTGAAAATACAATATTTTTAAAGAAGAATGTCGAATTCACAATTAAAACTGCTAAAATAAAAATAGGTGTAAGTATATTAAACTTTAAAAACGGTTTACATGTAACCGTTATATTTACCGAGTATTTTTAAAACTATGAACAACAGTTTAAAAATACCCGGTGAATATTTATACGTTAAATAGGATATATAACAGTTAAATATAAGAAAACGGTGTTAAATTTTAAAATAAAAACAGGTGTAAGTATGCTAAACTTTTAAAAACGTCTAAGAATATGAAGCGTCAAATTCACAATTAAAACTACTAAAATAAAAACAGGTGTAAGTATGTTAAACTTTTAAAAACGGTTTACATGTAACTGTTATATTTACTGAGTATTTGTAAAACTAGGAACTACAGTTAAAAAAAAACCGGTGAATATTTATATGTTAAATAGGAAATAGAAAAGTTAAAAATAAAAAATGGTGTAAAATGCTAAAATAAAAACAGGTGTAAGTATGTTATACTTTTAAGAACGTCGAAGAATATGAACCGTCGAATTCACAATTAAAACTGCTAAAATAAAAACAGGTGTAAGTATGTTAAACTTTTAAAAACGGTTTACAAGTAACCGTTATATTTACTAGAGGATTTTTAAAACTGGGAATAACTGTTTAAAAAAACCCAGTGAATATTTATACGTTACATATAAAATAGAACAGTTAAATATAAAAAAACGGTGTAAAATGTTGAACTTTTAAACACGGTTTATATGTAATCGGTAAAAAAATAATGTTATAAACAACTACACACGGTTTAACTAATCCAGATTTTAAATACATTTTTTAATAGTTCACGAGAAATAGTTCACCGTCAAAGCAATAAGGAAATTATAGTCTTTGTTAAGTTTTAAATCAAAGATTTTTGTAATTAATTTTGGCAACTAAAAAATTTACTAGTACGAGGCTAATCGATTGCTTAACATGAATTAAATAACGCGTTTATACATAAAATATGTCGGTCCCCTTGGATTTCAGCTGGATCTTACTCAAATCATGTCATAACTCACACAGATTAATCGTGTTGACAAGAGAGTTAATGACGGGTTACTATATTTAGAAAGACATCCGTTTGTTAAAGGAGGAATCAATAACAAACATACGGTTGCAATGAATAATCAAAGATAGAAGGCACACTCAGGATTCACTCAAAATATTTCCATTTATATAATATTAATCATACAAAAGGATAATCGATTTAGGGTTTTCTCGGAATCCTAAGACAGCCGTCACACAATATTCTCTCAATTAATTGTGTCGGTCTTATCCGTATTGTGTTTTTGGCGGCGTGCCCTAAATATTCTATTTATAGGCCTGCCAACCTAGGACAGCTGTCATTCCTTCTAGAAACCCTATCCGATAATACATATTCAAATTACATATTCAAAAATAAACTAAGTGTAAAACAAGTCTTCCGGATATGCTTTTCATTAAACTTCAGTCTTTGAGTATGCAGTGTACTCGGCCTTCCTTCAGACTTGGTAAACATAGAAGTGTACTCGGGATCAGTTTCCGGGTAGACTTTACTTAACGAATATTTTACCAAGTAAAATATTCACCGAGTAGACTTCAATCTTCTTGAATTTATCAGACTTTGCCCGACAACTCCTTAAGAGCAACCCTGTTCTTCGATGGTCCAATTAAACTTTTTGCCATAAAAAACTTATTAGCAAAGCGTACTCGGGAGTACAGTTCCTTGCTTGAGTTGAACCTTGCCCGATGTTACTTAGAGATATATTCCATTTATACATCAAGCTTGCTCGGACCATAATTATTAAAGAATACCTTGACCGGTCTTCCAATCACTTGGCTTCATGGACTTGGTTGACCAAACCTTACTCGGAGGAGTAAAATACTTGGTTTTGAAGAACAAACCTGCTTGACAAAGTGAACTTTGCTCGGAGATACCAAATCAGTGATTCTTACTCGGAAATGCACTAAATAGCATACCTTGCCCGGATATTCACTTAAGAAGACTATTTGAAGTAAACCTTGCCCGGGAGGCAAAATCTCGTACTCGGCTAAGTAAAAGCTTGCTCGGAACCCAAGGTGTGTTCGGATTCAATACTTAGCAGATTCTGAGGAGGTTGAGAAGATTCCAATCTTCCATATTCTTCATTTAGGTCAAATCTCCTCATTTGGGTCAAACTTTTGACCCAACAATCTCCCCCTAGATTGGAACACCTCAGCTGACCCAAAACACTCTATGGTTACTTACACTTTGCAAAAATACACATCAAATTAAAAGTCAAATTTCATAATCAAATTACATAAGCAAAATTACATAATCAAAAGTTGTCCGAAGACATTACTTAGCAATGCCTATTCTATCTATTCTGTCTTTTCCTTTCATTATAGGCTGCTTGTCTTCTTAACTGTATTACTGATGCAGCTCTCTCTCTGAAGATATTGAGCACTTGGTAGTGAGTGTGTCCTTCTGGTATCACCAAGTCTCTTATATCTATAAGATCATCATTGTGTAAGCATGTCAGATCTGCATCCTTCTTGATTATCGCCAAAGCTTTTCCATCAGAGTTCATCAGCACATAATGACCAGTGTCCTCTTTGTATTCCACTTCAGCAATGACACCGTTCTTCTGTACTGTATAGTTTGGCCTTCTCATTCTTCTTCCCAAGTTTATACACGTATTCATATTGGACAGTGGATTCTGATCTCGGACACTTATTTGGTAGTTCAGTTCAGCCCTGTCCATTCTCTTTAACTTCTCGGACCTTTTTGATCTGTGGAGTTGAATCATTTTCCAACTTCTCTTTTCTTTTAAAAACTTGAATCCATCACCAGCCTGTTCATGAAGGTATTTTGATAAGTCATTCATCTGTCTTTCTGCAGATCGGTTTCTATCTCTGAAGTCATACAGGTGTAGAGAATCCATTCTTCTTAATTGTTCTTCATTATAATCACGAAAGTCACTTCTGACTACAATCTCCCTTAACTGTCTGCTCTCCATAATAACTTTTAGACAGTCAGTAACGGAATCATAGTAAAGCTCTCTTGGTAGATCCACATCCGACTGTGGTCCATATGATCTTTGTTGCGAAAAGCCACTTGATTCTCCTCTTCCACCTTGACCTCTTCATATAGGAAATCTTTGATGAAATGGAGGTCTAACAAGAATCGACTTCTTGGGCTTTTGAGGTCCCAAGTTGAAAGTCTTAACATAGATAGCTTCCACCATCTCAGTAGGAAGGTTTGCCAATTCAACGATATCCTGTCCAACAGCTTCAAGTTCAATCAACATCTTAATCATTCCTGGAGTTCTTGCCAATCCAGCAGGTACAAACCTACCATCGGCATAGTATCGTGGATTTTCTCCTTCTCTCAATGCCTTTTCCCATTCATCTTTTTGAAGATAGAAAAGAGTCTTCAAATCCTCTTTCTCCAATACATTAATGTCTGCTTCAGTCATCCCTCTCTTATTTATCATTATGTTCCTTAGGATGTTTATCATTTCCTCATTATCCCAAGGCATGAATGGTTCATCTTTTGGTTCAGGTTTCACTTCTTCTTGAGAGATAGGGATTTCAACATGTTTGACTTGTTCCTTTTCTTTTTCCCTTATTGTCTGAATTCTTCTTTTCTTCTTTGGTGGCTCATCAGGTGCTTCAGTTTGAATTGAGCTCTCAGTTTGGACCCTTTTAGATTTTTCTTTTCTTTTCCTTCTGTTATACCGATCCACAACTGTCTTTTTATCCAAGTTCTTTACAAGTTCAGGTTTCATGCCTTTTTCCAACAAATATCCACACATTCCATTAAATTTTCTTTTCAACTCTTCCAGTTCAAGTTCCTCATTTTCTCTAACACATCTCTCTACAACTTTCTCTCTTTCACTAATGTACAACTCTTCTAGTTGGTCAACGGAGAAATGTTCTAAATCTTTCTCAGAGTAGCCATGTTTTTTCAGATAATCTTTGTGCCTCTTGGTATCTTTGTTCTTCTTCTCAATCAGCCTTTTGGCTTCTTCTAAACGTATTTCAATGTTTGCCCTTTGTGTATCAGTCATCTTAACTTGTGGGGACATAACATTGGTGCTTGTACCAACTCTCCCTTCATCCTTATCAGGATTATCATTATTGTCATCATCAGAGTTCTCAGAATCATCTTCTTCTTTTGTCAGCTCATTCATAGCATCTATCTTTGGTTCATCAGGAGCTGGATGATCTGCTTCATCTCTAGTTGTTATATCAGGGACACCTTGCATATGTTCATCAGGTCTTAGTGTTTGCAAGGGTGTTGCCCTTATGGGACTTGCTTTATTATCAGTCTGTTCAGCTGCCCTTTTTCTTCTCTGATATGTTTTGTCAAATCTTGGAAAAGTTTCAGGTACTTTCATCCTTTCTGACCAATTGTCAGTAGGATTCTTCCTTATATCCTCTCTCACTTGTTCAGCCCATTTCTTGGCAGCCTTTGAGGCAATTGACTCACCAATCTCCTCTTCAGGAATTATACCAGTGGTTGGTTCAGCAGCAGTTTCAGATGTTTGACTTTTAGGTTGAAACATGCTGACTACCAAAGCCAAAGAGTTGTCTACTTTCTCAACTCTGCTCATCTTCAGCTAGTTCTTTTTCAAGGTTGGCTTGTCTGATCAGTTCTTCCTGCTCTGCAATCTCTTCCAGAGTTAGAGATAGGGTTATTTTCTCCCTCTCCATAGTTTCTTTTATTATTCTTTCTTGCTCTTCCATTGCAGCAGCAGAAGCATCATCTTTAAAAGTTATATCTTTCTCAGCATACACAATAGGTTCAGGTTCTTCCTCTGTTGCTATCCCTTTGCCCTTTTCTTTCCTTTTTCTCAACTGCTCTTCATCTTCTTCTTCATCAGAAGTTTCATATTCATCAATTTCTTTGAACAGTTGTTCTAGTTCAGAATCATGCTCTGCTCTCTTGGAACTAGCCTCTTGATCATCTTCTGGCTCAGTGTTTACAAGTTTCTCAATAGTAGCATTCAAATCAGTATTCTCAACAGTCATTTCCTCATCCACAATCTCAGTCAATTCTTCTGTAAGCACAACCTCTTCATCATTTAACTTTTCTTTTTCAGTATCATTGGTCTCTTCTCCTCTCACTTCCTCATCATTCTCATCACTATCATCATAATTGTTCATGATCATCTTCAAAGCATCAACATTATCAACACTTTCAACATCTGTCATACTTATATCAGTATCATTGATATTCTCCCCCTGTTTTGGGGCAGATGAGGTCTTCTCAACCTCCTGCATCAGGGTTTGAATTTTCATTTCAGCCTCAGTTAACTTCATCAACAGCATCACATTTTCATTAGTTACCTCCTCATTCCTTCTTTTCAACACAACATTCTCATACATAACCTCCTTAACCGTTCTTCTCAACTCATCATTCTCCAACATCAACTCAAGATTTCTTTGGAATGTATCAGTATGTGGACTTGTAGGTTCTGATGTAGGAAATGGTTCAAATTCAGGTTGGTTGGTGGTAGGTGTTTGAGGTGGGTTAGAAATGATTGGTTCTGATTGGTTTAGGCTCTGAGTTGGTGGTGTCTGTGGTGGTGATGATTGAAGTGTGGAAGTATCAGTTTGGTCTAGGGTAAGGGTTTGAGGTGGTGTTTGATGTGGTGTGGTTGGTGGTGGTGAGTGTGGTGGTGTTTGGATAGATTGTTCAAGTTCTTCTCTGTGCTCCCCCTGTTCTTGTGACATAATCTCCAATTCTAAACCATCTCCACCTTCATCTCCATCAACATTATCATCATCAGAATCACCTTCATCACTCTCATCATCACCCCCTGCTTCCTCCTCTGAGCTCAGCTCAGGCATAGGCATTATAGCCAAATCATGGTTTAACAACCAAGGTAAAATTTCAAAAGGAACATTTGAATCAAAGGTATTGGAGACACCATATTTCTTGATTCTTTTGTAAGAATCAGAGTCTTGCAACTGATGTGTGTCTCCAACTGTTGGTAAATATTGTAATTCTCTGTTGAATATGATCTGCAGGAATCTTGGGTACTGTAAAAATCTCTTTCTTTCTGGTTTCTTTAGATTCCCTACTAATCCCTCAAAAATCATCTTGGAAAAGTTGAAGGGCAGATCAAAGATTATCCCAACTGTGGCATTTGCTAAATCATGACTCATCAGAGTCCATGATCCCTTCCTCGGAGCAAATCCATGAATAATGTGATGTATTAAAAATATGCACAGCATCGGAAACATACCCTTCTGAAACTGTCCTTCATGGACATTTCCTTGATACCCCATTGTCTCTTCAAAAATTTTCAATAAATATGCTGTATTGAAGTTTATGTGGTTGTGATCATCATCGTTCAGTCTTAAACACCTTCTGATCATTCCTTCTGTGATCTGAATCTCCTGTCTGGCCACGGTTGCCTCTATTCTTTTTCCATTTACATCTTCAACCAACTCTGCAGATCTCCAAAAATCCAAGGAGTGATTTCTGTAAATTATAGGGCTTTCAGTAAGTGCATAGTTGATGTTTGACCGTGCCATCCACGATATCATTCGAGCCATTGGTTCGTTTTCTGGTGTCACTTGTAGTAATGCGCACATATTGTGCTTTGGCTCAAAAACATACTTTGGCTCGTTGTCTGCCATATCTGAAATACACAAACAAACATATTCAAAGTGAAATTAGTCATAAAGTTCAGTACTTTAGATAATTTCAAGTTATAAGAATGAAGAAGATAGGGAAAAATCTTCAAGAACCTGTTCTTCGACAAATTTATAACCTAAACACATAAACAGAGTGTCAGTAATCAAATACATAATCACAGCCCATTGTAGTCTAATAGAGATCGGAAAACATATTATTAATGCTTACCGAGTCGGGATTAGGGGCTGATAAAAAATTAGGGTTATGATCGACTTAGAATTTAGGAAGTCGGAGAGGTTTCTTTGAGTGTAAGTATTTTGCAGTGGAAGGAGAGAGAGAGGGAAATAATGTTGAAAAATTTGCCTAACTCCCTCTTATATACCTTTTTGAAAGTGGGTTTTAAATGTTTTTTGTCATTTTGTGAATTATTAGCTATCAACCAGTAACATTATCCACTTGATATATTAAAAACATTTAATTTCATTTAAGTTTGTAAGACCTTACTCGAAAGATTGATATATCCAAATTCTACTCGGTATACTTCCACTTACAAACCTTACTTGGTCAAATGAATTAATTTAAAGTTAAGACAATAATGAAGAAAGTTTATCCGAAATACTCGATTTCTTGAGAAATTAATCACAAGAAAAATAATCAAGTATAATCATCAAATAAACATCCTTACTAGGAATCAATTAAGATCTCCACATAGATTTCTCAATTTCAAATTAAAACTTATATAGCACAAACCCTAAAAAGAATCATAATCAATTTTATCATACTAACTAACATATTCAGATAACACATTCATTCAAGTATCCTTGAAAAATAGTGTGCTCGAGCAACCTTTTGATGTAAAGTATGCTAGAACAACAATCTTATTCAAAGTATACCCGAATAACTTTCATATAATACAAAGTGTGTCCGGAAAGGAATTCTAGCAGACATTGTACTCGGAAAGTTAAGTTTTGAAATTACCAAGTATATTGAAGGAACACAAGTGTGCCCGAAATATAAAGTGTGCTCGGAAAACAAGGTTTGCCCGAAAACACTTGTAATTTCAAAGAAATCATACACATATCACAGAGCATGCTCGGAATGAAATTAAACACATAAACATTTAAGTGTGCTATAGTCTAAAATTTCATAGAGCTTGCCCGAAAATCCTATGTTAACACTAAGCTTGCTAGGATAAACATATTCAATCATCAGGTATGCCTTTACTCGAGGAATTTCAACATGTTAAACCATACCCGAAAAATGACAAACTTAATCATCAATTTCTAAGCGTGCCCGGAAAGATTAACAGCCTTTCCTAACAACATATTCACTCAAAGCTCACTCGATGTACTAACTTAAGTTCACAAAGTTTGCTTGGAATCATAATTAGCAAATAATATGCATATATTGCCCGAAACAAGAATTACTTGTTAAAAGCTAACTATAACAGCATATAATCATCTCAAGATTTCAAGCTTGCTCGGGAAATGAGTATAACAATGTACTCTACCCGGTAAGTGTAAACACTTCAAAGCATGCCCGAAAATCATAACCAAGTCAAAAATGACTGAGCTTACTCGGAAAGGTTGAAAACTATCAAACCTTACCCGAAACAACATATTCACACATAAACAAGTCAAAAATGACTAAGCTAACTCGGAAAGGTTGAAAACTATCAAACCTTACCCGAAACAACATATTCACACATAAACAAGTCAATAATGACTACGCTTACTCGGAAAGGTTGAAAACTATCAAACCTTACCCGAAACAACATATTCACACATAAACAAGTCAAAAATGACTAAGCTAACTCGGAAAGGTTGAAAACTATCAAACCTTACCCGAAACAACATATTCACACATAAACAAGTCAATAATGACTACGCTTACTCGGAAAGGTTGAAAACTATCAAACCTTACCCGAAAATACATATTCACACATAATCAACTGTTTTGTATTCGGAAAGGTTATAGTTCATTAACCTTTACCCGAAAATACATATTCAAACAGTTTGTGCCCGGAAAAGTTATAATGCATCAAACCTTACCCGAACTAACATATTCTACCTATTTTAGGCAAAATGCAACACTTTTTGACTTAAACCACTTTGTCAAAATATATTTTTCTTTTCAGATTATAGTTTAAGAGCAAATGGTGCATTTAGAGATCAAATTTCAGTTATATTTCTTTTCAAAACAATTTCTTCCTTTTCCTGAAAAGATCTCAAGAATGGGATCATATTGACTAAGTAGCTATCTTAATACTTCACTCTCAGCATTATTATGACAACATAGATAGGTTAACAGCAGGTATTAACTTAGCATGAATTTCATCTCTTTGGTGATATGATTTAGGTTCATTTAAAGCATAATGCATTAATGGTCAACACTGTGCAATGATGCCTCATATCTCTTCTCAAAGCTTATTTGGCTTTCCCCAGATCACCCCAATTTGACTCCAACCTCCTGTATTTGGTCAAAAATAGTTTTTGTATGACAGAACTTATTGTAATTTTTTGTATTTTTTTTATTCAAACATATCTAGAGGTTGAACGTTGGACTTACAGTTAGCAACATGCCTTTCATTCAAGATGAGACAGAATTTGCCAACATCTTTGTAGTTCTTGTTATAACCCTCTTGTTTGATAAAATATTTAAAACACTTATCAACTTTTGGTTGATTTATTCATTCTTCCCCTTGTTTTTGATATTTTCTCAAATTTTCTTAAAGTATGTTCCTTGTCATATTTAAAGATGTTTCATTTTTGGTTGACCAAATAACAACAGGCTCGTGTATGACTGGGTAATCACTTTTCTGCCATATCATTCGGAGAGATTTATCTTGAGACATGCAAAACAACTATGCATCTCCATATAAATATTAGCAAATTCATTATGTTTATATCACCTTAGATTTTATATCATCATGGGAAAGCAACCATACATGTTAATGACTATACTAAGGTCTTTTTGGCCTATTAATTCCATATGATCAGCTAAGTAGTCAATGTACTATCATTTCCCATAAATCACAGTTTAATATTCAATCACCCTAATATCTCTTCATTTTCAGGTTAATGGCTATCCTGTTTGACCAAAAGTGGTCAACAAGACCAAACATACATGTGAATATATGTCCTTTCAAAGTCAGAGCTATTGACATAGTTTTAAGTGAAGGAATAAGAAACAAGTCATAATTGCCCCAAATGTATTCAGTTTTTCAGGTCAATGGCTATCCTTTGAATAAATAGAGATTTAAGGACCAAACATACACAAGTGCATGTCCTTCCAACTGGGCAAATGACATAGTTTTCAGCAAAAACAACTACTTGAGACTTCTCTTTAAAAATCCTTCTTTTAAGCTTCTTAAAAGCTTGAACTGAATAATCTTATCATATCTCTACACCATTAATCAACTTGCTCATGTTTTGATCAAAATAAAGTATTTATGCAAAATTCATTAGAAAATTCATTAAATCACTTAATTTTGACATAAAACACACTTTGACATAAACAGTTGAATCACATAATCAAATCTAATCATTCTTAACATCATCAAGAAAACAGACTGTACTAACATTCAATGTCTATTCTATCTTAACAACGTCAGAAGATCAGATAAAGCACATATTCAAGTAACCATAAACATGTGATTACTTATGACATCAGACAAGTATTTAATTTCACCCAAAAAGATCAAACTACTTATCATAACATCAGATCAGTTAACATGATAGTCAAGAATTATCATCAATTTCAAACAAATTGCACAGATATTTACTTAAGCACCTATCAGTTAACTTCAAAACAGTGACATATTCAAGACATATTCAATCAACATTCAGTTGAAACATATTCAATATGTATAATCTCTAATGAAATAAACAGTTATCTCAGAGAGACACACATACATACAGTTAAGGCACACACATTTAACTTACTCAATAACATATTCAGAAACATATTCAGAAACATATTCAGAACATATAAAGTAACATACTCAGTAACATATTCATCAAGTGTGACCTCTTCTAAATTTTTCAGTTAACACATAGAGGTACACAACCAAGCACACATCCTTAATCAGATTTCATCAGGGTTGATCATCCCCAGGGCTTTCAAAAGAAAGTTGAACCTGGTTCTGTCAAGTGGTTTGGTGAATAGGTCAGCCAAGTTATCACTTGTATCAACTATTTGCATTTCAATCAGACCTTTTTCACTGCAATCTCTGATGAAGTGATGTCTGATTTCAATGTGCTTAGTCTTAGAATGTTGCACAGGATTCTTAACAGTAAAATATGCAGCTGTATTATCAATCAGAATAGGGGTGTTTAGAAAATTCAAACCATAATCCAGCATCTGATTTTGAATCCAGAGAACTTGTGCACAGCAGGCAGATGCAGCAACATATTCAGCTTCTGCAGTGGAGATTGATACTGTAGTCTGTTTCTTGCATTGCCATGACACTAGCCTTTTACCCAAAAACTGGCATCCCCCTGATGTTGACTTTCTGCTCATGTTACACCCATCATAATCACTGTCTGTATAAGCAAGCAGATCAAAGACTAGATTCTTAGGATACCAATTTCCTAAGTCTGGTCTTCCCTTCAAATATCTGAATATTCTTTTCACATCATTCATGTGGGAGACTTTTGGATTTGACTGGAACCTTGCACATACATACACAACAAACATGATATCTGGTCTTGTTGCAGTCAGATACATCAGAGATCCAATCTTAGCTCTGTATTCATGTTCATCTACTGACTCCCCCTTTTCATCAGCAATCATCTTTTCTTTGGTGTCCAATGGAGTTGAAGCAGTCTTGTACTCATGACAGTTGAACTTGTTCAGAATGTCCTGCACATATTTAGTTTGGTGAATGAAGATCCCTTCAGCCATTTGTAGAACTTGCAGTCCCAGAAAGAAGTTCATTTCACCCATGGAACTCATGCTATACTTGGATTTCATCACCCCTTCAAACTCCAAACACATAATTTCATTTGTAGATCCAAAGATGATATCATCAACATAGACCTGTAAAAGTAACAAATCTGACCCCTTTCTTTTGTAGAAGAGTGTCTTGTCAATGGCTCCTCTTGTGAAACCATTTTCAAGTAGATGAGTTGACAGCTCATCATACCATGCTCTAGGAGCCTGATGCAGTCCATAAAGGGCTTTGTTTAACTTGTATACCCTGTTTGGATACATGAGATCCTCAAAACCTGGTGGCTGAGCTACATACACCTCTTCATCAATCTTTCCATTTAGGAATGCAGATTTAACATCAAGCTGGAATACTCTAATGTTCTTTGAGGCAGCATATGCAAGGAAAATTCTTATGGCTTCCAGTCTTGCAACTGGTGCAAATACTTCCTCAAAGTCTATCCCTTATTCTTGAAGACATCCCAATGCTACAAGTCTAGCTTTGTTCTTAATCACCAAACCCCTTTCATCCCTTTTGTTTCTGAAAACCCACTTGGTTCCAATTTCATATCTGTTATAATTCTTGTCTACAAGATCCCAAACATGTAGATCTCTAAACTGTGCCAATTCCTCTTGCATTGCCTCTACCCAACTATTGTCTTTCAAAGCTTGAGCAATGTTCTTTGGTTCTATTTAAGATAGAAAGCAAGAGTACAGACAGATGTTTGCAATCTCAGAATGACTCCTTGTGACTCTTTCATGCAAGTCACTAATGATATTTTCAGCAGGATGATTCTTTTCAACAGTAGGAGTTTGTATTATCATATTTGTAGACAGATTTGTGTCAAGATTTGTTTCATTGAGTTCAGGTTCTTCAATGATCAAATCAGCTTCTGCATCATGAAACTCTGGTGCTTCATCATTGTGTTGTCCTGAAGTAGATACACCATTGTTTCCCAGATTCAAGCTTTGAAATAAGTCTTGAAATCTTGCTGTGGAAGCATTCTCATCTTCATTTGATTGGTTGCTTGTGTCACTCCCATTCTGAACATGACCATTTTGTACATTTGTACTGTCCTGATTGTTAACCTCCTGATCTGGTTCAATGGCATTGCTTGAGGAGCTCTTCACAAAAGTGTATTCCTTTTCTTTTCTAGCAACCTTTTTCCATAATTCTTCCAAGTCCAGTTCTTTCTTCTTATTCTCTTCAAGTACATTGGTCTTGTAGAATAAATCATCAAAGTCTTCAGAATAAATCTTGAATGACTTTATCAACTTCTCATGATCAAATAGCCATACTGCACCACTGACTGTGTTGAACTGATTTTCATTAAAAATAATGTCAGAAGACTCTATCACACTCATGTGATCTTTCACATATACTCTGTATGCCTTTGAGTGAGTAGAATATCCAACAAAAAAATAATCTAGTGACTTAGTTTGAAACTTGTTCAAATAATCTCTAGTGTTCAAAAGAAAACATTTGCAACCAAAGGGCTTGAAAAACTTTATGTAAGGCTTTCTATTATTCAAAATTTCATATGGAGTCTTGTTATGCCTTTTGTTTACAAGCACCCTGTTTTGAACATAACATGCTGTATTGATTGCTTCAGCCCAAAAAGTGACAGGCAAATTTGCATCTGCCAACATGGTTCTGGCAGCTTCTATCAAAGTTCTGTTTCTTCTTTCTGCCACTCCATTTTGTTCAGGAGTTCTAGGAGCTGAAAATTGTTGAAATATTCCTTTCTGTGTGCAAAATTCTTCCATAACTCCATTCTTGAACTCTGTACCATTGTCACTTCTCATCATCTTTACTTTCTTATTCAGCTTGTTCTCAATTATTGTGACACATCCTTTAATCAACTCAGCAGTCTCATCTTTGGTACTTAGGAAATAAACCCAAGTATATCTTTAATAGTCATCAATGATCACCAGACAGTATCTTTTCTTTCCAATACTTGGCACACTCACAGGACCAAAGAGATCCATGTGAAGTAACATAAGTGGTTGATCAATTGAATTGATGAGCTTTGTCTTATGAGTAGACTTGTGTTGTTTTCCCTTTTGACATGAGTTACAATGATCATCTAACTTGAATTCTCTTGTAGGTAAACCAATCACATGTTCACCTTTGACCAGTCTGTTCATGTTCTTCAAGTTTACATGACATAGTTTCCTATGCCACAATTTAGATTCATTTTCAGTGGCTCTGGAAACAAAACATGCACCTCCTCTTGAAATGGCTTCTTTCATATTCAACTCATACAGGTTTCCATTTCTTGGTGCCATCATCATAATCATTTCAGGTGGAATTACAAACTCAGGTTTTAAGATGAAACAATGAGAATCATCAAAACTAACTTTGTAACCCTTATCACACATCTGTGATATGCTCAGCAGATTGTATTGAAGTCCCTCAACATGAAACACATTATCAAATGATACCTTTCCATTTGTCAAGATTCATTTTTCCACAATCTTTCCACCATTTTCATCACTCCCAAAGGCAACAGGACCTTCATATTTCTCTTCATAATTCACAAGTGACCTCTTGTCACAAGTCATGTGCCTAGAACAACCACTATCCATATACCATATATCATTCAAAGGAGTGGCCTGTTCCTGCACAAAGAGAAATTTGATTAGTTAAGTGATGAAGTGCAAGCTTCATCAACTTGCAACTTATCAGTGTCATTTTCAGTGGTAGCTTGGGAAGTGAGTGTTGTAGGTTTAGGATCTTCATGAGTGATTTCCAGATTATCAGAATTATCAGTTTCATATCCACACTCTCTTGGTGTTTTAACAAGTGAAACTGAACTTTGAAGCTCAACTGAGTCAGTGACATCCTCTTTCAAGACATAGTCCGTTGTTTCTGAGTAGTCTCTTACATCAGTCACATCTTCAATTTTAGTTTCTGCTTTAGGTTTCCAAGTGAAACCTTGTGGTTCATATCCATGTTTCATCAAGAACTTTTCATCACCAGTCATTACATAATCAGTTGTCCTCAACTCATTCACAATACTCAGAAAACGTTCTAGTATTGATTTCAATCTTTCTCCATCTCTATACTTGAACATTTCCAACTGTTGTTTCAATCTTTGCTTCTTTATGTTCTTCAGTTCAGTATTCCCTTCATACATTTCAAGGATGGCATCATACATTTGTTTTGCAGTTGTGTGATGAGCCACCTTGGTCAAAATCTCCCAAGACAAACCTAGCTTAATCATAGCTAAGGCTTTGTCATCCACCTTTCTCATTTTTTCTCTTACAGCAGCAGTTGCAGTAGCATTTGCACCTTCTTCAACAGCAGTTTGTGAACCATTCTTGATGGAGTTCCACATGTCAATATCATTGTAGCATACGGCTGCTTCAAAGAGTACCTTCCATTTGATAAAGTTTTAATGTCCATACAACCTAGGTTTCTTGTTAGTAGACACCTCTTGTTCCTCATATCCAGACATTTTGAGAAATTAAAAATCAGTTTTCTTTAAAAAAAAAATTTCAAAATAATCAGATCTGAAAACAGAATGCTCAGATCTGATGTGTCTGATGTAATTTAAACAAGATTTAGATATAAAGATTAGAACTTTAACTGAAATAAGGAAGAGAAAACACCGGTGGATTGTACATCTGGAAGAAAAATGAAAAACAGAGCTGCTGACGTCACAAATCAATCGAACAGTGGTCTGCTTACGTCATTCTTCTTCAAATCTTAATCTGCAACAATCTTTCTAAAAATAGCAGTAATCAAGCTCTAATACCACTTGTCGGTCCCCTTGGATTTCAGCTGGATCTTACTCAAATCATGTCATAACTCACACAGATTAATCGTGTTGACAAGAGAGTTAATGACGGGTTACTATATTTAGAAAGACATCCGTTTGTTAAATGCGGAATCAATAACAAACATACGGTTGCAATGAATAATCAAAGATAGAAGGCACACTCAGGATTCACTCAAAATATTTCCATTTATATAATATTAATCATACAAAAGGATAATCGATTTAGGGTTTTCTCGGAATCCTAAGACAGCCGTCATACAATATTCTCTCAATTAATTGTGTCGGTCTTATCCGTATTGTGTTTTTGGCGGCGTGCCCTAAATATTCTATTTATAGGCCTGCCAACCTAGGACAGCTGTCATTCCTTCTAGAAACCCTATCCGATAATACATATTCAAATTACATATTCAAAAATAAACTAAGTGTAAAACAAGTCTTCCGGGCATGCTTTTCATTAAACTTCAGTCTTCGAGTACGCAGTGTACTCGGCCTTCCTTCAGACTTGGTAAACATAGAAGTGTACTCGTGATCAGTTTCCGGGTAGACTTTACTTAACGAATATTTTACCAAGTAAAATATTCACCGAGTAGACTTCAATCTTCTTGAATTTATCAGACTTTGCCCGACAACTCCTTACGAGCAACCCTGTTCTTCGATGGTCCAATTCAACTTTTTGCCATAAATAACTTATTAGCAAAGCGTACTCGGGAGTACAGTTCCTTGCTTGAGTTGAACCTTGCCCGATGTTACTTAGAGATATATTCCATTTATACATCAAGCTTGCTCGGACCATAATTATTAAATAATACCTTGCCCAGTCTTCCAATCACTTGGCTTCATGGACTTGGTTGACCAAACCTTACTCGGAGGAGTAAAATACTTGGTTTTGAAGAACAAACCTGCTTGACAAAGTGAACTTTGCTCGGAGATACCAAATCAGTGATTCTTACTCGGAAATGCACTAAATAGCATACCTTTCCCGGATATTCACTTAAGAAGACTATTTGAAGTAAACCTTGTCGGGAGGCAAAATCTCGTACTCGGCTAAGTAAAAGCTTGCTCGGAACCCAAGGTGTGCTCGGATTCAATACTTAGCAGATTCTGAGGAGGTTGAGAAGATTCCAATCTTCCATATTCTTCATTTAGGTCAAATCTCCTCATTTGGGTCAAACTTTTGACCCAACAAAATACATCTCACGTATCTACCCACAAAACCATAATATTACCAAAAATGGCTCATTAACGTTCAGATGCAAAAATTAAGAACATAATAAGAGATTACCTCATCAGGGCTATTGACAATGATGTGAAGACCACAATAGCAATGCAAACTCTTACAAAGTTCGCCGACGAGAGCGCCCGTACTAGCCTCGATCATACAAGGAACAACTTGATAGGTCCATAGTGAAACCTAACAGCACTGTTGATCCTTCAAATAGGGTTTACTACAGATCCTAAATCAAGCAAGATGAGAAGATTAACAAGGCTGTCAAAAAAGCCACAGCTATGAAGGTCGGTCGATTTCCTGGATAAACTTGTTCGGTTTTAGGGATTTTTGTGGATTTTGTTCTTTTTCTTTGTATTATCTATGTTTCGTTGTATATGTTTAATTAACTATGAAATGAAATATGCATGTTTAGCATATTTAACGGTAATTTTATATTTTTTGCTACAATGTATGAATTTGAAACGATATATTTGTAAACAAGAACGTTTCATTATGTTGAAACAGTTACCACTTTCAGATACTCGCCAAAACCGGTGTTATAAATTCTTTGTTCATTTACAATGCTTATTGCTTTCGAATTTACAACGTGTTTGGAAAATTCTTTATTTAAAACGGTTCTTCACATTTTATTTCAACGGTTGAACTCCTCACCGTTTTAAATACTAGTTAAAAACCGTTATATAAACTTTTGTTCAATAAACAATGTTAGTATCCTTTTAATTAACAAGTTTTGAAAATTCTTTATTTTATAATGGTGTTTAACATGTTTTTTCAATGATTGACCTTCACACTATTGAAAGATTTATTTTTCACCAGTGTTTAGAGACGCTTCTGTATTAGTGTTTATTATATATTTTTCTAGGTTGTTGCATAGAATAACATAGGAAAATCACATATATGAAAGAAAATTATCAAATTTTACCATATGCTAGTCTTAAGAAAAAATCTGTCATAATAGTTTATTTAACAGAACCATTAAATTAGCCAAGAACCTTACTTTTGTACATTCATAAAATTAAATCAATGATAACAAATGACAACTTTGGTCATCTTCTTTTTCGGTTAACTCACGAAGATTAGAAAATTAAATTTGTTCTTAATTTTATTTAAATACTTTATTTAAATTTATATTTAGAGTAAATACTAAAAGAAGAATCAATGACACAACAAAAATCAAAATCATAGCTATACTATAATTCATAATTGTTGTAATAGAATAAACATAAATCTCGATTCAATCAAAAATTGTGTGAGTTGCAATATAAATATTGTTTTGAGAGATACAAAAGAAAAACAATAATCTCTAAAGTAACCCAAATTTGTATTAGTTGCAATATGCTTTGTGTTTGAGAAAATAAAAATAATGAAATTAACTTAGCTAACAATAATGCAATCCAACTTCAAAAACAATTCTTGCTAATAACGTGTGGTGAAAAACGCCTATTAGCTAAAACAAAAAAAGAAGAAGATGTATGGAGAAAGAAGAAGATTTTATTAATTAGTTGCGCGGCTGACAAGTCTGCATGCTTAAAAATGGTTTATTTTGTTTGGACGGTTTTGCTTACTTTGGTAATCCGATTTTGTGTATCTTCTATTTAGAACAATTGGAATATGAATTGGTATCATGCCAAAGTATATTCCATTGATTCCTTGGAGTAAGGAACAAGAATAAAGTTAATTTTCTTAAGTTCTTAATTTCTTTCATTTTTGATCATATTGCAATTAATATACAATTATGACGAACTATTGATAAAGAAGCCAAATTAGGCCTATATAATTGACCCCTAGCTTCTTCAAATTGGTTACCCCATCCGTTTTTACCCTCACCTTATGTTCTTGAAGTTTAATCTGAAGATTATAGTCGGTTTAACTTTTACAAGTCAAGGTCTTGTATATTTTCTGTTCTTCTCAGACCGTTCACTTTCTTGGTAAGTTGTCTTCATGAAAGTTGTATATTTTTATCAAAATAACAAAAGTCATTTATCAATTTTACTTATCGGAGGGGTTTTGCTAGTCAATTTAATTGCGGTTTGACACGTTTAGGGTTCTTAAACATTAAAATTGGGATTTCCAACTACATTAAGTTCTAATCAAATTTGGCTTTCGCTCCGGTGAAGTTTTTTTCGTTTTCATATTTTAAAGATGTTGGACTTAAATCCGGTCTCGAACCACTATTCGGAATTGGTGCGTATAAACACTCGCTTAAATATTGTTATTTTCATAACTTGAGAATCGTAAAAAATATTAATATGATTCTAGTTGGTTCGAGACCGGATTTAAGTCCAACATAAAAAATATTAATATGATTCCAGTTGGATTCTTCTCCGTTTTAATGATATTTTTACATATTATATTTATAGGTTGTTTTATGGTGGATCGTTTAGCTCATTTATTTTTATCTTATTTTCGTGTTCACTCTCTTATTCTCAAAGGTGAGCAATCACACTTCCATTTTTACTATATTATATTTTGGGGGCTTTATGCGCACACAACTTTATTATTATTTTTATTGTACAAGTATATACTAAAACACAATTCCACTATTTACGTAGTTGTGATATTGCTTAATTTGTTGCTAATTTCTAAATGACTATGTATTTACAGTTTTTATGGTCATACGCCATCGGGATATGATCATACGCCATAATGTGGTATCTCATCTTCATCCTCATAGTATGATCATACGCCATCGGGGTAAACATGTCTGAATCTGGTGGCATGTTGAAAAGGCACTTTTATTTATGTTATGTTAGTTGTTGTAATACACATTATCACAAGGAATTGTCATTTTTATTATCATATATATCTCAAATTGTGATTATTTGCTCAACTTTATTTTGACAAAATATATCTGTTTTTATGCATATTGCAGATAGCTATTTAGGATTATTGAAGATGCAAGACGTATGTTAGTGCATTGTTTTGTCGTCTCGGTCTTTGTTTATCTTTGTAATTTATCTTTATTAATGTAATATGGCATTTTGGTAATTACCAGTCCATTCGTTATGATTATTGTCCATACGTGATGGATTGTATAACGAATGAGCATATATGTTATTATTATGTACCATTCGTTAAGATTGTTTAACGAATGAGGTATAGCGAATGAGTCATTCGTTATACTATAAGTTAAATTAGGGAATGTAGACGAACGGATCCCATTCGTTATGGAGTGTATAACGAATGGGTATCGTCTTCTTTATATAGCTTGCTCTTGATCTTAATTTATAACAAGTGTGTGAATTATCTATTTACAAGTCGTTACTCTGCTCAATTACTCTCTCAACACATACACACTTCACCTAACGTATAACACACAGATCTATCACCTATAATATATCAATGAACTAGACCCGTAAAGTACGAATCGAAATCGCTACGTCGGTAATAGGTTTCTCAACGTAGTTGGACCTTGGGTTTTATTAAAATAAAGAACAATTTATTTGTTTTATTTTGATGTAATGGGTTTCGATGATTTAATTTGTCAAACTCTTGTGTACTTTGTTGAACAAATAAAGTAGATATTGACACACACTCTCTCTCTATATATATATATATATATATATATATATAGGGAAAGGATCAAGAGAGAACTCTTATTTAGAGAGAGAACTAAGGAACTCCTAAATATAGGGTTACAATTGTAAATTGCTCAAATAAAGGGAAAAAAATATTGCTTCCCTGTTCAACGACGTCCTCTTTAGCCTCCTTGTACAAAAATCTCAATACAAACCTTCTTCTATAGAAATTAACACTTGCAAATCACAAATCATGACTACTAGATTGTTCCGAACCCTAATCACTGATTAATTAGGTCGTTTAACCCGTCAATTGCAGGTATCTCAATTCGAAATTCTTATGTTTTTAATCAATAAATCAATTCATATTTTGCTCGTTTCATGTATTAATTTGATAGTTTATTAGATTAATCATGAGTTAGGACATTATTAGTAGATAAATGAATGTTAATCATCATTTATGCTAGATTTTAGGAAAACAGAGTCCTAATTGATGGATTAGGTTTTACAAGGTTTAATACATGTATTGCATATGTGCAGTACATGTATTACGTACGTGTATTAATACATGGACTGCATACATGGATTAGAAAAAGGGACTATACCGAGTATTACATATGTGTACCATCTACTTTTTTACAGAGGATGTGTAATATATGCAGTTTATTGACTATTCAAGCAGTTATTGACTATTCAAACATTGTATTATGCAGTTTTGGAGTTGACTTATGATCATACTATTGATATTTTGGTATGCTGGTTGTTGTTTGAACTTTATACGGGTAAACTTTTGTTCCCGGAAACAAAAAATACCCATTACCATCATCCCTTTAGCTGAAGTACTGCACGATATCGCAAATTCTACACCGTCAAGTAACGAGCGTACATATAAATTGGGCGTTGAATCAAGCATATTAACCTGATACCAAGACCACGAAATAGACGTGCTCGATTGTTAATGAGGACTACTTTTTGTATAAATATTTTACCAGAAATATACATTGGTTATGAATTCTATTTTCTTTTTCTTGGTTTCTTTAATGTATTATCTTCGTCACCCGGTTGTAAACTAAACACTTAGCGTTGATATGTAATACAATAGTATTACATATTTGTAATACAATTGTCCTAATTGATGGATTATGTTTTACAAGGTTTACATGTATTACATATGTGCAGTACATGTATTACGTAAGTGTATTAATACATGGACTGCATACATGGATTAGAAAAAGGGACTATACCGAGTATTACATATGTGTACTATCTACTTTTTTACAGAGGATGTGTAATATATGCAGTTTATTGACTATTCAAGCAGTTATTGACTATTCAAACATTGTATTATGCAGTTTTGGAGTTGACTTATGATCATACTATTGATATTTTGATATGCTGGTTGTTGTTTGAACTTTATACGGGTAAACTTTTGTTCCCGGAAACAAAAAATACCCATTACCATCATCCCTTTAGCTGAAGTACTGCACGATATCGCAAATTCTACACCATCAAGTAACGAGCGTACATATAAATTGGGCGTTGAATCAAGCATATTAACCTGATACCAATACCACGAAATAGACGTGCTCGATTGTTTATGAGGACTACTTTTTGTATAAATATTTTACCAGAAATATACATTGGTTATGAATTCTATTTTCTTTTTCTTGGTTTCTTTAATGTATTATCTTCGTCACCCGGTTGTAAACTAAACACTTAGCGTTGATATGTAATACAATAGTATTACATATTTGTAATACAATGGTACTGCATATATGTATTACAGTGCACTACGTGTATGCAATATAATTATTACAATCATATAATAATGTTATAAAATAATAGACACAATGGAAACATGGTAATACAGCATATATATAGTATGCTTAAACAAATCTTGCATTAACATTATCATCATAATTTTTATACACTACATATATGCATTACCAATAAATAAATGTGGTTGCTCTAACATTGTTTGGTTCAAACATATTACACATATTATGTATAACTAAACATATACAATTACACTAACAATACTATTTTCAACACATCAGCACTAAATATATGTGTTGCATATACGTAATGCGTCACTATTGCGTATATGTAATATATCAGCATTACATATATAAACACTACATCAACGTTTTATAATATTAATACATTTTTTTTGTTTTAAACATAATAGTCAGCTATAAATTTCATACATCTGATAACACCACCACGTAAATATACCATAATATTTATATTCCAATTCCATCACACGCTCTAACAACTTATACACAAATCCAATCATATACAATAACAAGATAAACGTACTAAAAACATGCCCTTTTAATTGGTGCCATTGTTGGATCTTCCGTTTATGTTTTTTTCTTGAATTTTTTTAAAGGAGAACCCTTCAATAAACTAAACTAGAAAAAAAAACATTACAATTAATGCCTTTGGAGTCTGGAACATTTCCATAAGGACGCTCACCAGCCAAAAAATCATAAATAAACCAAAGTTGACCAACCTAAACACCATTATCTCAAACAAATTTGACAACTTGCCTCAAATCCAAACAAACATCAAGCCTAAATAACCAACCAAGACTATAACCAAAACTAAAGAAGGAAACCAACCCACAACAGTTATAGCAAACCAATACACAAACAAAATGATAATAACTTCAGCCACCAATACTTGAAATATTCATGTTGTAGCAGCACGACATATTCTTTAATAGGTCATTCAGCTGCAAAATCAAGCAAATACCAACACAATCCATCTGCAGCATCCAATTACCAGGCTTCATATCCAACACTTTTGATAAAAATCTTGTAAGGATACCAAACCTACCAAAACTAATCAATTTCTAGGCTTCAAGCAGAACCAAGAGCTATTATTTGCTTGTCAACAATTGAAGCATTTATTACTATAAGGAATTAAACGAATTCAACATAACTGCCAATATATAGAGCTTAAAAAGAGCAACAACAGGCTTTTAACACTTAAATCATTACTCAAGTCAGGATTTTGTGCACCCATGTCAAAAAAATTGTGCATATTAGTCCGACTTTTACACCCAACCCAACAATAATTCCAACTGTAAATCTTAATAACAATCGTCCACGTCATATCAAAGACACAATCATACCTCCATAGGACCCAAGCAACAATCCAGCTATCTGTAATGTCAATTTTGCAGCAGCTACTTACAATCACGGGCTGCAATCCAAACAATTATATTACTCATAACCCATAGTAACGTGTCTCTATACCTATTGTTACACCAACGCCAAGTAAACTCATTCCAAATCCGGCCTACAATATATGATCATAAAAAGCCCATAGTAGCAATGCATAAATGTAATACAACATATTTCATATGCATAAGAAGCGTATGATAATGTAATTGCAAGTTTTAGTATGTGCTATGCAATTGAGTGAAATTTTTTGAAATGTTAATTGAAATCGGAGCTTCTTCGGCTTATATATGATCGAATTTTGCTCTTGTTTTTGTTTCAATCTTACAAAAGTGTTTGATGTTTTTATATCTTATATTCATGCATTAATGCAATATAGGTTGTATACTCTTTTAGCTAATGATATGCATTTTCAAGGGATTCGAAACAGTGGGGCTATGAAGTTAAATATGTGCGGAACTTCACTGACGTTGATGACAAAGTTCAGGACTGACTTTTAGAAATTATTGACTTCTTTTGGAAAATGCTTAGATGTAGAAGTCATTATATGTTGTAGGCATTTGTTTTGTTTAGGTGACAATAAGTTTTCAACTACTTAATAAATCTTAGTTTGTAGGTTTTTTTTTTCTCGAGTATGTTATTAGTATAGTCAAATAGGTTTGTAGAACTTACATGTAAAGGTCATCAGACTCTGTAGCTTTAGGTTTCGTTTATGTGACAGTAAGTTTACAATTGCTTTATAAATTTCAGTTTTTGTATATTTTTGATGCTGTTTGTTTGGTAGATTGTTGGTACAATAAATCCAATTTTGATGTCGGCTGCGGAACATATATATTGCTGGTAGGAAGATGATGAATCTTTTAATATCACATTATCATTTCATTGTATATCATAAAGAATATGGTTTGTTTCTTTTATCTTTTATCTACACCTGATGCACTGAATTTTAGAAATCTGTTTGAACGTCTATTAATTATACTAGCAGGTGAGCCCGCGCGTTACGACGGGTAATGTTAGATTCATAAGAAGCAGTGATTACTAGCATTTATTATATATCAACTTTTGGTGGCAATTATATAGAAAACTTGAGCATTTTGTTTGAATACCAACTGGTGTTAAATTCATTTTTGTTATGTATTACACATCAACCTATTCATGGTTTTAAAACATAATATTATGCCCATTCAAAAACAGACGTAGTGGATTGTATGACGCGTATGAGTGAATGTCTGGTACATTAATTTCATTTGTTATTGGGCTCCTACGTCAACTACATATGATTTAGTCGGTATAAAGTTGACGGTTTCATTATATACGTACACGAATTACGTATATAAAAAGAAACCCAATATCTCTGAATGACCAAAAATTTAATTTTACACGACCATGTAAAATTAAATAGTGGGTAAATATATATGTAATTTTAGTTGCAAAAATCAATGCATGAATTTGGTTACAAATTTACATTTATGAATCGGCCGATTCGGGTTAATTTTTATATAACGGGTAAAATGAGTAAAATATAAAAAAAAGAATATATGAGCTTAAAAAGAAAATGACCAAATTGGTTGAATATATAATTTAATAAAGGTATATTATAAAGTGAAGATAACAAAAGAGGGTAAATAATCCCCGCACTTCCAGCATGTATACTCTTATCTCACGAAAAAATTATCATAGATTCATTAGATGGGGATTAATCTACATGAAATCTTCAACAACTAAACATAACATAGATCATGAAACATCAAAAGCACACAGACGAATATATACAAGACTTTTTTTCTCACAACACGCATGTCATAAACTACTTGTTCAATCTTGTTTTAATCCAAAAAAAATCAGCAATTTATTTTATCTAGGTTGTTCAAGCTACTCGCCGCTCGTTCGCCGTCCGTTCGAAAAATGCTCGTTAGATTTCAGCTTGATTTGGAAATGAGCCGTTCGGCTCGGTCCGGTTTGAAAACAAATCAAGCACGAGCAAAGCCTCGGTCGGTTCGGTTCGTTTCGTTTATGCTTGAATTATTTTTATAAATATTTTTTAGGTATATATATAAAAATAAAGTATTTTTTTAAGTTTTTGAAATGTTACTCTTTTGTGTTAACTTTATAGTTCAGTTTTAAATTCTAGCTGCTTGTTTTATATATGTTTTCTTGTTGACTTTATAGTTCAGTTTTAAATTCTAGCTGCTTGTTTTATATATGTTTTCTTGTTTTAGACATTTTAGGGTTGGAAGTCTAGACATTTTAAAGTTGAAAGTCTTTAATTAATGATACGTTTACTTTTAGAAATTTATAATTAAAACTTTGTACGAAACCAAGCCAAGCCAAACCAAACCAAGTTCATAAAAATATCGGGCTCGTTTCTTAAAATTCAATCCGCTCTATTCAGCTCGCTTTCAAACCAAATCAAGTATGAGCAAGTCTGCGTTCGGTTCGCCTCGGTTCACGAACTTGCCTAAATTTTTATCACCTAAAAAAGGGGGCCGATGTTGATGATGAGACAAAAGAACAATTCCATCATGTGTAGTTATAAACACATTGTTTCCTAAGAGCGTTTCCTCACAACAAAGCAGTTGTAGTACTTATTTATGTTGAGCAACAAAGTCTTTATATACCATTTGAGTATAATGTACAATTGAATTATATTGTGGTAAAAAAACATACAGACAAAATATCATAAAATCTTTACAAAGACAATATAAAAAAAGGTTATGTGATACTCTAGTATATGTCATTTTCTTATAAAAATAATATACCAACAAGTTTGGATTTAGACTGCTCTAGTGTTCTTACATGTATAAAGAAGTATGTTCTAGAATTTATTTCCTTTATTCACCCATATTTCACCTAGGTTATAATAACATTTCAATTCACCAATATCTAAAAACAGCATCTGTGGATGGGCCACATGAAGAAAGCGGATAAAATATTACGGTATATCATCAATAAAATATCTACCATAAGGTCAAATATGTCAAACACATTGCAAACATCGGTCAAATAGTCACTTTTCATGTTAAATTAAAGAATTCAGCAGCTAAGTTACCGAGACAGATTTTAACACGTCAAGATTACTCTATTTCACTAAACATAACATGTAGATAAAATCACCAAAATTCATCACAGAAGCACACGTGAGTTAGGTTTCTAAAAATATTTTTATTATATTATTTTTACATATGGTTTTATCACAAAAATCAAAACAACACAGTAAGCACACAACAATCATTATCATGCGCAACTAAACTTTCTTTAATATTGCCTTTAAATGGTTAATCCAATTAATGCAAGAACAATTGGGTTAGATTTTACACTCAAATTATTAACTTACAGAAGTGGAATCAACTCAACTGGTCTTGTCGTTTGTGCGATACACTATTTACAAAACAGCCTATAAGAAGGCTTCCCGAATCAGACTTGCGCAACAGATTTGTAAATTAATAAAAACTAACTTCCACACGTTCAAAAATTACAAACTCAGAATCTTTAGAAACTAGACTCAACCTACTACATCATAGAATAATTACTTCAAAACATATCATTAACATCAAGTTACAGTCGTTTTAAAATGCAATTATGATTCTGTCCAACATCAGTTTTTTTTACCAAACTTCAACAAACTATCAATCTATGAACAATTAACCATGCATGCAAACCTAACTCATCAATAATTAATCTTTAAAATTTAGGGTTTATGATTATCATGCTTAATCATGCAATTAAATCAATGTAATAGGCTAGAGAGAGTGTTTAGTCACCTAATTAATACCTTGAACCTTCAACGAGCTTGCAAGAATTATTGTGTGTGTGTGTGTGTGTTAAGTTTCGGCCGAACAAGGGAAGGGGAGGGGGGACTGACGTCGCAAGAGGGAGAGGGAGAAGGAGAGGGAGAGGGGGAGAGGGTTAGGGTTTGTTATTAATCTATACTATATAATAAATAAAGTTTTATATTGCCACGTGTCATTCTCTTGTGCATTTCCTACTCTTTTTTCCCGCTTCTCTCTCATATTAATTATACATTAAAAATATATATCTTTTAATTCATTTTGATTTCTATAATTTTTACAATACGTATTTTATTTAAAAAATAGTTAGGTATGTTTATTAAACGTTTTTATAAATTGAACATTTTTTCCTTTATTTAACATCTCCAATATGAATTATATCATTTTTTATATACATACAATATTTATATATATATGAATCATTTTAGCCTTTAAAACTTACTATGGTTCATTGTTAAAAACACATGGATCTTTAACTAAACCCGGCTCGCCTTTTTTTTTTCTCTGTAATTGTAATCTCTTTTTTTTTATCCATATATTGTTGATCAACACCATATTGATTCTCTTTACTACACATTCTTTGACTAACCGGAAACTTTCTTCCACTTATGACGGGTTCATTTTTGTTCTGATTGTACAAGATATGTTCTCGTAATACTATTCTACTTTTTTAGTGTATCATCTAACATTGTATCAAAAGATTATTTAGGGATTTTGATTTATTTTAAAGTTTGTGAATTATAATTGCAATTTAATTCCGTACTTATTTAATGTATAATATTCAACTTTATTTATCATTCTTTTAAGTTGTTCAACCCGTGTCTTACACGGGTACCTAACCTAGTTTGTTATATAATAATCAAATATATCACATGTTACAACTTGCACCCTCAACTTCTATTTAGTTTAATTCTAGCATAAACTACTCTTTTTCATCCATTATATGATGTTATTCATGCAAGCACCAAATTACATATAAATATAACACATATTTATACCATGTAGTTGTTTATAATATTTATTGTTTGTTCACCAACGGCTTGAGTCGACTCGTGTGTGATTCGATGAAACTCCGAAAGACTACTTGTGTAATGATTGTCACGTATCATTTAAACTCTAATTAAATGCAATGAGGAATGCGTTAACTGGAATGACATAGTTCGTGTGATCTTGAGTTTGAATTAATGGAGTTCGGGTTAACGTAGTTAACCTGAAATTGACGAGTGTCACATGCTTCAAATTCTAAACTTGCTTATGTTGATTGTCTTAAAAACACTCATTTAAACCAAAAAGATTCTTGTGATTCTTGTGTTAAGGCCGAGTTCACCAGATTGCCATTTCCTATTAGCACCACTAAAACAAATACTTGTTTTGACTTATTACATTGTGATGTGTGGGGGGAGTATCACACACCTTCATGTACAGGAGCAAGCTATTTTCTAACAATAGTAGACGATTTTAGTAGAGCCGTATGAGTTTTTCTTCTAAAACACAAGCATGAGGCTAGTACGTGCCTTGTTAGTTTTCATAAAATGGTACAAGTTCAATTTGAGAAAAACATAAAGAGAATCGAATGTGACAACCGGGGGAGTTCACGTCTAATTTCATGCTTGATTTCTATGCCAAAGAAGGAATAGTCTTGGAGACAACATGCCCACATACACCCCAACAAAACGGTGTGGTGGAACGAAAACATCGACACCTTTTGGAAATTGCACGAGCTTTAAGATTCGAGTCGAACTTGCCGATAAAGTTTTGGGGCTAATGTATCCTAACCACCACGTACATCATAAACCATTTACCATCGGAAGTGATTGAAAACAAGACCCCATATGAACTTTTATATAACCAAAAACCTGAATATGAGCACATGAGAGTTTTTGGTTGTCTCGCATATTTTAAAAGCACGGAAACGAGGGGCGATAAATTTGAGGAAGGAGGTAAACCGGGAATTTTCGTGGGCTACCCATGTGGCACAAAAGGTTACAAATTTTTTGATACAAAACACAACAAAACTACAATATCTCGGGATGTCAAATTTATTGAAGATATTTTCCCTTTTAAAAATGAAACTGTGGAGGAGGAAGAGATTTTTGTCCAACCAAAATGGTGGGATATGGACCATGAAATCTACACATAAGAAACTGTCCCAACTGCCAATCATGAAGAACTGAAATAGAAATAAACAGTGGGTGGGATACAATTCCACAAGAATCCGTAGAAAGCCAAGAAGGTTATGAGCAAACTGACCAAACATATGTAGTGTCCTAAGAAACCCCTGCTCACATACATAGCCCAATCTCTAAAAGTCCAGATATTACTCAAGTAGACCAAACTCAGTCAGAAACAATTGGGCCTACTATTCAAGTGGATCAGATCAGATCAGATCAGATTACTAGTTCTGAGCAAGTTTTCGATGCACGACTTCAAAAAGAAAAAAGAAGCCGATCTCGACCAAAGCATCTCCATGACTATGAAGTACGGTTACCCCCATCTATAGACCAAAAGCAATCAACCTCCAATTAGCAGCCCTCGACGGTACACCCTTTAGCCCATTATCTTTCTTATGATAAATTTACTAATAAACACAAAGCCTTCTTATCAGCCATTACTAGCAATAATGAGCCAAAACATTATAATCAAGCTGTTAAAAATCCAATGTGGAGGGAAGTAATGAAAAAAAGAAATCCAAGCACTTAAAGAAAATGGAACTTGATCGCTAGAAACGCCACCTACTGGACCTACCGAACTATATTGTGATAATCAGGCCGCTCGCCACATCGCAACTAATCCAGTTTTCCACGAGCGAACGAAATTTTTTCGAAATGGATTGTTGTTTCGTTAGAGAGCGGGTCGAGTCAAATGAAATTACCCTTGTACGAGTATCTTCGAAGATGCAATTAGCTGATATTTTAACAAAACCATTGGGCACACGAGACTTCCGCACACTACTCGACAAGTTTGGCATGAAGAATCTCCACGCTCCAATTTGAGGGGATAAAAGATATCGTATATGCTCCAGCTCACATTGCTTCTTATAGGAGAATATTTTTGATATTATTCTCTGCTTATTTTATTTGCTCCATATATAGCCAAATCTTTTTTATATGCTTTTATTTGGTTTCCATATGTACAACCATAATTCTTGGCTTGACCCCTATGGTATTTTGTATTGAGACATCTTCCTTGATTATCAATGCAGTTTTTCATCATAACAAAATTTATTATGTAGGTCTTCTTGTTCAAGCTTCATGGAGCATATAACATGCTGCCAAAACTCCCAAAAGAACAACTGGCGAAAGGTTTCGAATTTTTATCTATTGGTAATCATTCTCAATGGTTGCATTCGTAGTGAAAACATTGGAATGTGATTATGTGATCGTCATGCCAATAATCACACCATGAATCAAGGTTTGCTCACTTGATTAAACATAAATGCATTGTAGATACATTATACATATTACATATAACTTCTATAATCTTAAGATAGTTTTTTTTGTTGAATTATGTATTTAGTGGGAGTCGGTGTAGAGGTTAGGTTCAATTCGAGCTATTTGAAGACTTTTGGTTTAGTCAAATTGACCATATATGGGTCTTGTATGCACAAACCAGTACTTAAAACCACATTGTTTTGTCGTCTTTAGAGTTGCTCTGAACCAATACCAATCTGCTATGTTGCACTGAATTACTACCTTACTAGTTCTGCTTACTGCATTTTCTCTATAAACTTACATATTAAATCACTTCTACAACGTAAAGGGATTGTGGCCTGGTGGTGTGGCGCTCATCTCTTAAGACGGTGCTGGTTCAAGTTCGCTTAATGTTGGTTTTTGGGAATAAATGAAACAAAACTTCTGTTAGATTATCGCATATGTAAAGCAAACATATTATTAGATTATCACTTTTATGAGTTTAATTCAACTAACTATTAAATCTCTATTAACATGGGATTGATACATAAGCTGCATATATTTTATATATTGAGATCAAGTCATTCTCTTTTTAGTTATTTTCTCTAAAAATTTTTTTCCCTACTTTACTACACATTTAATTATACATACATATAAGTGTTATATGCAAAAAGTTATTATTATTATTATTAAATTATTATTATTATTATTATTATTATTTACTAGCTTTGGGACTCGTGTGATGCACGAAATACTTAAAGAAACACACTTATGTTATAGAAATTGAATGGTTAAATTTTCTAAAAAAAACCTCATATTTTATCAAATTAAATGGTTTTATAAGTTCAAATTATATTTTTCAAATGAAATATTCATACGAATATGTGGTGTATTCTCACACAATTTCCTCATAATAACGAAAATATGCACCCAAAAATTTTATAATTTGTAATTATATTTTTTTAATTGATTAGTGAATTCTAACAAAATATGATATATAAAAAATTTATTAACTAAAAATACGCTAATATAGACACTAAGTAATAATTCGAGACTCTTAAAACTCACTAAACTACTAACCGGCAAGTGTATCGGTTGACTCTAGTACAACTAAGTAAGTCTGAATATCGAACCCACACGACTGTTTAAATTATGTAAACTAGCTAATTAGACTAAATTAACTGACACGACTATTTAATTTATGTTATTTTTAAGAGGGGTTTTATTAAAAACTAAATTTAAACTAGTTAATAAAACTAACACGATTTAACTCAGGTTCAGATTTAATTAAGATAATGATGAGTAACCACCTAGGTTAGAATCCCTAATGTATCAGTTATCAATTAGTCGGAAAATGCTATATTATTATGGAATCGGGATAATAAAGTATTTACTTAATGAGAAACCGAACATGACCCAGACCCTTCTCAAGGTGACACAAATGGAACCCCAATAAGTTATTAAAATTACGGATTTAATTAGACTCGCTTACGACAAGTACCTCTATACGAAATCCTACCTTACAGCGCATAAATCAAAGGGAGTTTAATGAATTCACTCGACTAGATAAACAAAGCAAATAAACCAAATCTAGACGGACTCCTTACAGAGAAATAAATCTGGCAGATTATTAACCAATACCTATCACATAATTTATCACCTTACATATATTTAGATTAGCAACACACTTAGATCTACTAGATTAACTATTATTGTTTATATGGTTTTAAATAATATTAACCACAAACTAGTCAAGAACACATAGTAAATGATACAACAAAATCTTATTATATGAAAGACACTCATCAAATAATCTGTGAAAATATAAAACTCATCAAACAAACTTAATCACACATATGCATCGAATGACAAACATTAAACCTCTTACTTAATAATTAATCATAAACAAAAGCATAATCCAAACACAAATCAACATTAACTGTAAAATTCGCTAATTTTCAAATATGAAATCCCGACCCGTTTAAAGATTTGAGTTTCATTTTTCTTGTATTTTTATATGGGTTTATGTTAAGAATTATTGATTTATGTTTTTAACCAAGTTATAAATTCCATTTCACGCATTTTGGTGTTAAAAATAACATTTAAACATGTCCAGGGTGCCAATTACCAAGGTTTCGAAAGTTCTTCCCGCACCGAGTCGCGTGAGGGACTAGCTCTCGCTGACTTCACTACGCGACCGACACATCTGCACACTTAAAGTTTCTTTATTTTCCTTTGGACAATTTCGCTTCTTTTGGTAACCCGGTTTTGTGTATCTTACATTTAGAACAATTTCGAATATGCCTTGTGTCACACACCAACCTAAGGGGAAAATGTCGTGACGCGAACTGATTGTTCACAGCTCAAAAGGTACTATCATACAATTTAAGAGGTGAAAATATCAAATTAATTTATTTTATAAAAAAATAACATTTAAGTACATCAAGTATAAAGAATTTACAAAAAAACAAGATCAAATAATTCTTGAATAAGTTTTAATCCTGATAACCTGTAAATGCATACAAAATATAATAGGTTTGTCAACACGAGGTTGAGTGAGAACATCATCAATTTTGACACTAACAATAATATATATAAGAAAACCGCAAAACTATTATTCATGAGTATAAACAATCAAACCATAGCATGTAAATATTGCAAACCAATAATGATGCGTGGTCTAAACCGTCACCATGCGAATCGGGTGTTGGTTACCCTGATAGAATAATTGAGTTGTCGGTGAAACCATTATCATGCGATCGGACGTCGGCCACTACGACATGATGTGATTATGATGATGAACCTCTCCGAATGCGATAAAATAAAAAAAATAAACATGTTAACAAATAACGAATAGTAATTCAATTGATACACAACACGAATATTAACAATTTGCATTTGAGAATATAATATAATATGTATATTGATACTTGGTACGCATAAGTCCCCAAAACGTTTGAAAACAAGTAAAATAGGGGAGTGATTACTCACCTGATTAGATGAACAAAAGTCAAAGGATGATGCAAGAAAGTAACTATTAAACCCTTTGGGATTCATCAAGAAGGATTCCTAGTTAATAATGATAATATTACGAGTTAATTATAAATGACATAATACATATAATGATTTTAGGATTTCAATGTGATTTGAGTTATGCTTGTGATTAAATTGTTATTGATTGAACGATTGATCTCTATTTTTATCATTATTATAAAATCATTATTATTGTTTATCATTTATTTATAAGATAGGTGAGTATGCAAGCAGTACACCGAACCATTACCATAGGTGAGTATGCAAAATTTCATCTATAGGGCTTACATGTAGCGTGTCCCTTGTGGTCCGTTTCTTAATGGTAATGAGACGCGAGCAAGGGGACCCCACATGGCTAACAACGTGGATAATCAAGTCTATAATGCATTTGTACTTTTGTACTTTTTGTGATCATGTTTAAAGACTTATGTGACATAAAACTGCGGGTTTGCTCTTTTTTAGCTTTATTTTAAATATTCACAACTCCATTTAGAATTGTTAATATCCAGATGAATAGACTGCATACAGACCCATGGTCTCCGATCCCGAGGCATCCCATCAATACAAGATTTAAGGTTATAAAGCCATACGCCAATGATGTGTAAAACACTAAAACTAACAGTTTAAGATTTATGTCACAGGCTACACGGCATACTCTAACGTTAAACCTACCCAAGCATCATATGATAACGTATTCAAAATTTTAAACTTTATAATATTTTCACTTTTCATACCAAGAATTGAGGCTTGAGTATGGCCCGACCTTTCATTACTTATCTTACACGGACAAAACGCTTTACCCACAAGAGATTTCCGACCCATTTAATCAAATTGCCCTTTCATTCTCAAGGCTGAGCCTACCGACACATCCCAAGTTAAGTGCGTTTTCTTTTATTTATCTCATATTAATAGTAGTTTGAAAATCCGATTTCCGATAAATGTCATCATCTCCCACTTTAACGCAAAAAACTATATTCAAGGGACATTTTTTAAACACTTTTTTTTTAATTTTTTTTAAACATAAACTCAATTTAAACTACAATTCAAATATCCTATCCCCACACTTAAATTTTGCATTGCCCTCAATGCAAGGATAAGGACGACTCAAAATAAAAATAAAATTAAAATAAAGTCACACTACATAAAACTATAAAAACCTAAAAATTAAAAACAAAAGCAAAATAAAAAATCAACAAGCTAGATAATGGAAAAGACTTAACTGATAATATGCGCATGAAACATGATGCTAGAGTCTTCTTTCCATGAATGCCCTCCAACTCTGAACGTGCTTAGCAAAATAGTAACTCCTTCTCTCACACACGAACGTAAGCGGTCAAACAAAACAAACATATCTAAAAATATATCTTATCAAACTGATAGATATTATGCAATTAAAATGTTTCACTAATAAATGTATAAAATATAATAATCAGGAGCACATAAATAAGCATGAAGTATATGGCTCCACTGCTCCATCATCCCCACACTTGTGTCTTTCATTATACTCAATCTGGGGATCGTCTCTAGCTCAATCTTTCTTCAAACTAGCAAAACTTAAAAACACAAAAACAAAGATGAACAATAAAAACTACGTTAGTGACTCGATGAATTATACAAACTCTGCGAAACCTCCCCAAACTTGAACTTAATCAGGTGGTTTCTCCTTCATCTGGACCCTGTCCAACCCGTTCAGTTCCACCCGGTACTTATCAAACAGTAATATATCAATGATGGAACCGCAAAATACTAAATTAGAATTAAAAATCAGTAACGGGTCAGACCACCTATATTTAAACTTACCTGGCAAGAGCCGAATTCATTGTAAGTATCGACAAGAACCGTTATGTTTGACATTTAATGGCTTTTTCACTCCCATAGACCATCTTTTAAAGTATACGCAACTTTGGTTTTTAGGTAACCTATCATCCTCGACCCTGTCCTGTGGTTTTGATTCCTGATCAGCATTCAAAACAAAGTCCACGGGCTGGCAATGGTGTTCTTCCTGTAACACCACATCCTCATCTACACTGTCCTCTACAAGTAGGGCCTCGAAAAACGCAACATCCTCATTCACGTCCAATTTGTCTCCCCCGGTTATTTAATAATTTATGTCTAAGTATCTTTATGACAAAATCCTACCTTACAGCGCCAAAATCAAAGATAGTTAAGAAAACTCAATTGACTTAATAGACTAAGTTGACAATCAAACCTAGACGGATTCCTTACGAAGAACTAAATCTAGCAATCCTGACCAACAAATATCTATCAATAGCCTATCACATTACATCTTTTTAGGCTAGCAGCTCACTTTTATCTATTTAATTGATTTTATTGTTTCTATGATCTTATTCGAATTCAATCACAAATAGTCAAGAACACACAGTAAATGACCCAAAAAAACCCTATCCTATGAAACAATCAACAAGGGTGATGTGAAACAATAAGTCCAAGTAAAAAAAGCCAAGCAATCATACGCATCAACAAAATCAAACTCAACACTTTACTTAGAACATAAAATCCATAACGAACAAAATCCCAAACAAAATCAAACCGAACTAAGGTTCCTCTCGACCTAGGTAGTTTATGGGGTTTTAGCCTAGCATCATATAGTCTAAATCAAACAAAACAAATAAAACTGAAAACATGGTGAAATAATAAAGAAGCGAAGGATTAAAGGCGATAAAACCCGTATTCTTCGATCTTGAACGTAAAGCTCTTCACCTGATGTTCTCGCCATTAAAATCACCATAAGACTCGAAAATATGCTCCAAGAAACTCCAAATTCGTCTGGTGGCAGCATGGTATGTTCAGGTTTAAGTTAAACATGTTTAAATACCCAAAACAAGGCCCAACAAGTAACAAAAACGAATTTAAAAATTCCATCAGCTTTGCCTTGTCGCCGCGCGATGGGAATACGGAGCCTGGTCGCGCGGCTTGGCTTGTCAACATAGGAGGGCCGGTCAGACCGGCTCGGTTTGACCGGTTCTTTGTTCTAGTTCCTTCCGGACGCGTTCCGGATCTCCGTTTTGGCTCTTTTTAGCTCGTTTTTCGCCCTTTTTGATCACGATCAACTTCCATTGCCTACAAAACATAAAAGTGTTAGTAGTACACAAATCTCGACTAAAAACGAACATAAACTATTAAAATATTAATTACAATATACAAGGAAAACATAAACATTTAGCATTATATCAATAATCGTTACCTCGGTTATATATTCTTTATTTTAAAACCTTTAGTTAAAAAGTATTTTCTTTCTGTTTTTATAAGATAACCTTTAGTTAATCTTATTTTCTTTAAACCCAATGTTTCTTCTTATCTAAGAAACGTATTCTTTTATTTTCTTTTTTATTTAAGAATTACGCATAATATCTCAAATAATATTCTATAACAAATATTTATATAATACTCATATTATATTCATATATCTTTTCTTTTCTTTTCTTTTCTTTGTTATATTTTATTTATCTAGGTAAAAAGTATTTCCTCGACTTAGGGTTTTAAGCCTTTATTAATATTTTATTGTTATTTTATTCGGGCTATGCCTACCTTTTTCGGCTTATAATACTTCTAGACGATCGAGTAGCACTTCGACATCTTTTACTCTTCTCAATTCCTTTCTTGATCAACACTTCGCTTTGGCACACAAAACAAGGCACCAATAATTCTTCTCACACCAGCACGCTTTATGAGGCAGGTCGTCGAGATGGAAACTCCTTCTTGATTGAAATATCGGTGGTAAGTGGCACGAATATCAAGGAACGTCAGCACGGAAAACGAGGAATATGGGTCGAGGATTTTGCACGAACTTCGAGGTACGATTGACGAGGCTAGAGAGATGTTTTAGTGAGAGAGAGAGAAGCTGATTTGGTTACGAAGAATTAAGGGGATTATGCCCGCTATTTATAGGAAAATCAGGGGCCCCATCGCAATACGCGATGGCCCTTCTTTTAAACCCGTCGCGTATCGCGACGTAGGCTTGCCTGATCACCCTTTAGACCTGCCACGTGGCGAGCGTTGTGCCACGTGTTGACACGTGGCGAAACGTGGCGGATGTGCTGCCACATGGTGACACGTGGCGAACGTTGTCCCACGTGGCACGCCATGTGCTTTATGTGTCAAATAACCCATCGCGATACGCGATGAGTTTCTCTTGTGAGCCATCGCATATCGCGATGGGTCAGCAAAACCAGAATTTTCATTTTAACCCTAATGCTTGGAATTTGATATTTTTGGTCCCTTGACTTAGGAAATTTGGTATTTTTGATCCGATATTTTCATGGTGTTACATCCTTCCCACCTTGAAATAAATCTCGTCCTCGAGATTGCTTCTTTAAAATAAGTGGGGGTATTTCTTCTTCATTTCGGATTCGAGTTCCCAAGTGTATTCAGGGCCTCTTGGTGAGTCCCATTTTACTTTGTCACCAACTTTGAATTCCCGTGGCTTACGACGGACATCAGCGTAACTCTTTTGGCGGTCATGTGCCGTCTTAAGTCGTTCTCGGATTTGTAGAACTTTGTCGGTAGTTTCTTGGACTATTTCGGGTCCAGATAATTGATTGTCTCCGGTTTCAGACCAGCACACGGGCGTTCTACATTTTCGACCATATAACGCCTCGAATGGTGCGGATTGAATACTCGTGTGATAACTATTGTTATACGAGAATTGCATTAGGGGTAAGTGGTCATCCCAACTTCCACCTAAGTTTATCACAAGCGTGGAGCATATCTTCCAACGTTTGAATTGTCCTTTCGAACCATACATACTAATGACAGCACTAATAGTCTTTTTTAGCCTATTAAATAATCAATGTACTATCATTTCCGATAAGGTTGGATCATTTTTCACCTAAAACCTTTTTTATTAGCTTCTACAAAGCTTTTAACTAAATAGTCATATCATATCTCTGCACTATTACAACTTGCCCATGTTTGTCAAAAACAATTTCTTGGATAAACTTCTTTTGCAAAATTTTCATTCGAGCGTACAAGTTAGACACAAAGACTAAGTTTTGACTCAAGTAATTTGCAACATATTCAAGAATAATCAGATCATCAATGACACAATCAAAACAAGCAGACTCCACATAAGGTACATCCAAGACTGATTATGCAAAGTCTATCCTATCCTAATCACATCATCATTTTCAGATTATCCACATAATCAAAACATCAGTTAAGCACAAAGATTCATCATTTCAAATCAATTGCGAACAAACTCATCCTGATATCACACACACACATTCACTGAAAACAAACATAAGCGTCATAGACACTTAGAGTTCACAGATTGTCATTCATAGCACATCAGCAAATAATTTTCACATAAACAAGCACATAAACACAACTTTCACTCACAAGACCATTTAAAGATAATCAGTTAGCATACAGGACACACATCATCAATCAGATTTCATCAGAGTTGAGCATTCCCAAAGCTTTCAATAGAAAGTGGAATCTAGTTTTATCAAGTGACTTAGTGAATAGGTCAGCCAAATTGTCACTTGTATCAATTCTTTTCATTTCAATCGGTCTTTTCTCATTACAATCTCTAATAAAGAGATATCTAATTTCAATGTGCTTGGTCTTAGAGTGTTGGACTGGATTCCTAACAATGAACAAAGCAACAGTATTGTCAATAAAGATAGGAGTGTTCAAGAAATTCAAACCATAATCTAGTAGTTGATTTTGAATCTAGAGGACTTGTGCACAACAGGCAGATGCAGCAATATACTCAGCTTCATCAGTTGAGATGGACACCGTAGTTTTCTTCTTGCGTTGCCATGACACAAGCATGTCTTCCATAAATTGACAACACCTAGCTGTGGAGTTCCTACTCATGTTGCAGCTATCATAGTAACTGTCAGTATAAGCAATCAGATCAAAGGCATGGTTATTTGGATACCATATCCCCAAATTAGGTTTCCTTTTCAAATATCCGAAGATCCTCTTGATAGCAGTCAGGTGAGACATCTTTGGACTTGATTGGAATCTCGCTCAAACACAGATAGCAAACATAATGTCTGGCCTTGAAGCAGTCAGATACATTAGAGATCCAATTTTTGCTTCCTACTCATGTTCATCTGCAGGCTCCCCATTTTCATCAGCAATCATCTTTTCATTGGTGTCCATTCGAATTGGAGTAGTATTGAGGTCTTGACACTTGAACTTGTTCAGAATGTCCAGCACATACTTTGATTGACAAATGAATATGCCATCCTTCTTTTGTTGAACTTGCAAACCCAGAAAGAAATTCATTTCACCCATGGAGCTCATGCATTATTTGGACTTCATTACTTCTTCAAATTCCAAGCACATTTGTTCATTGGTAGACCCAAAGATGATCTCATCCACATACATTTGTAGAAGGAGTAAATATCTTCCTCTTTTCTTGTACAAGAGGGTCTTAACCATGGCTCCCATTTTGAAAATCATTCGCAAGAAAGTGTCTTGATAACTCATAATACCAAGCTCTTGGAACTTGATGTAATCCATATAGAGCTTTGTTTAACTTATACACTATACTAGAAAAATCAGGGTCCTCAAAACCTGGAGGTTGAGTCACATAAAGCTCCACTTCAATCTTTCCATTTAAGAAAGCATATTTAACATCCAATTGAAACACTTTAATATTCTTAGAAGCAGCATAAGCCAAGAAGACTCTAATTGCTTATACCCTTACCACTGGTGCAAACACTTCCTCAAAGTCAATATCTTCCTCTTGTAAGCATCCTAGTGCAACTAGTCTTGCTTTGTTCTTTATAACTATCCCTCTCTCATCCCTTTTGTTTCTGAAACCCACTTGGTTCTAGTGGCAAACTTATTCCTAGGCTTATCTACAAGTTCCCACACTTGCAGATCCTTAAATTGAGCCAACTCCTCTTGCGTTACTTCTACCCAACTATTGTCTTTTAAAGCTTGAACAATGTTCTTGGGTTCAACTTGGGATAGAAAGCAGGAGTACAAACAGATGTTTGCTGTTTCAGATGCTTGTAACTCATTCATTTTTGTCCCAATGATGTTTTTAGGTGGATGATTTCTTTCAACATAGGAAGTTTGCACAATTAGATTAGTAGACATATTTGAATCAAGATTTGTATCATTGAGATCATGTTCATCAATGATCAAATCTGTTGTTGCATCATGAAATTCAGGAACCTCTTCTAGTAAACTATTGTGAAGAAGATGCAACATTATTTCCAGTGTTCAAGTTTTGAAACAAAGTTTCAAATCTTGCTTCTTTGTTTGCTTGTTCTTGACTCTGTTCTTGTTGGTGTCTAGGATCTACCTCATTCAATGCGTGAACATATTGAACCATTTGATTGTCTTGGATAACATGCTCTTGATCTTGATCTTGATCATGGTTTCGAGCTTGTTCAGTTTCAGCATTTGAGGCATCCTTAATGCATGAATATTCTGTCTTTTTACTAGCAACCTTGGACCATAGCTTGTTCAAATCTTTTTTCTTTTCAAAATTTTCTACATGACACTTTTCTTTTCAGTTTTTACCAGCAACTTTGGACCAAGTCTTCAGGGTAAATCTTGAAAGACTTGATCAATTTCTAAAGGTCAAACAGCCATGATGCTCCATCCACAGTATTAAACTGATTCTCATTGAAAATTACATTAGAAGACTCAATCACACTCAAATGACCTTTAACATAGAAACAAACTGATTCTCATGAGTGTGTTGAATACCCAAGAAAGAAACAATCCAAGGATTTTGATTGAAACTTGTTGAGATAGTCCTTGTTATTCAATAGTGAGCACTTGCAACCAAAAGGTTTGAGGAACTTGATGTAGGGCTTTCTTTTGAACAAAACCTCGTAAGTAGTTTTGTTATGACTTTTGTTGAGAATAATCCTGTTCTGAACATAGTAGGTTGTATTAATGGCTTCTACCCAAAAAGTAACAGGTAGATAAGCATATGCTACCATGGTCCTTGCTGTCTCAATGGGTGTTTTATTTTCTTCTCTCTGCAACTCCATTTTGTTCAGGAGTTCTAGGGCACTAAATTGTTGTAGTATTCCTCTTGAATTATAAAAATAATCCATTACCCCATTTTTAAACTCAGTTCCATTGTCACTTCTCATTACCTTTACCCTTACATCCAGCTGATTCTCAAAGCTTGTTACACAACTTTTGATATGTTCAACAACCTCGTCTTTGGTATTTAGGAAATAAACCCATGTGTATCTTGAGAAATCATCAATGATCATCAAGCAATACCCTTTCTTCCCTATACTAGGAACGCTCACACGACCAAAGAGATCCATATGAACCATTTTAATTACATTTACAATTGTTAAGCACAACTTCAGCATGATTAAGGCTCTATCATGCTTCTTCTTCATTCTTGCCTCAAAAGTCTGATTGTTGTTGGTTCCATATGGCACATAGGGTCCCTTCTTGATAGAATGCCACATCTCCACATCGTTGTAGCAAACTGCGGCTTCAAACAGCACTTTCCATTTGATATAATTTTCCTGTCCGTACTATCTAGGTATCTTGTTAGTAGACACCTCTTGCTCATCCTGAAAACCAAACATCTTTTTGGTATTTTTGAAACATTTTTAAAAACGGAGAAAAATTGATAAACTTAAAACAAAACTTAAACACTCTTTTGAATAATAATCAGATATGTGGATAAAATCTTCATATCTGATATATCTGGACGGATTAGAGCAAGATCTATAATAAAAATTAAAAATTTAATGTAGATAAGAGAAAGAAGACACTTTTAAACCTCATAAATATTGCAGATCTGGTAAAAATGAAGAATAGGACAGCTGACGTCACAAATCAATGGAACGGTTTTCAGCTGACGTCACTCTTCATCTTCAAAATCAGCAATATTCAACATCAGTTCTTCACCCAAATATCAGGAACAATCTCTGATTCCACTTGTCGGTATAATATATATCTCTCAATCACTCACTAACTCACTGTCGTAACCCAAACGTTAAGTGTTGAAAAGAAGGTTAGCGACTTGCTACTTTAGGTAACAACAATAGAGCATGAATGGCGGAAGAAATAACACCCTAAATGTTTCTTAATAAACACAAAGGTAACAAACACACACTGTAAGTCAAAAGATTTCCATTGGTATTATGTCAGATACAACGAAAATTAATTAGGGTTTTAGAATGGAATGTTTGGATTTTATGGCAGATTTCTGTACAGGAAAGTCACCCATTAAAATCACAATCAGGTGTAAGGTCTGGGTGTGTCATAGCCATGCCCTAAATATTTCTTTTATAGGCATGCCCTAACACCTAACATTCCTTCTAGAAACCCTAATGATAGAGACATTACATATTCAAACGAAATACAAAAGATTCTAAGTGTAAACAGGTCTTCGAGCAAGCTTTGCAGCTTTTGTCTATTTCGAGAAGACCTGGTACCCATGAAGTGTGTTGGTAAACAGTTCTCCGGGAAAACTTTACTTAGAAAATATCTATCTAGCAGACTTCAATCATCTTGACCTTATCAAACTTTGCTCGATATAGTCCTACGAGCAAACTTGCTCTTTAGGGATCCCTTCAACTCTTTGTTAACTTTAACTTATTGAGCAAACCGAAGTGTGCTGGTAACACTGTATCTAGTGCTGGCAGCACTTTAGCTAGTGCTGGTAACACTATAGCTTGCCCTGAGTTGAACTTTGCTAGAAGAAGTCCTTAGCATATTTCTTTATCAAATTCCTTCAAGCATGCTGGGATCACTGTTTAATAAGAATAAACTTTGCTAGATCTTCCAAAAGACTTTGTATCATATTTTTTTGGCCAAGGGTTTGCTGGGAAACAAACCTTGATTGACTTGAAGAACAACTTTGCTAGATAAAGTGAAGTATGCTCGAACTTACACTTAAGAAGACTTCAAGAAGATAACCTTGACCGTAAGGCAAAATACCTTGCTAGATGAAGTAAAAGCTTGCTGGGAGGACAAAGTATGCTCGGTATCCACACTTAGCCATTTTCAGAGAGGTTAAGAAGATTCCAATAAATCTTATATCATTTCTTGTCTTTTCTTCGACCCAACAGATTAGTCAATTCTATTTCTCGTTGGGGGCAGGGAAGGGATATAACTTAGCGGTAGATTGTTACCTTGACATGGTGGAAGTCATTAGTTCGAGCCTGATAATCCCTAAACCCAATGTGAGTTTTTCATTTTGATTTGCTACCCCGCCGTGATTAAATTAGAATGGATACAAGGCTCAGAAGATTGACGTGAGGGGGCAGGGATGGGTATATTTTTGGGAGTGAACTCCGGGAAAATATGAAGCGCGTGGATACAAGTTAGGCCTTGGAATGAAAGACAATTTCGAATCCGCTTTGTCTACGAACAAGGAAACTATAAACAATGCAACTAGGAATCTCATGGAGAGTTCCATCCTGGATCAGGATGAACAATGGCGACATGCTTAAAACATGCAAGTCGGATGTGAAGTGGTGTTTCCTGTGGTGGACGGGTGAGTAACGCATAAGAACCTGCCCTTGGGAGGGGAACAACAACTGGAAACGGCTGCTAATACCCCGAAGGCTAAGGAGCAATTGGAGGAATCCACCCAAGGAGGGGCTCGCGTCTGATTAGCTTGATGGTGAAGTAATAGCTTACCAAGGCGATGATCAGTAGCTGATCCGAGAGGATGATCAGCCACACCGGGACTGAGACACGGCATAGACTCCTACGCGAGGCAATAGTGGAGAATTTTCCGCATTGGGCGAAAGCCTGAGGAGCAATGTCGCGTGGAAGGAGAAGCCCCACGAGTTGTGAACTTATTTTCCCGGAGAAGAATCAATTATAGCATATGGGGAATAAGCATCCGCTAACTCTGAGCCAACATCCATGGTAATAGAAAGTATGCAAGCGTTATCCAGAATAATTGGGCATAAAACATCTGTATGTGGCTTTTTAAGTCCGCCTTTGAATCCCAGGGCTCAAATATGGACATGCGGTGGAAACTACCAAGCTTGAGTACAGTCGGGGTAGAGGGAAATTCTGGTGGAGCGGTGAAATGCATAGAGACCGGAAAGAACACCAACGGCGAAAGTACTCTGCTGGGTCGACACTAACACTGAGAAAAGAAAGCTAGTGGAGCGAATGGGATTAAATACCCTAGTAGTCCTAGCCATAAACGATGGATACTAGCTTTGTGCGTATCGACTCGTGTAGTGCTGTAGCTAACGCGTTAAGTATCATGCCTGGGGAGTACGTACGCAAGAATGAAACTCAAAGGAATTGATGGGGCCGTACAAGCGGTGGAGCGTGTGATTTAATTCAATACCAAGGCTTGACATGCTGCGAATCCTCTAGAAAGAGAGGTTTGCCTTCGCGAACGCGAACACAGGTGGTGCATGGCTGTCATCAGCTAGTCCCATACGGTGTTCGGTTAAGTCCCGCAACGAGCATAACCCTCGTGTTTAGTTTCCATCATTGAGTTTGGAACCCTCAACACACTGATAGTGATAAGCCGGAGGAAGGTGAGGATGATGTCAAGTCGTCATGTCCCTTATGCCATGGGCGACACACGTGTTATAATGGCCGGGACAAAGGGTCTCGATCCCGCGAGGGTGAGCAAAATTCAAAAACCCGTCCACAGTTCGGATTGAAGGCTACAATTCGCCTACATGAATCCGAAATCGCTAGTAATCCCCGGTCAGCCATACGTTGGTGAATCCGTTCCCGGGCCTTGTACATAGCGCCCGCCAGACTAAGGGGGCTAGCCATGCCCGAAGTCGTTACGTTAACCGCAAGGAAAGGGATGTCGAAGGCAGGGCTAGTGACTGGAGGGAAGTCGTAACAAGGTAGCCATACTATAAGGTGTGGCTGGTTTACCTCCTTTACAGGGAGAGCTAATGCTTGTTGGGTATTTTGTTTTAACACTGCTTCACACCCAAAAAGAAGGGAACTACGTCTGAGTTAAATTTGGAGAAGGAAATCTTCTTTCGTTTCTCGAGAATGAAGTAGACTAAGCTCATGTGCTTATTGTCTTAGGTCGGAACAAGTTGATAGGTGTTAGTGCATTAATGTGTTTGACTAGGTCTTATGGGCTTAATATGTCATTATTGTATAGTTAAAAGACTGAAAGTGTCAATGTTAGAATATTTTAAGATCCGTATAAAGTGTAAGCGAGCGTATAAAACTTATACGCGGCGTATATGTCTTATACGCCAGGAGACTTATACGGGTCATAGGCATATGTATAAATAGATGCTTAGATGTCATAACTTGTAACGGTTTTGAGATTCCGATAAGAGAGAGAAATCAGTTTTTACTTTGAATGTTAAATGAATATAATGATTTTTATGAGTGAATGTGTTCGCAATTCCTTCATGATATGCTTCCGCAATATTATATAGTATAGTAAACACAATATTATCGATTCGTATCGTATTGTTTTACATGTATATGATGATATAGATGATCCCGAACATGGTCTTTCAAGTGGCATCAAAGCTTTTGGTTTGTGTTTGCTTTTAAATTGACCACAATTACTTGATGAATTGAAGAACACAAAGTCAAAACCAAAACCGATTGCTATTTCTTCAATTACTCACTCATTTTTGGACAAAAAACAAATTCTTCGGTGATTATGATATGTTTTACTTGTTAATCATTTCTGTACGAGTGGAATCTTCAAATTCATGCTAAATAGAAAGTTGCAGATCATGAAGTTTTACCAGAATCTGAGGTGTAAAAGTTTCTTTTCATGATCTCCCTATAAGTTGATGAATAGCACATAAGTTGATGTATACATGTTGACTTATATGTTTTGTTAAAAGTGACGGCTGATTGAGTTGACTTTCAACGTATATGGTATACATGTCAATCAATATGCAGCAAATAAAAAATGCATAAGTCTATTAAATATTTAACTAGTAGCCGCATATCCATGTCTACATATATGTTTGGTCAAAAGTGACGGCTGGTTATACGTGATAGCGTTATACGCTGCCTACGGAAACTAGTGGATGTGATAGACTTACATGGATACAAGTCTCCACGTATCGATTGCTCCGTATAAGTTTACATGTCTCCACGATTACAAGTCTCCACGTATTGGCATAAGTGAATTCATCCATCTATGTTTGTTTTTCAGCGGATTAGGTTGTTTGCCCGTATAAGTACGCTCTAAAAGTCCTTTATTGATACGTAGTGACTTAATGTTTTATAAAACATAAACATTGAGTTAAGCTGTTTTTCTTTCTTGATTTACGAGCATTTATGAAGAAAATGGATTTTTGATGTTCATTTAATGAAGAAGAGGTTTTTATAAGAAACACAAGGCAAGCTTTGAAGAAAGAATTTGATAATTTTGATATAATGATTGAAGAATCGTTTGATCATATAATAAAAAGATATAGTAAGCTTGTGAACGAAATGAAACATGTCGGGATTGAGAAATAAGAGTTAGATTACATTGATAGGTTGCCCGATACACTTGTTGAGACGTCACGTGAAGTTTGGGGTACATTCGTTATATCAATTCAATTAGATCCCAACACGTACAATCTCTCTCAATTCATCGAGAAGATACAGGATCGTGAATTATCTTTGAAAAAGAACAGTAAAGTTGATGTTTGTGAATGTTTGGAAAAGTGAGATGATGTAAAATCATGTGAAAAATGTGAGTTACTTTCTAAAGAATGTTTAGAAAAAGATGTGGAGTACAAAAGGTTAAAAACTCACACCGACTCGTTACTAAATGAGCTTGAACGAGTTATGGAAGCTTATTATAAACTTCAAAAGAGCAAAAAGGCACTTTGGGAGAAGATTAATTAGAGTGAGAAATCAATAAACAGATTCATTGCCGAAAATGCTGCATTTGAACAGGAACTAGAAACTTTTAAGCTTGAGCATGTTAATAAGGTTAAATTTGTACATGGTACGGCATCTGAGAGCAATAAAGAAATCCAATACCGAAATCAACTAAATAAGGATTTCTTTGTTCAAAAAGAAAAACGTAAACAAATTAAGAAATCTTTTTTGTACAAGAATAGTTCTATGTTTGTTTACATTCAAAAATCAGATGTGGGCAATCAAGATGTTTTGAAAACAGAAAAACAAAAATTTTCAATATTCAAAATAAAAAAAATACGAGCTCGAACGTCAAATAAAATATTTCAAAGGATCCTCTTAAACAAGTTTTCAAAAGAAAAGACGATATCGTTAAGGATGTTTCAAGGAAACCAAAAATAATTGAGGTTGTTCATTTGAAAAATTGTGGTGAAAAAAAGTTTGAATGGTTGAAATTTTATGTGAAAAGAGACAAATCAAAGTTATTTCATTGGATTGTTAAGAGAAAGGACTCATCAGATCAAGTTTATGCTGACAAAAAGTCATGTTCGGATAACAATGTAATATCAGTCAAATCCGAAAGTTTAGAAAATTCATCGATTTTGTATGTCAATTCTGGAAGTTCAGATAATTTGAGTTCTGATATGTCTGACGATTTTGAGAATGAAAAAAAGGAGAAGGTGTTTGAAAAATTAAGGAGAAAAATTATTGAAGATGACTTAATGTTTGAAGTATTTTGTGAACCTAGTCTAAGCAATATTCGAGGAGGAGTTTGTTGAAGCATAAACGTCTACTGCTTAGACACCAAGACCAAACATTATCCAAGGGGGAGTTTCTTAGTGCATTAATATCTAATGTTAGGTCTTATGGACTTAATCTTTCATTATTGTATGGTTAAAGGACTGAAAGTTTCAATGTAAGAATCTGTTAAGATCAGTATAAGTGTAAGCCAGCGTATACGCCTTATACGCGGCATATATGTCTTATACGCCAGAATGCTTATACGGGCCATAGGCATGTGTATAAATAGATGCTTAAATGGCATACCTTGTAGTTGTTGAGCCAAGAATTTGACTTGAAACGACTTAATGAAGATTAAGGGAGATTGGAATCTTCTCAACACTCCTTTGAAACGGCTAAGTATGGAAACCGAGCACACTTGGACATCCGAGCAGGGTTTTACTAGTCCTTGCAAGGTATTTTGCCTATTGGGCAAGGTTATCTTCACGAATTCTTCTTAAGTGATGATCCGAGCAAGGTTCTCTTCATCTAGCAAAGGTGTTCTTCAAGGCGAGCACATTTTTCTTACTAGCAAACCCTTGACTAAACCAATCTTTTGAAGCCAAGTATTAGGATGATCTAGCAATGTTTGATTAATAAACAGTAGTCCGAGTATGCTTGTTGAAAATGATCAAGAAATATTCTAAATACTTTTTCTAGCAAGGTTGAACTCCGAGTAAGCTACAGTGCTACCAACACTATTCAAACAGTGTTACCAGCACACATTTGTTTAGTTAATAAGTTATTATTTAACAAAGAGTTGAAGGTATTCATGAAGAAAAATTTGCTCGTAGGACCATATCGAGCAAAGTTTGCTATGGTCAAGAAGATTGAAGTCTGCCAGGTGAGTATTTTCTTTGGAAAATACTCTAAGTAAAGTCTACCCGAAGAACTGTTCACCAGCACACTTCAAGGTTACCATGTCTAATCGGAGAAGACAAGTGGCACAAAGTGTGCCCGAAGACCTGTTTTTACACTTAGAGTGTTTTGAATATGTAATATGATTATGTTCCTATCATTAGGGTTTCTAGAAGGAATGACAGTTGTCAGGAGGCTGGCCAATAAATAGAATGATCTAGGGTACGCCACCTATGGACGAATTTGCCACTTTACACTTTTCAGACCTTAAAGAATATTTCTGATATTGAGTTTGACGGCTGTCCTAGAATAGTACGAATAATGCATTACTTACAAGAAACCCTAATCGATTTACATTTGTATGAAACCTTTCTATAAATTGAAATCTTTTGAGTTATTGTTTGTGTTTGTTACATTTATTAGTCTTTAAGCAACAATTCTGTTTGTTGCTGATTCGCCGTTAACAAACAGTTGTTCTTACCCAAAATAGCAACCGTCATTACCCTTCTTGTCGACACATTTATTGTGTGGGTTATGACATTACTATGAGTGTGAGTGATCCATTTCTGTGACCGACAAGTGGTATCAGAGCTTGTTCGTTGTTGTTTGGGTGAACATTTTGTTGCTATTTGCTGATTTATTGAAGATGAAGAATGACGTAATCAGAGAACTGTTCCATTGAATAGTGACGTCAGCACCTCTGTTCTTCATTTTTCTTTCAGATCTGCAAATTTCCGGTGACTTCTTCTACTTATTTTAATTAAATTTTGCATCTTTATTACTTAATCTTGCTCCAATCGAACCAGATACATCAGATCTGAACATTTGATTCTCAGATCTGATTGTTTCAAAACTCGATTTTTTACTCTGTTTAAAGCTTTTCTCTGTTTCTGTTTAAAATCATTCTACAAAATACCAAAAATATGTCTAGTTTTGAAGAGCAAGAGGTTTCCACTAACAAAATTCCTAGACTGTACGGACAAGAAAATTTCACCAAATGGAAGGTATTGTTCGAGGCTGTTATGTGCTATAAGGATGTTGATATGTGGAAGTCAATCTAAAATGGTCCACAAGCAGTTGATGGTGCAAATCCTAATAATGTTGTGCGTGATAGGATGTGGAAGGTGGATGACATAGCTCTAGCTATGATCAAGTTGGGACTGTCTTTGGAAATCTTAACCAAGGTTTCACATCACCCAACAGCTAAGGCTATGTATGATTCAATCCTTAAGATGTTTGAAGGGAATTCTAAGCTGAAAAATATCAAGAAACAAAGACTCAAGCAACATCTAGAGAGATTCAAATACAAGGATGGAGAAAGATTGATTCTTGATAGATTTCTAGCAGTTGTGAATGACCTAAGAACTACTGATTATGTGATGACAGACTTTGATTTGAACTCAAAATTGTTGACTTCAATGCCAAAGGAGTGGTATACAGCAATTAAATTCATCCTTCAGAAACTAAATTTTGAGCAACACAAATTGGATGATGTAATTTGCTTTCTACAATCTGCTGAGATAGAGATGATTGAGAACGAAATGATAAAGGAAGAGAAGCCATGTTTCCAGGTGTCCAATGCTCTTATTGCACCTATGGGAAACTTGTCCACCAAAAACGAACAACAGATTCCCATCATAGAGGAACCAAATGAACATGGTGTTGATACACCTAAAGCATTTGTTGGTGGTAGTACAAGTAACCAAGGAAACCAGTCAAGGTTTAATGTTCAACCAATTGGATCATACATGTAAATCCACATTAAGCTTAGCAGATTCTTTATGTTTATATCACCTTAGATTTTACACATCATGGGAAAGCAACCATACATGTTAATGATTGTACTAAGTGCCTTTTTAGCCTATTAAATCCATTTGGTTGGCTAAGTAGTCAATGTACTATCATTTTCTATTTTAACAGATTCAATCACCCCAAGTACTCTTAGCTTCCAGGTTAATGGCTATCCTGTCTGTCTACATGTAGTCAGTAGGATCAAACACATAAATAAATACATGTCCTTTAGGCTTAGAGTAAATGGCATAATTTTAAGTGAAAGAACAAAATACTATTGCCCCAAATGCTTTCAGTCTTTGGACTAACGACAATCCTTTTAAATCTACAAGTAGATGCAGGACCAAACATATACAAGTATTTGCTCCCCTGACTTGAGAAAATGACATAGTTTAAAGCAAAAGTAATTCTTTAGAGACTTTCTATTGAAAATCCTTTTAAGCTTCTTTAAAGCTTGAACATAATAGTATTATCATATCTCTACACCATAAACAACTTGCTCTGTTTTATCAAAAAATGTTTTGATAAAAAATTTTCTTAAAAGTCTTCATGTGAGCATAATATTTTGACACAAAAACACAATTTGACACAAAGACAAGCAAACATATTTAAATCTTAAACATAAATGACATTATCAAAACAAGCAGACTTTGCATCACTTATAGTCTAATTCATCCTAACAACATCATCAGATCAGATTACTTACATATTCAAACACTCAATTATGACATCAGATAAGCATATAATCAAGTATGTCAATCCAAAATACTTATCATGAGATCCTACAAGTTAACTGATAAACAAGCATAAGCATCAATGATACCTAATTTGCACAGACAGTCAATTAAGCACATATCAGTTAACATCAAAAGTATCATACTCAAACATATACACACAACATCCATTGAGACTTTGAAAAGATAGTCAGTTTTCTCAACAAGCACACATCATGAATCAGACTTCATTAGAGTTGATCATCCCCAGGGCTTTCATAAAAAAGTTGAACCTGGTTCTATCAAGTGTTTTTGTTAATAGGTCAGCCAAATTATCACTTGTATCAACTCTTTTTACTTCAATTAAACCTTTTTCACTACAATCCCTTATAAAATGATGTCTGATTTCAATGTGCTTAGTCTTGGAATGTTGTACATGATTTTAACAATAAAAAATGTAGTAGTATTATCAATGTAAATTGGGGTGTTTAAGAAATTTAGACAATATCCACCATCTGATTCTGAATCCAGAGAACTTGTGCATAGCAGGCAGATGCAGCAATATACTCAGCTTCTACAGTTGAGATTAACGTTGTGGTCTCCTTCTTGCATTGCCATGACACAAATCTGTCACCCAAAAATTGACAACCTCCTGAAGTGGACTTCCTACTCATATTGCACTCATCATAGTCACTATATATGTAGAAAATCAGATCAAATGACTGGTTCTTTGGATACCAAATTCCCAGATCTGCTCTTCCCTTCAAATTGTTGGAATCGATCTGCCCAAGACACATATTAGAGTTGATGTGGCTAGTACGTGTTGATCCAAGTCGGGTCATACCCAATAACAAGCTAGACAGACGCCATGATAATTATTATTAGATATGATCTAAGCAATGATTATCAACACTTATATATTTGGAAAATGGGTTTTCTAAGTATTTGCAATTGTGTGTTAAGAAAATTATTTGGATAATTTATATTTGAGAGAAATATTATTTATTTGGATAAATAATAATAAAGGTTAAAATAAGAAATAACAAAAGTTTTGGGTTTTTGGTTTTGAGGGGGAAAACCCCTTAAAGGGGCCGACCCCTCACTCCTTTCTCTCTCTCTTCCCTTTTGTTGTTTTCTCCAATACATGCAAGTATCTCCATTGGGAGATCACTTCTTCTTGGTGAAACAATTTTACACCTTCTCTCACACACATAAACTCTCTCTACCTCTCGGCCGAAATCCAAGAGCAAGAACAAGAGATTGCATCAAGTGTTGACCCTAGCAACCAAAGGTGTTTGTTGAAGCTTGTCGGGTATACAAGCTTGAGGATTCCTTTCCTTGGATTCTAGCCGTTCATAATCTTCATACCTTTCGGTTTTCTGGACTTGAAGATATGTATGTTAAACACCCTATGGTTGTGTTTTGATAGCATGCATAATCGTATATGGATCCTGGATGGGTTTAACATAAATCGGTTTATGTATAATGGTTAACAAGATTTTAAACTAATATCTTCCGCTGTGTTTTCCTTAATAAATGGTTGTTTTGGACTTTGATAATCTGTAACACCCCGAAACCGCAGCGGAAACGTAACCGGGGCGCCACAGACACCTCTGATATCAACCACATTGTTTATAAAGAAAACTGGATACATTAATATACTTCAAATTACATTATCTTGTATTTCATTACCGTCTAGGTGATACACACTTCATACAATACGATACATAATTCTATTTATTATAATGTAACCTAACATCCCGCACGCAAATCTTACACACATCAAGCACTTAGCACGTAAGCAATCACTTCATCTTAATTGTACCTGAAAAGCATGTGAGAAAACGGGTCAACTACGAATAGTTGGTGAGTTTCACTAATTTAAACAACTGTGACAAATCATTATAATAATCATATATTAGCGATGTAATTATGCTGAGCCCACAAGTGAAACCTCTGTTAACCCAGTACTGTACCCGTTCCGGGGGCAATGTTAACCCAGAACACTTCTAGGGACATCTGGGGACACTGTTAACCCAGTAATGTACCCATTCCGGGGGCAATGTTAACCCAGAAACACTTCTAGGGACATCTGGGGACACTGTTAACCCAGTACTGTACCCATTCCGGGGGCAATGTTAACCCAGAAACACTTCTAGGGACATCTGGGGACACTGTTAACCCAGTACTGTACCCATTCCGTACGATTCCCGTACAATCAAATATTTATAAATACACGCAAATCCATGCGTTCAGTATGTACTTAAACATTTTGATAGTAACATGCTCTCCGCCCCGGGAAAATATTTAAAAACAATTCAGAAAAAGGGGCTCGTGAAACTCACCTTAGCACATGCAAGCAGGTAACAACAATCATTATCAGTTAACACGTCCAATCTGTAATATGATCCCTACGATCGTTATTATACAATTATTGTTTATATAATCTTTAACCGTGTTAACCGGTACATCTGGGGACACTGTTAACCCAGTACTTTACCCATTCCGGGGGCAATGTTAACCCAGAATTGTACCCGTTCCGGGGGCAATGTTATCCCAGAACACTTCTCCGGACTCAGATTGTGATTTCGTTTAGAGTTCATTAGTCAAAATTAATATTAGTTCGTTTCCCCGTTTAGCGTGCCTAGCACGGCTATCCGTTTTTACGTTTCAAAAATGAGTTTGGTCACACATGACCCGAAAATAGTGGTTGACTGATAATTTAATTAGAGTTGTGAAATTAGAGCTCGGTTTAGACGCCCCGATTGGCCGCGGGACCCGTTTCCGTCTTTAGTGTACCAGAAACTTGTTAAATCGGCTAAAATTATCCAAATCATCCGAATTATTTTCGGATGATTTATTTTTACTTGTTTAACTCAGTTATATGAAAATAGTTCATTTTTAGGGTTTTTATACACCAGTCAGTTCGTTTAGGCGAACTTTACCGGTTTACGCGTTTTAAACTTTAAAAGTTTGTTTTTGCACAAATAATTATCCGTTTTGTCTCGGATCTTGAAATTTTGCACAAATCACTTTTTGACAGTGGGGAATTTTATAAAAATATTTCCAGAATTAATTTTTATATTTAAAATTTATTTATCTATTTTTAACCACCATTTAAACACTAAATATGTCGTAAATACCAAACGACCTTAGAAAAATCCCAAATTTTTCCTGGATGACCCCTGCCATCCGAATAGTCCCCTGTAATTTTTCCAGAACCAAAATCTCTTTTTACATGCCATTTTCACTAAAACCGAGCTAGAAAACCCTAGAACTCGTTTAACCGAAAAGCCTACTTAGACTTCTCCAACGGACCTAAAATTTTGTGTGTTACTTTTACATGTTATAAAAAGCTTATCTGGAATTTTCCAGAATCTTTCATGATATTTAACTATTTTTCACCATTTTTAGCCAAAACCGAGCATTAAATTCACCAAATATTCATCCTTTGTCCAAAAATTACCAAAATTTAACAGAACTCTTATTTTCATGTGTAGATCATCCCTGTGAAATTTCGTAGGCTAACTCTAAACCGTTCACAATCTGTCCAAAAACTCATAACCGAACATAAACCGAATATACCTTTTGTTTTCCGCCACTACAAGCTACACACTCGTCTTTACGCCTTATCTACCACTAAATACAGAACCTACAACCATCATACCACAATACCAAGCAAGTTACACTCACAATCAAGCCTCTTACACTATAGTTTCGGTTATTGTTTCAAAACTAAAGTTTAAACCGTAAAAATTCGGTTTTGGTTCGTTTAACTCCTTTCTTGGACCAAGATCCCTTGTATAACCCGTATACATCACTTGATCATGCAAGAATCGGTTTTCATCTTTGAAACCTCATTTTCTTGCAAATAAACTCAAGAAACGAAGATGGAAACGTATATAACTCGATTTTTACCTTGTTTCTCTTGCTAAAATTCCGGGTTTTTAGATGATCTTGTGGATAGAATTGATGAATATGGATGATGTTTGTAAAAAAAAAATAACAATGAATGGGGTTTAACCCCTTTTGGTCCGATCGGTGTGAAGGAGAGGTGGGGTGGGACCCACTTCTCCATTTCTAACCACATGTTTGGATTTCCGAAATCTGGATAATGTTTTGGATAATCTGGTTCAGTTTGTTTTTTGGATAAATGTTTAATTTAGCTTAAAACGAGACTAAAACGGTCGTTTTTCGGCTTAAAAATGAAATTTATATAAAACCGATTTTAAAAACTTAAACCATGACATTTATTAACTTAAAACATTATATTATTAATTATTGCGCATCTTTTTCGGCTTGATCGATCATCTCTTGCTCGGTTTGGTATTGAAGGTTTCGTTTAATGTACCGACGTATCATTACATCGAAATTCTTTTTCTGTGCCGTACTTTACTTATCCCGAAGCATTAATGCTTCGTAAAATCACTAAATATTATAGATATCGTCTATAATTGAACCCTCGATTCGTTCGGGTTTCAACAATTATCGATCGATTAATCGCATATTCAATACGATGAATTATATATTCACGTACAATCAATACAGTGAACCATGTATTCTCGTATAATTACTATGGTAATTCATGTACCCGACATTAAATATAACATAACTATTGTCTACCGGTTAGGGTATACCTGGTTTAGTCGGAATCGTTACATTCTCCCCCCGTTAAGAAATTTCGTCCTCGAAATTTTACACGCCCACTACCCCCCTTCCGAGAGAATGGTGGGGGTTTTTCCTTCAGAATTCACCCTCGCGTTACCAGGTATAATCTGGTCTTCGCTGTGAATTCCACTTAATCTTAATCAATAAAGCTTGGTATGTCCAAACTGTTTAGTTTTCCGACTACTATCTCTACAGAATTATTTATCATATCAAGCATGTCTTCTATGAGTACCTCCATTACTGGTACTTTCGTTGCCTCATCGCTTAGGTACTTTTCAATCCGTATACATGGCAAAACGTCATGTATAGTACTTAGCCCCTGGAGTACTTTAATAGATAAACTAAATGACCAATCATGGAGATAGTCTCATGAGGTCCAATATATTAAGGAGCTATTTTCGGTTTTGCCAAACCTTATATCACCTCTCTAAGGTGATGCCTTAAAAATACCTTGTCGCCTCTTTCCAACGACAATGGTTTCCTTTGAATGTTGGCATAAATCCTTTGCCAATCTCGCGCCGCTTTCAACTTATCTTAAATATTATAAATCCGTTTGGTTGTTTCACGAATCAATTTGAAAGAAATGGCTTGGTTGACGCCCATTTTCAATTTAACAATTTGGTGATAATTACTTCACCCATAGAAAGCTTCAAGCTCTCGATGCTTCCTTCCCCGCCTTCCAATAATGGAAGTAGAATGACTATTTTGACCTGAGATAATTGAAAATGGTACTCCACGACGAGATACCATTTCACCGTCATGAACTTGGGCGAGAATTCATTGTGGTAATCGTCATGGATTGGGATGAAATGCGAGGATTGGTTAATCGATCCGCGATTACCCAAATTGCATCATGTCCTCGGGACGTCTTAGGGAGATGTGTCACAAAATCCATCGTGATTTGCTCCCACTTCCATTCGGGAACTTCCGGTTGTTGTAATATCACAATTCTCGCACAAGTCGTACACTTACCGACATACGTTGCTATATCTTTTTTTTTTTCATACCCGGCCACCAGTAGATCTCCTTCACATCCTTGTACATCTTATCCGATCCCAGATGTATGGAATATTTCAATCTATACGCTTCGTTTATGATCAATTCACGAAGGTCATGGAGGGTCGGGATCCAAACCCGATTTTTGAAATAGAGAATTTCGTCCACGCGTTCGAAATTCTTCTCATTGCAGAAAAGTCCCTTCTTTTCCAATTGTTCCTCTTTCAACGCCTCACGTTGAGCGACTCGAATCAGGTCCGAAAGGTTCGACTGGACTATCATCCCCAGCGCCCGCACTCGCAATGGCTTAACCCGATCTTTCCTACTCAAGGCATCGGTTACGACGTTAGCCTTGCTGGGGTGATAACGGATGTCACAGTCATAATCGCTAAACAACTCGACCCATCCTCGTTGAATATGAGACTGCGGTCTCTTATCATCTACAAAATTTGTACATTTGCGTCGCACAAAGGATTATGAGTTGGGTAATGCTACAAATTCTTCAATAAACCGTTGATAGTCTCCGGCTAGTCCTAAAAATTGGCGCATTTCCTTTGGCGTCTTGGGTGACTGCCAATTTTAATGGTTTCTACCTTATTAGGATCTATGTGAAATCCTTATTGCTTTACAACATGACCAAGGGATTATGCTTTCTGTATTCAAAATCACATTTCGAGAACTTCGCGTACAACTCCTCTTGCTTTAACACTTCCACAGTTTTCCTTAACCGTCGTTCGTGCTCTTCTTTACGTTGCAAATATATCAAAATATCGTCAATGAATGCTATGACAAATTTGTCAAAATAAAGTTTACAGACTTGGTTCATGAGTTCCATGAACACTGCCTGCGCATTCGTTAGCCCGAAAGGCATAACTAAGAATTCATAATGGCCGTAACGAGTCCGAAACGCTGTTGTTGCAATGTCCTCCTCTTAGATTTTTCATTTGGTGAAAACTATATCTAAGATCAATTTTCTAAAAAAAATAAATCGCCCCTTGCAGTTGGTTAAATAGATCATTTACTTCGAAGAAGTGAATACCTATTCTTGATCGTCACTTTATTCAATTCTCCCTAACCAATACATATCCTAACACTTCCCTCCTTCATTTCCCAAATAACACTGGTGCACCCCATGGTGACTAACTAGGTCGTATAAAACCTTATCCAATAATTCTTGCATTTCAGTTGGTGTAAGTCGGTAGGGTGCTTTAGCAACAGGGTCAGCTTGAGGCATTATATCGATTCTGAATTCGACCCGTCGGGTAGGCGGTAATTCAGGAAGTTCTTCTGGGAAAACTTCTGGATATTTACGTAACACCGAAACATCTTCTATATGTTTTCTTTTAAATACTTTTCTCTGTATCTAATCGCTTCATCGTCCGAAAGAGAGCTTCTAATCATCTTCTTTTCATATTTGATTTCAGCTTCATGTTGAGTTAGCCAATCCATGTTAACTATTACGTCAAAACTTCCTAACTTTACTGGTCGTAGGTCAATAAGGAAAGGTTAATCGTTCAGAATAATAGGACAATTCCGAACAATTTAGTTAACCATTAGGGATTTACCGTTAGCGATTCTACAGTATAGGGTTCTATAGTTTCACTAATCGGTATCTTTCCAAATGATAGGAGGTCAATAGGAACTAACTTCTATCGACGACCGTAAAAATATCACTGAAGCCTATTGATTTAAAACTACCACGTACTTAATACCACCTTTGGATCATGACGTGCTTTATTCGAATTACTCACAAAAGCACAGCTCCTTGCTTGATCAGAGGTTGATGCTTGTCACGAGGTTCGTCTTCCAACGACACCTTGGTTCAACTTTGGGCAATTTCTCTTGAAACGTTCTGTACCGCCACATTCATAGCAAGTATAACCGTTTGGCATAATTTGATTTCTTTGGATGGATTGTTATTGAAACTGTTGGGTTCGGAGTGGTTGTACACGAATGGGTTGGGGTTGCCGGTTCACGAGGCTTCAATTGGTTCTACAATTGGGGCATTACGTCCATCTTTACCATACCTGTGGCCTACTATCACTCGACATTCTTCTTCCTGCCGATAACCATATTTTCCACATTTAGGGAAGGACCCTTCATGCGGTTCATGTTTTCACACCAGAACTAGTCTTTAGTATAATTCTGGGTTGTAGGACCTACCTACTTATTCAAAAGCCTATCTTGCACTATACCTTTATCATTTCTCTTCTTTAACACTCGACGTCTCACCTAACGTCCTTCCAGTCCGCTTCCCATAGAGTCAAATATATCAATGCTGGCTTGTGACACAACCCTTCCAATGGTTGTATATTTTACAGGATTGACTATACTCCTTATCGATGGAGTTAGTCCCCAATATAGCGCTCACTTCGCTTAGTTTCAGGAGTAATTAGCCATGTTACCAGACATGACAATTCCTTCAAACGATTAGCGTGTTCTAAGTGATCAGCACACAACATTTCTATCTGCCATAGCTCAGTTTCCAATCTCTGAACTTAATTACTTGAATAAAAGTGCTCTAGCACAAGAATTTTAAATTCTGACCATATCATCTGAGTAATAATTTTCTAACTATAATTTTGTACCATCGTGTTCCATCACGATACAACATAATCTACCAACATATATGTAGCATATTTCACTACCCAATGTTCTTGACTCTTACCAATATCCTTAACCACTTCGATCTTTTCTATCCACTCGCTAATCTATTTCTCCCTTTACCATCAGTAAACTATTAATAATTTCCATAACACAACCAACAAACATATCCTTCATACCGGATCTAATTCATTACGAATACTATTCATGTTTAGTTTATAACTAATAATTGTAGTCATAATAGTATTCGGTGGAACATTATCACTCTTAGTAATAACACCAAGAATTGAAATATTCATAATCATGTGATTGCTCGATCTGTAATTCTGCAATCACATTTGCATCAACACTAGCATTGATCTGTGATACGACATTTGGTATCATCATCTGCTACTATCTTTGAGCAATCAACTGAATCCTATCAATCTCCATCATTGGAGTTAATCTTTTTATGTCATTCTGCCGTACCCATCCCGTACGCAGTAATCAATACTAATCTCACCGTGTAACTCGTTACCAACTCAATCATAACAGCAGGTACACATACACACCAAATATTATCATACATATTACACATACCGGTATCTAGTATATATGTCCCACAAATATAATAACATATGGACTTAACCTGACGTCGGTTAACGTTTAAATATGTTTCATAACCCTTGTCACCAACTGACATATCGATCTTTCTCAACAAAGATTAATGTTTAATATGCTTGATTTCAATATCCTTCTGCATGTCAGCATAACCGATACATGCTCACCGTGAGCACCAAACGATTACGTACCACGGAGTTATAATATCCGTGTCTATTTGTATACCCGGCATACACGGTATACCACCTACGAACGAACAACCAACTATGCTATAATGATTCCAACACCTCTTTGTGTATGGGTAATCATTCTATTCGAGTATACATGGGTATAAGCATCTAACGGATGTAAGGATAACATAGGGAGTTGCAAGGTTCGAGGTAATCGCGCAACCCATGTTGCCTTCAAATATTATCAATTACTATTATGGGAAACTCTATCACTTGCTCAGTCAATATCCTCAGGCGTTCTAGGTTCGTTACAATCGGTAATTCTCGACTTGGAGATGGTATGTCTCATATGTTTGAGAGTGAGAAATACACATATATATTTCTATATATTATTTTTATCTGCTCATTTATTATCAAATTTATTATTATTATTATTTATTTTATTTATTTAATTATTTACCTTAATGGAATAAGAATGGGTTCAGGTACAGGTCCGTCCGTACATAAGGGCCGGCGGTTCAGGTGAACATAGGGGGTTATTAGAATATACGGTACCGGTGTTGGTAGGGTAAGGGATTTATCAATTTTGGTTGGGAGTGACGGTTACTAGGTATTTCTGGTTAATGTCAAACGGGAGAGCTACTTTGGTACTATCATAACTATGGCCCGATAAGTCAGACTTATCATCAACTGATGCTCTAGAAATTTCAGCATCCTCGGTACTTTTATTATTTCATCCCCCGGTTCCTTATCCGGGTCCTATTTCTCAATACATGTATCCACATGATATGTACATATATATATACACACATTAGCACGCATAAATAATATTATATACTTTACACATATGTTGCCATTTTTACCTATTAATGTACCCCGTGACTTCCCCTGAATTCCCTCGTGCGGACAAGTTTGTTATTATGTTCCGGACCATAATAACTCACTTGTCCATCCAAGTTCATCCAGATCCCGTCACTATATATTATTAGTTGATATTCAGATCCTACAATACTTGAGCTACTGGTTATATTTTAGGTATCTTTTAAAGACATCCTAATTCTTTATAACCAATGGCTCTGATACCAACTTCTGTAACACCCCGAAACCGCAGCGGAAACGTAACCGGGGCGCCACAGACACCTCTGATATCAACCATATTGTTTATAAAGAAAACTAGATACATTAAAACACTTCAAATTACATTATCTTGTATTTTATTATAATGTAACCTAACATCCCGCACGCAAATCTTACACACATCAAGCACTTAGCACGTAAGCAATCACTTCATCTTAATTGTACCTGAAAAGCATGTGAGAAAACGGGTCAACTACGAATAGTTGGCGAGTTTCACTAATTTAAACAACTGTGACAAATCATTATAATAATCATATATTAGCGATGTAATTATGCTGAGTCCACAAGTGAAACCTCTGTTAACCCAATACTGTACCCGTTCCGGGGGCAATGTTAACCCAGAACACTTCTAGGGACATCTGAGGACACTGTTAACCCAGTACTGTACCCATTCCGGGGGCAATGTTAACCCAGAAACACTTCTAGGGACATCTGGGGACACTGTTAACCCAGTACTGTACCCGTTCCGTACGATTCCCGTACAATCAAATATTTATAAATACATGCAAATCCATGCGTTCAGTATGTACTTAAACATTTCGATAGTAACATGCTCTCCGCCCCGAGAAAATATTTAAAAACAATTCAGAAAAAGGGGCTCGTGAAACACACCCTAGCACATGCAAGCAGGTAACAACAATCATTATCAGTTAACACGTCCAATCTGTAATATGATCCCTACGATCGTTATTATACAATTATTGTTTATATAATCTTTAACCGTGTTAACCGGTACATCTGGGGACACTGTTAACCCAGTACTTTACCCATTCCCGTTCCGGGGGCAATGTTAACCCAGAACACTTCTCCGGACTCAGATTGTGATTTCGTTTAGAGTTCATTAGTCAAAATTAATATTAGTTCGTTTCCCCGTTTAGCGTGCCTAGCACGGCTATCCGTTTTTACGTTTCAAAAATGAGTTTGGTCACACATGACCCGAAAATAGTGGTTGACTGATAATTTAGTTAGAGTTGTGAAATTAGAGCTCGGTTTAGACGCCCCGATTGGCCGCGGGACCCGTTTCCGTCTTTAGTGTACCAGAAACTTGTTAAATCGGCTAAAATTATCCAAATCATCCGAATTATTTTCGGATGATTTATTTTTACTTGTTTAACTCAGTTATATGAAAATAGTTCATTTTTAGGGTTTTTATACACCAGTCAGTTCGTTTAGGCGAACTTTACCGGTTTACGCGTTTTAAACTTTAAAAGTTTATTTTTGCACAAATAATTATCCGTTTTGTCTCGGATCTTGAAATTTTTCACAAATCACTTTTTGACAGTGGGGAATTTTATAAAAATATTTCCAGAATTATTTTTATATTTAAAATTTATTTATCTATTTTTAACCACCATTTAAACACTAAATATGTCGTAAATACCAAACGACCTTAGAAAAATCCCAAATTTTTCCTGGATGACCCCTGCCATCCACATAGTCCCCTGTAATTTGTCCAGAACCAAAATATCTTTTTACATGCCATTTTCACTAAAACCGAGCTAGAAAACCCTAGAACTCGTTTAACCGAAAAGCCTACTTAGACTTCTCCAACGGACCTAAAATTTTGTGTGTGACTTTTACATCTTATAAAAAGCTTATCTGGAATTTTCCAGAATTTTTCATGATATTTAACTAAATTTCACCATTTTTAGCCAAAACCGAGCATTAAATTCACCAAATATTCATCCTTTGTCCAAAAATTACCAAAATTTAACAGAACTCTTATTTTCATGTGTATATCATCCCTGTGAAATTTCGTAGGCTAACTCTAAACCGTTCACAATCTGTCCAAAAACTCATAACCGAACATAAACCGAATATACCTTTTGTTTTCCGCCACTACAAGCTACACACTCGTCTTTCCGCCTTATCTACCACTAAATACAGAACCTACAACCATCATACCACAATACCAAGCAAGTTACACTCACAATCAAGCCTCTTACACTATTGTTTCGGTTATTGTTTCAAAACTAAAGTTTAAACCGTAAAAATTCGGTTTTGGTTCGTTTAACTCCTTTCTTGGACCAAGATCCCTTGTATAACCGTATACATCACTTGATCATGCAAGAATCGGTTTTCATCTTTGAAACCTCATTTTCTTGCAAATAAACTCAAGAAACGAAGATGGAAACGTATATAACTCGATTTTTACCTTGTTTCTCTTGCTAAAATTCCGGGTTTTTAGATGATCTTGTGGATAGAATTGATGAATATGGATGATGTTTGTAAAAAAAAAATAACAATGAATGGGGTTTAACCCCTTTTGGTCCGATCGGTGTGAAGGAGAGGTGGGGTAGGACCCACTTCTCCATTTCTAACCACATGTTTGGATTTCCGAAATCTGGATAATGTTTTGGATAATCTGGTTCAGTTCGTTTTTCGGTTAATTGTTTAATTTAGCTTAAAACGGGGCTAAAACGGTCGTTTTTCGGCTTAAAAATGAAATTTATATAAAACCGATTTTAAAAACTTAAACCATGACATTTATTAACTTAAAACATCATATTATTAATTATTGCGCATCTTTTTCGGCTTGATCGATCATCTCTTGCTCGGTTTGGTATTGAAGGTTTCGTTTAATGTACCGACGTATCATTACATCGAAATTCTTTTTCTGTGCCGTACTTTACTTATCCCGAAGCATTAATGCTTCGTAAAATCACTAAATATTATAGATATCGTCTATAATTGAACCCTCGATTCGTTCGGGTTTCAATAATTATGGATCGATTAATCGCATATTCAATACGATGAATTATATATTCACGTACAATCAATACAGTGAACCATGTATTCTCGTATAATTACTATGGTAATTCATGTACCCGACATTAAATATAACGTAACTATTGTCTACCGGTTAGGGTATACCTGGTTTAGTCGGAATCGTTACATAATCTTGCTAAAACCCAACAATGGCATCAAGAGCCGCTTATACGATTACATGCTTCAAAATAGGTTCTAATGTGTTCGGGTTTAATGGTATTTGCTATCATTTTGGCCGAGGACTTTAGGCATTTTGGTTGCCCCTTAGTTTTCCAAGTTTTGCCATACATGCATGTGGTAAAAATCTGGAAAATTAGTCATTTTGGTTGCCAAATTTTGTTTGGGCTGAAATTGTGTTCTTCAGCTTTGGCCGAGAACTTAATGGTAGAAACCATAGTTCTCGGTCTGGCCGAAGACACCTGAAACCCTGTTCTTGGTTGGCCGAGAACTCATGGTTGGGAACCATGAGATTTCGGTTAACCGAAAACATGTTCTCAGTTGGACCTAGAACTGATGATGATGAATCATGGTTCTCGGTGTTGACCGATAACAACTTCTCGGTTTTGATCGAGAACAATAGGTTCTCGGTGAACCAAAGCTTCCGGGCCGAAAAATCTGAAGCTTTGGTCTTCTGGCCGAGAACTATGTGTTCTCTGATTTAGGCCGAGAACAAAGGGTAAGGGGAACCATTTCTGGTCAAGGGTTGACCTGCCTGGTCAAAGGTTGACCTGTTTGTATGGATGTTCATTACCAATCCATGACCTTGTGTATATTGAAGAATTATCGTTTGTGATTTATGCATTTGGATGTAATATTCCTTATTCGGGTTGTAATCTATTTATTCTTTCAAATGGTTTGTAATAATAAGTAGAATAGTCGTATTTCTTTTATTAGACAAAATGTATTAGGATATATTTGAAAAAGAAGATGCAACTACAACACCCTTTTGGGAGCCCAAGTGAAGAGTAGGATCACGACAAGAAGTAAACGCTTGAAGCATAAGGATGCGGAGTCAAGTGGGAGTTCACCATCTTCTACCTTGTGTCATACTCGTCCTTTAGGAGAGACCTTTAGACCCACTTGTTTCGGTCAACAAGTGTTGTCTATCTAGGTGGCTATGGTTATGAACATGTATTTGTATTTTATACTTGTTTGGTTGTTTATTTTTATTGTTTTATCATGTATGGATGTTACAATTAAAATCGACAACTAGCATAAAAGTGATTCCTTTGAAATTATTAAATGATAAAATTGGTTTTATTAACTATTAATGATTTCATATTAAAATGGGTTTTATTGAAAGGAATTTGAAATTGGTATTCAAAGGTACCATACATTTAAATGCATGCAAATGAAAGGTACAATAAATAGTTTTCCAATCTAGAATTTTGAAAACTAAATCCCTTTTAAAAACAAGTTAAACACCATCCTTTTACACGACACTTAAGTCACTTGTAGACTTGATAGTGGGATAGGGTCACCTAACCACATTTAAGAAAACTTGTGATCTTAAGGTGGTTTTACAATACTTTTGGCTTTAGGGTCACCTAACCACTTGCATGTGTAAACTCACATGTGTGTGTAAGTAGGACGACTTGATTTGGAAACCATGAATATAGGGTCACCTTAACATGGCATTCAAAGGTGTTGATGGGATTAAACATACCAACTAAACATATGATATTTAACTGATCCCATAAAACTAGAAGTTGCAAAGGGTTGCAATCGTCAAACGTTGACTACCTTGTTAATTCGAATAGTAGGATAAAGGTCACCTAACTACTATTTGAATGAAACGTTGGATTGTAGATTTTAATCAATAATTGTCTAGGAGACATTAAAGGGTATTAAAGATTAAAATTTTATTAATATCGAACATACTAAATTGAACTTTGTTAAAGTCTTTTATAGATGGCCGCAAACAACGGACCGAACGCAATTATCCCTCATGTGCATAATCTATCACTAAGATCCATTCTGGATAAGGATCGTCTAAACTTTAACAACTTAATGGACTAGTATTGAAACTTGAGAATTGTTCTCAAGCAAGAAAAGAAGTCTTATATTTTAGACGACCCTATTCCCGATGAACCCGATGTCAACAACTTGGATGCCTATGCGGATTGGCTCAAATACACTGAGGATTCGGTGCAAGTTTCTTGCCTCATGTTGGGAACAATGATTCCCGAGATCCAAAAGGATTTCGAGAATCATGGGGCGTATGACATGATTACCCAGCTTAAGGAAATGTTCCTTACTCAAGCTAGGGTTGAGCGTTTCGAAATGGTTTGAGCGCTTCATGCATGTCATATGGAAGAAACCCAATCTGTGTCATCTTATGTGCTTAAGACGAAAAGCCACATTGATCGGCTTGAACGACTTAACTGTCCCGTCTCAAAGGAGTTGGCCACGAATTTGATCCTAAATGGCCTAACTAAGAGATTTGAGACATTCGTTATGAACTATAACATGAACGGATGGGACAAAAGCATTGGGGAGATTCACGCAATGCTTAAGACAGCCGAGGCCGGCATGGGTAAAAGGGTTTTACCCGTTCTTGCGATCAATGAGGGTGGCTCTAAGAAGAGGCATCACCCTGAACCCAAAGCAAAGGTTGCTATGGGTAAGGGGAAAGTCAAAAGGGGTTCAAGGGAAATAGGTCACAGGTTGTGGGGAGGATCCATGCTTTGGTTGTGGGGAGATAGGTCACTGGATGAGGAACTGTCCGACCTATCTCAAAGAGTTGAAAGCTAAAAGGGATGCGGGGCAAACCTCAGGTACAACTTTCATGACCCACATTGTTCTTAATATTATTTCTTCTAACACATGGGTATTGGATACCAGATGTGGAACTCATATATGCAATTCATTGCAAGGGTTCAAAAGAAGAAATGATGTGAAGAAAGGAGATGTAAGTCTCTTCATGGGCAATGGATCAAAGGTTGACGTCCAAGCCCGAGGAGATTATGTTTTAAAGCCTCCAAATGGTTTGGAAATTATTTTGAAAAACATTTTATATTCCCCTAGTTTGACTAGGAATATTATCTCCGTTTCGGTATTAAGACAATCTGGTTATGATTTTAAGTTTGTTGACAATGGTATTTATGTTTTCATGGATAATGTCTTTTACTTTAAAGCGATGCTGTTTAATGGCATTTATGAATTAATTCATGATGACTCATACATTGATAACTCGTTGTACCAAGCTAACACCAAAAGACTCAAAGTGGATTTGAGTAATACTTTTCTTTGGCATTGTCGACTTGGTCACATAAACAAGAATCGCATTCATACACATCGAAAGAATGGTTTTTTGAAGTCAAATGTTGATTCATTTGATGAATGTGAATCTTGTTTATTGGGAAAGATGACCAAAGAGCCCTTTAATGGTACAAATGAAAGGGCGAAAGACTTATTAGGTATCATACATTCGGATGTATGTGGACCTTTTAGGACAATGACAAGAAATGGTGAAAGATACTTCATTACCTTTACCGACGATTATAGTCGCTATGGGTATGTGTTCTTGTTAAGAAACAAAAATGAAGCCTTTAAAATGTTCAAAGTCTTCCAAAATGAAGTACAAAATCAACTCAACAAGACAATCAAAGTACTACGTTCCGATAGAGGAGGTGAATACCTCAATGATGAGTTCCTAGAACATCTTAGGAATTGTGGGATTGTCTCACAACTTACTCCACCTGGAACAACACAACATAATGGTGTGTCTAAAAGGAGGAATCGAACTTTATTGGATATGGTTCGATCCATGATGGCTAGAAGCTCGTTACCTCTATCATTTTGGGGTTTCGCTGTGATATCCGCAGCCCGTATTTTAAATATGGCACCAACCAAGAAAGTGGATAGGACACCTTTTGAAATATGGCATGGAAAGACTCCATCATTATCATATATAAAGGTATGGGGTTGTGAAGCTTATGTTAAGATCTACACCCCTGACAAACTTGAATGTCGATCCACCAAGTGTATTTTTGTAGGATATCTCACAGATTCGATGGGATATTATTTCTACAATCCAAACGAGTATAAAGTGTTTATAGCTCGAAAGGCAAAGTTCTTTGAAAGAAGGTTCCTTATGGAAGGAACTAACAGAACTGTGGAACTCGAGGAGGATCGAGAACCACAATCCGATACACGTTTGGTTGACACTAGCAATCAACAAGAGGTTGTTGATAATGATTAAATGGTTGATCAAGACACACAAAACTTTCGCAAATCTGGTAGAATTAGCACCCCACCTGAAATATATGGATTTTTCATGGATGGACGCTATGTGGTGGATTCTGACGAACCAACCACATACCGAGATGCAATGTCACAATATTATTGTCATAAATGGCTGGAAGCCATGAACGTTGAGATGCAATCCATGCATGACAATCAAGTATGGGACTTGGTTGCTCCACCTCTAAATTCCAAACTGGTTGGAAGTAAGTGCGTTTTCAAGAAGACTGATATGCATTGAAACTTGGATACTTATAAGGTTAGACTTGTAGCAAAGGGTTTCACTCAAACTCAAAGGTTGATTATGAAGAAACTTTCTCGCATGTGGTGATGCTAAAGTCTATAAGGATATTGTTTGCCATAGCCGCATATTATGACTACGAGATATGGCAAATGGATGTCAAAACTGCTTTTCTAAATGGCCATCTTAAGCAAGATGTATATATGGTTCAGCCTGAAGGTTTTGTCGATCCACAACATCCTAATAAAGTGTGCAAGTTAAAGAAATCAATCTATGGATTGACACAAGCATCTAGGAGTTGGAATCACCGTTTTAATGATGAAGTCAAGAAATTTGGATTCATCAAAAACGCTGATGAAGCTTGTGTGTATAAGAAAGCTAGTGGGAGAATCATTACCTTTCTGGTATTATATGTCGATGACATATTGTTATTTGGAAATGACATTTCAACCTTGGAAGGTGTAAGAGCATGGCTTGGAAGTTGCTTTTCCATAAAGGATCTTGGTGAAGCCGCCTATATTCTAGGAATAAGGATCTATAGGGATAGATCAAGGCGGTTGATAGGTTTGAATCAAAGTGCATACATTGACAAAATCTTGAAAAGGTTCAAGATGGAAAACTCTAAGAAAGGTTTGGTACCTATTCAAAGAGGAACAATGTTGAGTGCTTCTCAATGTCCAAAATCAAAGGATGAGCAAGACAAAATGAGTGGAATCCCATATGCGTCTGCTATAGGATCCATCATGTATGCCATGATTTGCACTAGACCGGATGTGTCATGCGCCTTGAGCATGACAGGTAGATACCAACAAAATCTGGGAACTAGCCATTGGATAGCTGTTAAGAGGATATTGAAATACCTTAGGAGGACTAAGGATATGTTTCTCATATATGGCTCTGGTGAGGAGGAACTCGTTGTAAAGGGTTACACTGATGCGAACTTCCAAACTGATTAAGATGATTCTCGATCACAATCGGGATATGTTTTCGTTCTCAATGGTGGTGCTGTCTCCTGGAATAGCGCAAAACAAGACGTGGTCGTCTTGTCCACCATTGAATCTGAATACATCGCCGCCTCCATGGCAGCTCAAGAATCTTCATGGATTAGAAAGTTCATTGCCGATCTAGGTGTGGTCCATACCATTCAGGACCCTCTAGAAATCTTTTGTGATAACGAGGGTGAGATTGCTCAAATCAAGGAACCCCGTGCACATCAAAAGACTAGGCACATTGAGCGGAGGTTCAACTACATAAGGGATGAAGTTGAAGAAGGAAAGATATGTATTCGCAAAGTTCACACTTATCAAAACATTGTGGACCCACTCACGAAGCTCCTTGAAAGGCCGAAGCATGAGGGTCATACTTGCGCCTTAGGACTTCGATATTCTAGTGATTGGATTTGATCAAAATTTTGTATTTGGATATTGGAACAATTTTAATTTAACTCAATCAAATGGTTTTGGTTATGGTCATGTTCTTGAGTTATGTTCCATTTTAGTATGTTTAAATCCGTGAATAATTTGAATTATTCTAAACGTCTGTAGTCGATCATAGTTGTGGGAAAAAATATGAAAGTAAGACTATTATGAACTTGGATTGGTAGATATTCTTAAGGTATGAGTATAGCAAAGGGTTTGCTGCCAAGGTTCATAGATATTTATGGAATAAATATTGGGCTGACTCGCCCTCAACTTTACTGCATGGAATCCTTGTGATTTGTGATCATAAGTAAATTTGAGTAAAGGCGAACATCATAGTATCCTCCTACCTGAGATACATATAGGTTCTTGATATTCACCGACTATTATTCTTTGACTTAGTTCTTCACTGCTCTGAAATATGTCAGTACATAAGGCTAAGCTCAAGAGTAATACAATGCGATAGTGAGAGACGTATGTAGTCAATAGGGAATTTGTCCCTCTTATTCGTTGAGAGTTAAATGTCTAAGGCCTGATAAGTTAAATCAACAGAGAATGATCACTCTGTGTCTCTGGATTTAACATGACATTTGAGGCAAAAGGATAAATGATAGTTTCACCTAAATCATTTTCAAGTATGGGACTTGAAGAGGATGATGTTATTGAATGGCATTTCGTCATGCGTATCAGGGATAGTAAACCGTTGTTAGGCGGTATTTGCTATTTGCATCAATCTTCTATGTATCTTGTGCAAGTGGGAGATTGTTGGAATCGATCTGCACAAGACACATATTAGAGTTGATGTGGCTAGTACGTGTTGAACTAAGTCGGGTCATACCCAATAACAAGCTAGACAAACGCCACGATAATTATTATTAGTTATGATCTAAGCAATGATTATCAACACTTATATATTTGGAAATGGGTTTTCTTAGTATTTGCAAATGTTTTTTAAGTAAATTATTTGGATAACTTATATTTGAGAGAAATATTATTTATTTGGATAAATAATAATGGCTAAAATAAGAAATAACAAAAGTTTTGGGTTTTTTTTTTTTTTTTTTGGGGGGGGGGGGGGGGGGGGGGCGGAACCCCTTAAATGGGCTGGCCCCTCACTCCTCTCTTTCTCTCTTCCCTTTTGTTGTTTTCACCAATACATGCAAGGATCTCCATTGGGAGATCACTTCTTCTTGGGTGCAACAATTTTACACCTTCTCTCACACACACAAACTCTCTCTACCTCTCGGCCGAAATCTAAGAGCAAGAACAAGAGATTGCATCAAGTGTTGGACCCTAGCAACCAAAGGTGTTTGTTGAAGCTTGTCGGGTATACAAGCTTGAGGATTCCTTTCCTTGGAATCTAGCCGATCATAATCTTCATCCCTTTTGGTTTTCTAGACTTGAAGGTATGTATGTTAAACACGCTTTGGTTGTGTTTTGATAGCATGCATAATCGTATATGGATCCTGGATGGGTTTAACATAAATCGGTTTACGTGTAATGGTTAACAAAATTTTAAACTAATATCTTCCGCTGTGTTTTCTTTAATAAATGGTTGTTTTGGACTTTGATAATCTTGCTAAAACCCAACACAAATATCTAAAGATCCTCTTGACTGCATTCATGTGAGAAAGCTTAGGACATGACTGGAATCTAGCACATACACACACAACAAACATGATCAGGCCTTGAGGCAGTTATATACATTAGTGATCCAAATTTTGCTCTGTATTCATGTTCATCCACTGGCTCCCCCTTTTCATCATCTATCATCTTTTCTTTTGGATCCATAGGAGTTGAAGCTGTCTTAAGATAATTACACTTGAATTTGTCTAGTATGTCCTGCATATACTTGCAATCCAAGAAATAAGTTCATTTCTCGTATCGAGCTCATACTGTACTTGGATTTCATTACGCCTTCAAACTCCATACACATCTGTTCATTGGTTGACCTAAATATAATGTCATCCACATAAACTTGTTACAATAGAAAATCTATCCCTTTCTTTTTATAAAAGAGGGTCTTGTCAATATTTCCCCTTTGGAAACCATTTTCAAGTAGATGATTTGATAACTTATCATAAAAAGCTCTGGGAGCTTGATACAATCCATACAAGGCTTTGTTTAGCTTATACACCCTGTTAGGATACACTGGGTCCTCAAATCCTGGTGATTGAGTCACATACACCTCCTCTTCTATCTTTCCATTTAGGAATGCTGATTTGACATCAAGTTGGAATACCCGTATATTCTTTAAGGCAGCATAAGCTAAGAAAATTCTTATTGATTCAATTCTTACAACTGGTGCAAAGACTTCCTCAAAGTCAATCCCTTCTTCTTGTAGGCATCCCAATGCAACAGTTCTAGCTTTGTTCTTAATGACAATACCTTTTTCATCCCTTTTATTCCTGAATACCCATTTGGTTCCAATTGCATATATGTTTCTTAGCATATCTACAAGTTCCCAAACATTTAGTTCTCTGAATTGAATCAACTCCTCTTGCATTGCCTCTACCCAACTATTGTCGTTCAAAGCTTGAACAATGTTCTTTGGTTCTATCTGGGATAGAAAGTAGGAGTACAAACAAATGATTGCAGATTTAAAATTACTTCTTGTAACTCTTTCATTTATGTCTCCAATGATGTTCTCAGAAGGATGATCCTTTTCAACATAAGAGGTGCGGACTATCATATCTGTAGACACAGTAGTGTCAAGATTTGATTCATTAAGATCTGGTTCTTCAATGACCAAATCAGTTGTTGTATTATCAACTTCAGGTGCTTCTTCATTGTTCTGTCCTGAGGTAGACGCACCATTGTTTTCCGAATCTAATCTGTCAAATAAATCTTGAAACCTTGATCCTGTGGTAGTTCCTTCTTCACCATTTTGGTTGCTTGGATCTTCCCCATTTCAAAATTGATCATCTTGCACTACTTGATTGTCTTGATTATTAGCTGCATGATCTTGTTCTGGACTCTGATTGTGTTGTTGATCATTATCTTGAACTTGGTCATCATTTCCACTTGTGGGATCCTTTATGAATGCATATTCACTTTATTTACTTGCAACCTTGTTCCACAGCTTTTATTAATCCAATGTTTGCTTATTTATCTCTTCAACTACACTTGTCTTGTAAAATGATTCGTCAAAGTCTTAGGATAGATCTTGAAAGACTTGATCAATTTTTCAAGGTCAAACAGCCATGCTGCACCATCAACTGTGTTATTTTGATTTTCATTAAAGACTACATTAGATGATTCAATCACACTCAAATGATCTTTCACATATACTCTATAGGCCTTTGAGTGTGTAGAGTAGCCAAAAAATAAACAATCCAAGGATTTAGCTTGAAACTTGTTTAAATAATCCTTGGTGTTCAAAAGTGAACACTTGCATCCAAATGGCTTGAGAAACTTGATGTAGGGCTTCCTTTTAAACAAGATTTCATAAGGAGTCTTGTCTTGACTTTTGTTGAGAAGTACCCTGTTCTAAACATAGAAGGCTGTGTTAATGGCCTCTTCACAAGAGGAAACAGACTGATAAGCATCTGCTAACATGGTTTTTGCAGCTTCAATGAGTGTTCCGTTCCTTCTTTCTACAACACCACATTTTGTTCAATAGTTCTAGGAGCTGAGTATTGTTGAAGTATTCATTTTGAATTGCAGAATTCTTCTATAACTCCATTCTTGAACTCAGTACCATTTTCACTTCTCATTACTTTAACCCTTGCATCCAGTTGATTCTCAATCCTGGTTACACAGTTCATAATCAAATCAACAGTCTCATTCTTTATATTAGGAAATAAACCCAAGTGTAGCATGAGAAATCAGCAATGTTCACAAGACAGTATCTTTTCTTCCCAATGCTTGGTATACTCACAGGACCAAAGAGATCCATGTGAATCATCTCAAGCACTTGATCAATTGAGTTAATGAGTTTAGTCTTGTGTGAAGACTTGTGTTGCTTTCCCTTTTGACATGAGATACATTTTTCATCCAACATGAACTCCCTAGAAGGCAAACCAATGACATGCTCACCTTTGACTAGTTTGTTCATGTTTTTGAGATTGACATGACACAACATTTGATGCAATATCTCCCTTCAACCCTTTGATCGAAATATGACAGAAGGAAGGAAAATCCATGGACTGACCCCATCATCTCCACCCTTTAGGAACTACAAGATTACTCAAATCACATCTTCGATATCAGGGGTCATGGACCGACCATAGAACCTTGTTCAATAAGTGGGACGCATTGGCTGTCCGCTCTCAGGTTGGACAGTAAGGGTCGGAGAAGGGAAGTCACTCATTCTTAAAACCATCGTTGTTAAGGCCAAAGAGTCGGTGGAAAAGCGGGGAAAGCTCTCTGTTCCTGGTTCTCCTGTAGCTGGATCCTCCGGAACCACAAGAATCCTTAGTTAGATTTAGAATGATATTCCAACTCATCAACTTTTGAACCTTTTGAGTGAGATTTTAAGAATAGTTACTCTTTGGAGAGCATAGTACGATGAAAGTTATAAGATATGTTCGGGGCTGAGTTATTGTCTATCATTGGCCTCTATGGTAGAATCAGTCGGGGGAACTGAGAGGTGGTGGTTTACCCTGCGGTGGATGTCAGCGTTTCGAGTCCTCTTATCTCCAACTCGTGAACTTAGCCGATACAAGGCAATTTGATAGCACCCAATTTTTCCAATTTGGTGGTTCGATCAATGATTTATCTTTCATGGAAGTTGATAAGATCCATCCATTTTGCAACACCTTAGGATGGCATAGATTTAAAATGAAGGGTGAGGTTCAAACAAGGAAAGGCTTACGGTGGATACCTTGGCACCTAGAGACGAGGAAGGGTGTTGTAAGCTATGAAATGCTTCTAGGAGTTGAAAATAAGCATAGATCCAGAGATTCCTGAATAGGTTAACCCTTCAAACTGCTGCTGAATCCATGGGCATGCAAAAGACAACCTAGGGAAATGAAACATCTTAGTAGCCAAACGAAAATAAAGAAAAAGAGATTCCCATAGTAGCGGTGAGCGAATTGGGAACAACCTAAACCATGAAAATGGGGTTGTGCGAGAGAAATGTAACGTCTTGCTGCTAGGCGAAGCAGTAGAATGATGCATCCTAGATTGCGAAAGTACAGTAGCCAAAAGAATCACTATCTTATGCTCTGACTCGAGTAGAATGGGGCACGTGGAATCCCATGTGAATCAACAAACCACCTTGCAAGGCTAAATATTCTTGGGCGACCAATAGCGAAGTAGTACGGTGAGGGAAGGGTGAAAATAATCACACCGGGGAGTGAAATAGAACTTGAAACTGTAAGCTCCAAAGCAGTGGGAGGAGCCCGAGGCTCTGACCGTGTGCCTGTTGAAGAATGAGTCGGTATAAATAGATAGTGGCTTGGTTAATGGAACCCCCCGAAGCCATAGAGAAAGCGAGTATTCATAGGGAAATCGTCACTCCTTACGGACCATAACATGGGTGTTCTATCCATGAACAGGATGAAGAATCAACGAATGAGTTGTGGTTAGGGGTTAAATGTCACTTGAACCCAAAGCTAGATGCTTCTTCCTGAAATGACGATGAGGCGCATCAGTTGACTGGACATCTAGGGGTAAAGCACTGTTTCGGTGCGGGCCGTGAGAGCGCTTCCAAATCGAGGCAAACTCTGAATCTTATATATTACCTCAAAATAACAGGGGCTAAGGTTGCCCGGTGAGACGAAGGGGGATAAGCTTCATCGTCAAGAAGGAAACAACCTGGACCGCCAGCTAAGGCCCCAAAATGACCGCTCAGTGATAAAAGAGGTAGGGGTGCAGAGACAGCCACAAGGTTTTCCTAGAAGCAGCCACCCTTGAATGGGTGTGTAATAGCTCATTGATCGAGCGCTCTTATGAAGCTGTGGGATGTAAAAATACATCGGTAGGGGAGCGTTCCGCCTTAGAGTGAAGCACCCCGTGAGCGGTAGTGGACGAAGCGGAAGCGAGAATGTCGGCTTGAGTAACGTAAACATTGGTGAGAATCCAATGCACTAAAAACCTTAGGGTTCCTCTGCAAGGTTCATCCATGGAGGGGTGGCACCTCACAAAGGGGGTCACAGTGACCAGGCCTGAATGACTGTTTACCAATAACACAGGTCTTTGCAAAGTCGTATGACCATGTTTGGGGGCTGACCCATCCCAGTGCTGGAAGGTTAAGAATGTTGGTAACCTGATGACAGTGGATCCGACTTCCGAATTCCCGGTGAACGGCGGCCGTAACTATAACGGGTATGTCGGTCCCGGATATCGATCGCTCACTCTCACAATATAGTCATAACCCACACAATAAATGTGTCGCAAGAAGGTTTATGACTGTTGCTAATTTGGGTAAGATTAACGTTTGTTAACGGCGGAATCCGAAACAAAAAAGTTTGTTTCTAGAGAGGTTTCCATTAGGGTTTCTTGAAAGAAATGATTCACACAAATGAATATCCATTAGGGTTTCTCGTAAGGAATGTATTTTTCAGTAATCAACCAAGGACAGCCGTCACACTCAATCAAGAATTTTCAAGTAGGTCTGAAAAGTGTAAAGCGGTGAATCAGTACGTATGTCTTGTATGGATGCGTGCCCTAAATTATTCCTTTTATAGGCCTGCTACCTCCTGACAGCTGTCATTCCTTCTAGAAACCCTAATGATTGGTACATAATCAAATTACATATTCAAATACTATTCTAAGTGTAAAACAGGTCTTCAGGGTAGACTTTTATAACATTTTTCTTTTCAGAGTAGCCATCCTGACTTTTTGTCCTTTACGAGTAGACCTAGTAACCTTGTAGTGTCCGTGAACAGTTCTTCGGGTAGACTTTACTTAGAGTATTTTCCAAAGAAAATTGTCACCTAGCAGACTTCAATACTGTTGACCATATCAAGCTTTGCTCGATATGGTCCTACAAGCAAACTTGTTCTTCAGAGGTTCTTTCAACACTTTGCTAGAGGATAACTTATTAGCAAAGAAAGGTGTGTTGGTTACACTGTAGCTTGCTCAGAGTTGAACCTTGCCCGATAAGTCCTTATGATGATTCTTTATCAACTTACATCAAGCATGCTCAGACCACTGTTATTAAAGAATACCTTGATAAATCTTCCAAGTATTTGGCTTCAAAAGCTTGGTTTAGCCAAGGGTTTGCTAGAAAGCAAACTGTTCTCGGCTAGAAGAACACCTTTCCTAGATGAAGTGAACCCTGCTCGAATTAACACTTAAGAAGACTTCAAGAAGTCAAATTTGCCCGATAGGTAGAATATCATGCTCGGTCAAGTAAAACCCTGCTTGGATGTCCATGTGTGCTTGGTTTTCCATACGTAGCGATTTATGAGGAGGTTAAGAAGATTCCAATCTTCCTTTGACTTACTTAGATCATTTCAAGTAAAATCTTGACTCAACAATTGCCCCCTATATTGGAACACCTCAGCTGTCTCAAAACACCTCTAAGGTTACATACACGTAGTCAAAATACATATCAAATCATAATCAAATTTACATATCAAAAATCAAAATATTGCAGATTCAAAATTCTGTCAGTAGACATTACAAGGCAAACCCTATTCTAAGATTTATCTTTTTTGTGCATTGTGGGCTGCTTGTCTTCTGGCAACAAGTACTGTTCCTGCTCTTTGCTGAAAAATGGAAATGATCTGATAGTGAGGGTGATTTTCTGGAATTGTCAATCAAAATATGTCCCTCAGATCTTCCTTGTACAAAAATGTCAGGTCTTTATCACTTCTGATGATTCCCAAAATAAGTCCATCTAAATTTTGTAGAATGTAGTGGCCTTCATTTTTCTTGTATTCAATCATAGTAATTCGGCCATTCTTTTGGGCTTCATAGTTGGGGCGAGACATTCTCCGTTCTATGCTGATACATGTGTTCATATTTGACAAAGGATTGTTGTTTCTGACTTTTGAAACAAAGTCATATTCAGCATTCCTTATATTTCTCATCCTTGTTGCTCTTCTGGCTTTCTCATGCTTAGTCAGATTCCATTTCTTCTTTTGATTAAGAAATGGGAACCCCTTTTTAGCTTCACTTCTCAAGTACTTTGAAAGCTCATTTTGTTGTCTTCCGGCCATCTTTCTGCTATTATGATAATCATACAAGTCAAGTGTGACCATTTTCTCAAGTTGTTCCCTTGTGTAATCTGCAAAGTCATCTCTGAATATAATGTTTGTCAACTGTCTGCTCTGCATAATCACCTTCAAAGATTATGAGACTGGGTCATAGTAGAGAGTCATAGGTAGATCCACATCATATTGTGGTGTTGTCTCTATTTGGGTTCCTGCTCTGCTTGACTCACCTCTACTTGTTGAGGTATGCATTCTTGAAGCAGAGGGCCAAGTTGGAATTGACTTCATTGGGTTAGTAGGCCCCATGACTCCGAAAGTTTTCTTGTACATTGCAACTATCCTCTCAGCAGGCAAATTTATCAACTCAGTAAGATTTTCATTACCCTATCTGAACAACCATCCAATCATTTCAATTATCTTCTCATCATGAAGTTGTCCGGCCGGTACAAATCTTCCTCCAATGAAACTTCTTGGGTTTACACCCTCTAACAACACTCTTTCCCATTCAGCTTTTTGCTCATTGAAGAGTTGCTTGAATTGTGCTTTGCCCAGATTTTCAAATAATATCTCATCATGCCCTTTTGGTTCACCATCACACCTCTTAAGATTTGAATCATTTTATCATTCTCCCATGGATCTGTGGGTTCATCCAATTGTTCTTCTTTAATTTCCATTGGGATAGAAGCATCTGTAGTTTGAGTCTTCTTTGATTCAATCTCAGCTTTCTGTTTCTCTCTCAAAGTCATTATCCTTATTTTCTTGAGAGTGGGTTCTTGTTCAGGTTGAACTTCCCTTGTTTGTATAGTGTATGCTTCGGGTTGTGCTCTTTTCAACTTATCTTTCTTTTGTAGCCTGTTATAATGTGACTCAACAACAGCTTTAGACAAACTGTTTACCATCTCTGGTGTTGTTCCTTTATCCAAAAGATATCCACATTTACCTGCAAATTTCTTTCTTAACTCATCAATCATTTTAGCCAAAGCTGCTTCTTTTACAAGTTTCTCCTTTTCTTTTCCCTTAACATCTTCTTTTGTTGCAAGATATGCTTCTCTAAGTTTCAGAGAAACCACGCAGTCTTAGATATTCTCTGTATTATTTGTTGAGTCAAAGATTTGACCCGAGGGGGAGATTAATGAGTCAAAGATTTGACCTAAGAGAAATATATGGAAGATTGGAATCTTCTCAACCTCATCAGAATTCGCTAAGTATGGATCCGGGCACACCTTAGACATCCGAGCAAGGTTTTACTTAGCCGAGTATGATATTTTGTCTATCGGGCAACGTTATCTTCCAGAATTCTTCTTTAGTGGATATCCGGGCAGGGTTCGCAAATTAGTGTATTACCGGGTAAGGTTTACTAGTTTGTACATACCCGAGCAAGGATCACTTTATCAAGCAAGTCTGTTCTTCATAGCCAAGTAAGGTTTACTCCCGAGTAAGCTTTTGGCTGACCAAGATCATGAAGCCAAGTGATTGGAAGACCGGGCAAGGTATTCTTTAATAATACAATGGTCCAAGTAAGCTTGATGTTTAATGAATTATCTTAAGTAACATCGGGCAAGGTTCAACTCAAGTAAGGAACAGTGCTACCGGGCACACTTTGCTAACAAGCTATTCTCTAGAAAAGAGTTGAAGGGACCTTTTAAGAACAAGGTTGCTCGTAAGGGTTTGTCAGGAAAATTATGATAAACTCAAGAAGATTGAAGTCTACCCGGTGATACTCTTCAAGTAAAGTCTACCCGGAAACTGATCCCGGGCACACCTTTATGTTACCAAGTATTGAAGGAAGGCAGAGCACAAAGTCTACTCGGAAAGTTAATACTGCTACAAAGCCTACCCGGAAGACTTATTTTACACTTAGAATAATTTGAATATGTAATTTGAATATGTTTTAGCATTTAGGGTTTCTACAAAGAATGACAGTAGTAATAGAGGTGTCAGGCCTATAAAATGAATAACTTAGGGCACGCCTCCCGAGGACGGATTCAGGCAATCACACTTTTAGGATAAGAAGGAATATTTCTAAGTGTGACAGCCGTCCTAGGAATCGTACGGATAAACTTTCCCTTCAAGAAACCCTAAATCGATTATCATTTGTATGATGAACATTATATGAATGGAAATCTTTTGTGTGAATCTTGTGTGTGTTAGTTACCTTTGATTATTGTTTAGCAACTACCCTGTTTGTTATTGATTCCGCCTTTAACAAACGGTAATCTTTCTAAATATAGCAACCGTCATTAACTCCCTTGTCAACAAATTTATTTTTGTGAGTTATGACTTGATTTTTGTAAGATCTACCAGAAATCGGGGACCTGACAAGTGGTATCAGAGCTTGTTACTGCAATTTTTGTAAGATTCTTGTTGCTGATTGAAGATTTGAAGAAGAATGACGTAAGCAGACCACTGTTCCATTGAAAAGTGACGTCAGCTGCTCTGTTCTTCATTTTTCTTCCAGATCTACAATCTATTGGTGTTTTCTCTTCCTTATTTCAATTAAATCTTGAATTTTTATTTCTAAATCTTGTTCTAATCGCATCACACATCAGATCTGAACAACCGGTTCTCAGATCTGATTACTTTTAAAACTCTGTCTTGACAAAATTAACCGATTTTGATTTTCAAAATGTCTGGTTACGAAGAATAAGAAGTGTCTACTAACAATATTCCTAGACTGTATGGACAGGAAAATTTCACAAAATGGAAGGTCTTGTTTGAAGTAGCAGTTTGTTATAATGATGTGGATATGTGGAAGTCAATTAAGGAAGGTCCAAAAGGAACTGATGAGGATGGTGTTAATCCAGTAGCAACTGCAGCTGTGCGTGAAAGAATGAGGAAAGTAGATGACAGGGCCTTAGCAATGATAAAGCTTGGATTGTCTTGGGAAATATTGACCACGGTTGCACATCATCCCACATCAAAGGCTATGTATGATGCAATCCTTGAAATGTTTGAGGGAAACACTGAATTGAAGAACATCAAAAAACCCAGGCTGAAGCAACAGTTGGAAAGATTTAAATATAAAGAAGGAGAGAGGTTGAAGTCAATTCTAGAAAGATTTCTAGCAATTGTGAATGAGTTGAAAACCACTGAATATGTCATGACTGATTATGACTTGAATACTAAGCTGCTCAACTCAATGCCTAAGGAATGGTACACTGCCTGCAAATTCATCCTTCAAAAGCCTAATTTCAATAATTTGAAATTGGATGATGTAGTGTGCTTCCTTAAGGCTGCAGAAATAGAAATGATTGAAAATGAGATGAACAAGGAAGAAAGGCCTTGCTTCAATGTTACAAATGCTTTAATTGCACCAATGAGAAACTTGTCAACCAAAAACCAACAGCAGATTCCCATTATTGAAGAACCAGTTGAGCATGGTGTTGACACACCAAAGTCTTTTGTTGGTGGTAGCAGAAGTCACCATGGTAACCAGCAAAGGTTCAATGTCCAGTTAATAGATGATACTGATTCTGCCTGTATGGAAAGTGGGCAAATTCCTTACTCTGGTGGTGGAAATGGTCAAGGAAGTGAAACACAGGCCTTATTCTCCATGTTTACAGAGTCATAGAATGCTTTTGTAGCAAAAAATTTGATTCATACTAGTGTCATCCAGGATGACCTTGAACAGATAGATGCAGATGATTTGGAGGATATGGACTTGAAATGGCAAGCAGCCATGTTGGCTCTTAGAAGCAAAAGGCTATACAACAGGACAGGTAGATCACTTCTATCAGGGCCTAATGAAAGAATTAGATTTGATAAGTCAAAAGCTATTTGCTATAACTGCCAACAGCCTGGCCATTTTGCCGGAGAATGTAACATGCCAAGAAACTTTCAGACAAATCAATTCCAAAACCAATCAAGAAATCAGCAGAATCAATAACAACAGAACCAGCAAAGAATCAACAATCCCAACAACAACAACTTCAACAACTATAATCCCAATTTCAACAACTTTCAGCCTCATTTGAACACTCGTTATCAAGTTGTGCCACAGAACCAAGGTTTTCAAAGAAACAACAACCAAAACCATCAAACTATTCCTAACAGCAATATAGCCCCAAATAACCAAAATCAGACCAGAAATCAAGGAAATGTTGTTGTAACTACACAGCATGAAGGTGGTTTTGATTGGAGCAATCATGAAGAAGACATTGCAAATGATATCAGAAAGGAAAATGTAGCATTTATGGCCTTGATTGAGAAAGAAGCTGGATCATCATCTCATGTACACTCTGCTCCTACTGTTGATTTAAATGAAATTATCAATGAGTTAAAAGTAAAAGTAGGCAAGCTATAAAGTGAGTGTTTCAGGAAACAAAGTATAATCAATGGGTATGAGTATAGTGAGCTGATAAGTGAAGAAAGAATGAAAAGTTTGGAAGAATACTATGTAATCATTTACAGAGCTCAGAAAAGGTTTACAACAGAGATAGATTGGTTGAAGAAAATGATTGTTGAAGAAAAGGTGCAAAACACAAAATTGCAAGTTCAGAATGAATTCTTGAAGAACTTGGTTTCCACAGGAAACATCTGTGGTATTCTAAACCAAATAAAAGAAGAAGACAAATACAAAGCAGTACCACCATCATTCAACAACAACTTTATGCCAAAAGTTGATAAAGAGAAAAGAAATGAATTACTACAACAATTCAAAGATGTCTTTCATGACAAAGAAGAGTTTGTGGATTTGTATAAGAATGTTGAAGAGAATGAAGAAGGTGAATTTGTGGTAAAGAAAAATGCAAAAGAAGATAAATCAATAGGAATACAAGTGTCTGAAGATGATTTTGATTCTGAAGATCTGAATCAAGATGATTTATGTGATTTGAGTGATCAAATCACTGATGAAGAAATTAAAGTTGCTGAAAAGGGTAGAAAATACAAGAAACCAGAGCCAATTGACAAGCTGCCACTACTGCCACAAGTGACACCAAAGATAAAGAGAATGAATGAGATACTTAGAAAAGAACATGCATCTTTTGATATATGTGGGAGAATGAAGATAGGTTATAATGCAGTAAGTCCTCCAAGCAAAGAAATACTGCAAAGAATCAAAAACAACAATAAGAAGAAAGTGGCTGAAGCAGTGGTATGTGACAATTTTATTCCAATTTATCCAGTATTTTCAAGTCAAGAAGCTTTTGACATTGGGGAAGTGGAAACTATGGAGGAGTATGAAAAGAGGCAATCAAGACACAAAGAAAGTCTAGACGAAGAGCCTTTGAATCTGAAGAAAATTGTGTTTGTCAAACGAAAGGTTGAAAGAAATGACATCAAAATAAAATAATTTGTTCCTTTCTCAATTAATTTTGACAGTTTAAAGACTCAAAAGACAATTGGTGTTGATCCACAAAGACCAAGTGAAAGATTTAAAAAGGGAGCTGATCATGATAAAAATTTAAAGAAAAGGTATGGTGCAAGAAGTGTGATGAGTATGGTTATCACACTGACACTTGCAATGATAGACTCACCTTCAAACCTTTTCATGTTCCAAATGGGACAAAGTTTGGACAAAACTTTAGTCTCTATAAGCAAAAGTATGAAGAATATTTGGGAAAAGGGAAGGAGAGTGACAAAGAAAAGAAGAATGAGTCTAATCAGTCAACTACAAATGAGAAGAAAACTGTGTTAAGCTTGAGAAGACCACTTAACAAGCAAAGCAGAAGAAATAAATCTCCCAAAAATATTGAGCATGAAAAAATAAGGATTTTCAGCCCTTGAGAATCATTCCTAAAAAGGATACACAATTAGTCAAATCTGATAGCTCTCAAGGATCACCAAATAGTGAAAAGACAAGAATCAGAGGCATCTTTCGTAGAAAGAAACCAACTGAACTTACTGGTAATGAGAAGTTCTTGATGAAAAGTGGATATGAACCTGAAGGATTCCTATGGAAACCTAAAATTGTGCTTGTCAAAGGAAAGGTTGAAAGAAATGACATCAAAATAAATGAATTTGTTCCTTTCTCAATTGATTTTGACAGTTTAAAGACTCAAAAGCAATTGGTGTTGATCCACAAAGACCAAGTGAAAGATTTAAAAAGGGAGCAGATCATGAAAAATTTAAAGGAAAGGTATGGTGCAAGAAGTGTGATGAGTATGGTCATCACACTGACACTTGCAATGATATACTCACCTTCAAACCTTTTCATGTTCCAAATGGGACAAAGTCTGGACAAAACTTTAGTCTCTATAAGCAAAAGTATGAAGAATATTTGGGAAAAGGGAAGGAGAGTGACAAAGAAAAGAAGAATGAGTCTAATCAGTCAACTACAAATGAGAAGAAAACTGTGTTAAGCTTGAGAAGACCACTTAACAAGCAAAGCAGAAGAAATAAATCTCCCAAAAATATTGAGCATGAAAAGAATAAGGATTTTCAGCCCTTGAGAATCATTCCTAAAAATGATACACAATTAGTCAAATCTGATAGCTCTCAAGGATCACCAAATAGTGAAAAGACAAGAATCAGAGGCATCTTTCGTAGAAAGAAACCAACTGAACTTACTGGTAATGAGAAGTTGTAACACCCCGTAACCGCAGCGGAAACGTACACGGGATGCAACAGACACATCTGATATCAACAGCATTGCTTATAAAGAAAATACCACTACATTAATTTATAACATATTACATTGTTGCGAGTTTCATTACTGTCTAGGTGTTACACACATATTTTACCGATAAGACATTAATAAATTCATTACAAAACATAGAGCAGCAAGCTTCCAACAGGTAGCACAGATAGTTAAGCACATATCAATCATTCCAACTTGGGCATACCTAGAAAACATGTAAAGAAAACGGGTCAACTACGAATAGTTGGTGAGTTTCACTAATTTAAATAAACACTGACAAATCATTTTAATAATCATTTATTAACAATATAATCATGCTGGGAACTATGTTACCCCAGAACATTTCCATTAACTTTCTGGGAACTATGTTACCCCAGAACAATAATAACCCCTGGGAACTATGTTACCCCAGAACAATAAATACCCCTGGGAACTATGTTACCCCAGAACAATAACAACCCCTGGGAACTATGTTACCCCAGAACAATAATAACCCCTGGGAACTATGTTACCCCAGATCAATAATAACCCCTGGGAACTATGTTACCCCAGAACAATAATAACCCCTGGGAACTATGTTACCCCAGATCAATAATAACCCCTGGGAACTATGTTACCCTAGAACAATAATAACCCCTGGAAACTATGTTACCCCAGAACAATAATAACCCCTGAGAACTATGTTACCCCAGAACAATAACACATGATAAACATTTTATATATTCTGTGCATCAGTCCATATATATATAAATGTACAAGTATTTCCATACGATCGGTATGTACTTAAATACTTTAAATAAGACATGTTTTCCGCCCCGGGAAAATATAATTAAAACAATTCATTAAAAGGGGCTCGTGAAAACTCACCTTTTTGTGAGTCGGTGAGTAATATAAGGAACAGCTACGTGCCTGGATCTGTAATATAATATCTAGTCGTTACTATATAATTCCCATAACTTAAATACGTATCAATCGGTACATCTGGGAACATTGTTAACCCAGTACTGTACTCGATTCGGGGACAATGTTAACCCCGTGACACTTCTAAGGACTCAGATTGTGACATTGCTTAGAGTTTGACAGTCAATTTAGTTAAGGTGATGAAATTATAGCTCGGTTTGACACCCCGTTTGGCCGTGGGGCCCGTTTCCGGTATTTCGGTGCCGGAAACGGTAAAATCGGGTAAAATTACCCAAATCATCCGAATTATTTTCGGATGATTTATGTTTACTTAATTTACTTAGATTTATGAAATAGTCCATTTTTAGAGTTTTCATGTACCAGTCAGCTCGCTTATGCGAACTTTGCCGGTTTACACGTTTTAAGCTTTAAAAACTTGTTTTTATGTTCTTTTTAGCACAAATAATTACCCGATTAGTCTCGGGTCTTGAAATTTTGCACAAAACTTAATTTGACAGTAAGGAATTTTGTAAAAATTTTCCAGATTTATTTTCTTATATTTACATTTATTTATCTATTTTTAAATCTTATTAAAACACTAAATATATCAAAAATACCAAAACACTTTAGAAAAATCCCAAATTTTTCTGGGATGATCCTTGTCATCCTCATAACTTTCTGGAATTTTTTCCAGATTTATTTTCCTATATTTACATTTATTTATCTATTTTTAAATCTTATTAAAACACTAAATATATCAAAAATACCAAAACACTTTAGAAAAATCCCAAATTTTTCTGGGATGATCTCTATCATCCTCATAACTTCCTGGAATTTGTCCAGATTTTAAAACTTATTTTTCAAGCCATTTTCACCCAAAACCGAGCTAGAAAGCCCTAGAACTCATTTCACCGAAAAGCCTACTTAGACTTTTCCAACTGAGCTCAAATTTTGTGGGTGAGTTTTATATGTTATAAAAAGCTTATCTTAAATTTTCCGGAATTTTTCATCATGTTTTGCTATTTTTCACTATTTTTGGCCAAAACCGAGCATTAAATTCACCAAATATTCATCTTTTATCCAAAAATTACCAAAAATTCACAGATCTCATATTTTCATGTGTAGATCATCTCTGTGAAATTTCGTGACCCGACTCTAAGGACACGAAAATATGTCCAAATTTCATAAACACACGAAAACCGAACTATTTTGTGTTTTCTAGCTTTAGATCGCAAGGATCTCGGTTTCTAGCCTTTGCTAGCCGCTAGATACAACACTTACAAGCACATCAACACCACACCAAGCAAGTTATACCCACAATCAAGCCATTTCTTTCCTAGTGTCGGTTAAAACATCAAAACAACGATTTTGACCGTAAAAATCCGTTCTCGACTCTTTTTACTCATTTCTTGGACCAAGATCCCTTGTATAACTTGTATACATCCCTTGGTCATGCAAGAGTCGGTTTCATCTCGGATTTTCACCCGTCTTTCACATGGAAAATTCATTTGACAAGATTTCAACCGTAAAAATTCATTCTAAACACTTTTAACTAATTACTTGGATCAAAATCCTTTGTATAACTTGTATACATCCTTTGATCACACGAGAATCGGTTTCATCTCGGGTTTTCACCCATTTTTCACATGAAACTTCCTTTTCTCAAGATTTATGAAATTAAAAACAAGATTCAAGCATCAATTCATGCATATACCTTGAGATCTTGGTGAAAAATGGATGAATCTTGGATGAAGGTTTGAAGATTGAGAGAGTTTGAGAGAGTTTGGATGAAAGAAAATAAAAATGGAATGTGTAAAAGTGGTGTGGGGGGGTGGCCGGCCATATGGTGGTGTGGGGGGTGGGTCCCACAACTTCAATATTAGCCACACATTTGGATTGTGTAATCCGGATAGTGTTGTGGATAATCTGGTTCAGTTCGTTTCTCGTTTAAACTCGTAATTCGGCTTAAAACGAGCCTAAAATGGTTGTTTTTCGGGTTAACATAAAATTTATATAAAACTGATTTAAAAACTTTAAAAACTTAACCCATGACATTAAAACATCATATTATTAATAATTACGCATCTTTTTCGGCTTGATTGATCGTCTCTTGCTTGGTTTGGTGTTAAAGGTTTCGTTTAGCGTACCGACGTACCATTAAATCAAAATCCTTTTTCTGTGCTATAATTTACTTATCCCGAAGCATTAATACTTCGTAAATATCACTAAACATTATATACTTCGTCTATAATGTAATTCCCGATTCGTTCGGGTTTCAATAATCGTTCATTGGTTAATTTTAATTCCAATACGATTCACTATATAATCGAGTATGATTCGTACTATGAATCATATATACTCGTATATACGTACTATAACTCATATAATCAATATTTAAATGACACGTAAATAGTATATACCGGCTAGGGTATACCTGAATTTGCCGGAATCGTTACAGAAGTTCTTGATGAAAAGTGGATATGAACCTGAAGGATTCCTATGGAAACCTAAAATTGTGTTTGTCAAAGGAAAGGTTGAAAGAAATGACATCAAAATAAATGAATTTGTTCCTTTCTCAATTGATTTTGACAGTTTAAAGACTCAAAAGCAATTGGTGTTGATCCACCAAGACCAAGAGAAAGATTTAAAAAGGGAGCAGATCATGAAAAATTTAAAGGAAAGGTATGGTGCAAGAAGTGTGATGAGTATGGTCATCACACTGACACTTGCAATGATAGACTTACCTTCAAACCTTTTCATGTTCCAAATGGGACAAAGTCTGGACAAAACTTTAGTCTCTATAAGCAAAAGTATGAAGAATATTTAGGGAAAAGGTAAGGAGATGAGAAAGAAAAGAAGAACGAGTCTAATCAGTCAACTACAAATGAGAAGAAAACTGTGTTAAGCTTGAGAAGACCACTTAACAAGCAAAGCAGAAGAAGTAAATCTCCCAAAAATATTGAGCATGAAAAGAATAAGGATTTTCAGCCCTTGAGAATCATTCCTAAAAAGGATACACAATTAGTCAAATTTGATAGCTCTCAAGGATCACCAAATAGTGAAAAGACAAGAATCAGAGGCATCTTTCGTAGAAAGAAACCAACTGAACTTACTGGTAATGAGAAGTTCTTGATGAAAAGTGGATATGAACCTGAAGGATTCCTATGGAAACCTAAAATTGTGTTTGTCAAAGGAAAGGTTGAAAGAAATGACATCAAAATAAATGAATTTGTTCCTTTCTCAATTGATTTTGATAGTTGAAAGACTCAAAAGCAATTGGTGTTGATCCACCAAGACCAAGTGAAAGATTTAAAAAGGGAGCAGATCATGAAAAATTTAAAGGAAAGGTATGGTGCAAGAAGTGTGATGAGTATGGTCATCACACTGACACTTGCAATGATAGACTCACCTTCAAACCTTTTCATGTTCCAAATGGGACAAAGTCTGGACAAAACTTTAGTCTCTATAAGCAAAAGTATGAAGAATATTTGGGAAAAGGGAAGGAGAGTGACAAAGAAAAGAAGAATGAGTCTAATCAGTCAACTACAAATGAGAAGAAAACTGTGTTAAGCTTGAGAAGACCACTTAACAAGCAAAGCAGAAGAAATAAATCTCCCAAAAATATTGAGCATGAAAAGAATAAGGATTTTCAGCCCTTGAGAATCATTCCTAAAAAGGATACACAATTAGTCAAATCTGATAGCTCTCAAGGATCACCAAATAGTGAAAAGACAAGAATCAGAGGCATCTTTCGTAGAAAGAAACCAACTGAACTTACTGGTTATGAGAAGTTCTTGATGAAAAGTGGATATGAACCTGAAGGATTCCTATGGAAATCTAAAATTTTGTTTATCAAAGGAAAGGTTGAAAGAAATGACATCAAAATAAATGAATTTGTTCCTTTCTCAATTGATTTTGATAGTTTAAAGACTCAAAAGCAATTGGTGTTGATCCACCAAGACCAAGTGAAAGATTTAAAAAGGGAGCAGATCATGAAAAATTTAAAGGAAAGGTATGGTGCAAGAAGTGTGATGAGTATGGTCATCACACTGACACTTGCAATGATAGACTCACCTTCAAACCTTTTCATGTTCCAAATGGGACAAAGTCTGGACAAAACTTTAGTCTCTATAAGCAAAAGTATGAAGAATATTTAGGGAAAAGGTAAGGAGAAGAGAAAGAAAAGAAGAACGAGTCTAATCAGTCAACTACAAATGAGAAGAAAACTGTGTTAAGCTTGAGAAGACCACTTAACAAGCAAAGCAGAAGAAATAAATCTCCCAAAAATATTGAGCATGAAAAGAATAAGGATTTTCAGCCCTTGAGAATCATTCCTAAAAAGGATACACAATTAGTCAAATCTAATAGCTCTCAAGGATCACCAAATAGTGAAAAGACAAGAATCAGAGGCATCTTTCGTAGAAAGAAACCAACTGAACTTACTGGTTATGAGAAGTTCTTGATGAAAAGTGGATATGAACCTGAAGGATTCTTATGGAAACCTAAAATTGTGTTTGTCAAAGGAAAGGTTGAATGAAATGACATCAAAATAAATGAATTTGTTCCTTTCTCAATTGATTTTGACAGTTTAAAGACTCAAAAGCAATTGGTGTTGATCCACCAAGACCAAGTGAAAGATTTAAAAAGGGAGCAGATCATGAAAAATTTAAAGGAAAGGTATGGTGCAAGAAGTGTGATGAGTATGGTCATCACACTGACACTTGCAATGATAGACTCACCTTCAAACCTTTTCATGTTCCAAATGGGACAAAGTCTGGACAAAACTTTAGTCTCTATAAGCAAAAGTATGAAGAATATTTAGGGAAAAGGTAAGGAGATGAGAAAGAAAAGAAGAACGAGTCTAATCAGTCAACTACAAATGAGAAGAAAACTGTGTTAAGCTTGAGAAGACCACTTAACAAGCAAAGCAGAAGAAGTAAATCTCCCAAAAATATTGAGCATGAAAAGAATAAGGATTTTCAGCCCTTGAGAATCATTCCTAAAAAGGATACACAATTAGTCAAATTTGATAGCTCTCAAGGATCACCAAATAGTGAAAAGACAAGAATCAGAGGCATCTTTCGTAGAAAGAAACCAACTGAACTTACTGGTAATGAGAAGTTCTTGATGAAAAGTGGATATGAACCTGAAGGATTCCTATGGAAACCTAAAATTGTGTTTGTCAAAGGAAAGGTTGAAAGAAATGACATCAAAATAAATGAATTTGTTCCTTTCTCAATTGATTTTGATAGTTGAAAGACTCAAAAGCAATTGGTGTTGATCCACCAAGACCAAGTGAAAGATTTAAAAAGGGAGCAGATCATGAAAAATTTAAAGGAAAGGTATGGTGCAAGAAGTGTGATGAGTATGGTCATCACACTGACACTTGCAATGATAGACTCACCTTCAAACCTTTTCATGTTCCAAATGGGACAAAGTTTGGACAAAACTTTAGTCTCTATAAGCAAAAGTATGAAGAATATTTAGGGAAAAGGTAAGGAGATGAGAAAGAAAAGAAGAACGAGACTAATCAGTCAACTACAAATGAGAAGAAAACTGTGTTAAGCTTGAGAAGACCACTTAACAAGCAAAGCAGAAGAAGTAAATCTCCCAAAAATATTGAGCATGAAAAGAATAAGGATTTTCAGCCCTTGAGAATCATTCCTAAAAAGGATACACAATTAGTCAAATTTGATAGCTCTCAAGGATCACCAAATAGTGAAAAGACAAGAATCAGAGGCATCTTTCGTAGAAAGAAACCAACTGAACTTACTGGTTATGAGAAGTTCTTTATGAAATGTGGATATGAACCTGAAGGATTCCTATGGAAACCTAAAATTGTGTTTGTCAAAGGAAAGGTTGAAAGAAATGACATCAAAATAAATGAATTTGTTCCTTTCTCAATTGATTTTGACAGTTTAAAGACTCAAAAGCAATTGGTGTTGATCCACCAAGACCAAGTGAAAGATTTAAAAAGGGAGCAGATCATGAAAAATTTAAAGGAAAGGTATGGTGCAAGAAGTGTGATGAGTATGGTCATCACACTGACACTTGCAATGATAGACTTACCTTCAAACCTTTTCATGTTCCAAATGGGACAAAGTCTGGACAAAACTTTAGTCTCTATAAGCAAAAGTATGAAGAATATTTAGGGAAAAGGTAAGGAGATGAGAAAGAAAAGAAGAACGAGTCTAATCAGTCAACTACAAATGAGAAGAAAACTGTGTTAAGCTTGAGAAGACCACTTAACAAGCAAAGCAGAAGAAGTAAATCTCCCAAAAATATTGAGCATGAAAAGAATAAGGATTTTCAGCCCTTGAGAATCATTCCTAAAAAGGATACACAATTAGTCAAATTTGATAGCTCTCAAGGATCACCAAATAGTGAAAAGACAAGAATCAGAGGCATCTTTCGTAGAAAGAAACCAACTGAACTTACTGGTAATGAGAAGTTCTTGATGAAAAGTGGATATGAACCTGAAGGATTCCTATGGAAACCTAAAATTGTGTTTGTCAAAGGAAAGGTTGAAAGAAATGACATCAAAATAAATGAATTTGTTCCTTTCTCAATTGATTTTGATAGTTGAAAGACTCAAAAGCAATTGGTGTTGATCCACCAAGACCAAGTGAAAGATTTAAAAAGGGAGCAGATCATGAAAAATTTAAAGGAAAGGTATGGTGCAAGAAGTGTGATGAGTATGGTCATCACACTGACACTTGCAATGATAGACTCACCTTCAAACCTTTTCATGTTCCAAATGGGACAAAGTCTGGACAAAACTTTAGTCTCTATAAGCAAAAGTATGAAGAATATTTGGGAAAAGGGAAGGAGAGTGACAAAGAAAAGAAGAATGAGTCTAATCAGTCAACTACAAATGAGAAGAAAACTGTGTTAAGCTTGAGAAGACCACTTAACAAGCAAAGCAGAAGAAATAAATCTCCCAAAAATATTGAGCATGAAAAGAATAAGGATTTTCAGCCCTTGAGAATCATTCCTAAAAAGGATACACAATTAGTCAAATCTGATAGCTCTCAAGGATCACCAAATAGTGAAAAGACAAGAATCAGAGGCATCTTTCGTAGAAAGAAACCAACTGAACTTACTGGTTATGAGAAGTTCTTGATGAAAAGTGGATATGAACCTGAAGGATTCCTATGGAAATCTAAAATTTTGTTTATCAAAGGAAAGGTTGAAAGAAATGACATCAAAATAAATGAATTTGTTCCTTTCTCAATTGATTTTGATAGTTTAAAGACTCAAAAGCAATTGGTGTTGATCCACCAAGACCAAGTGAAAGATTTAAAAAGGGAGCAGATCATGAAAAATTTAAAGGAAAGGTATGGTGCAAGAAGTGTGATGAGTATGGTCATCACACTGACACTTGCAATGATAGACTCACCTTCAAACCTTTTCATGTTCCAAATGGGACAAAGTCTGGACAAAACTTTAGTCTCTATAAGCAAAAGTATGAAGAATATTTAGGGAAAAGGTAAGGAGAAGAGAAAGAAAAGAAGAACGAGTCTAATCAGTCAACTACAAATGAGAAGAAAACTGTGTTAAGCTTGAGAAGACCACTTAACAAGCAAAGCAGAAGAAATAAATCTCCCAAAAATATTGAGCATGAAAAGAATAAGGATTTTCAGCCCTTGAGAATCATTCCTAAAAAGGATACACAATTAGTCAAATCTGATAGCTCTCAAGGATCACCAAATAGTGAAAAGACAAGAATCAGAGGCATCTTTCGTAGAAAGAAACCAACTGAACTTACTGGTTATGAGAAGTTCTTGATGAAAAGTGGATATGAACCTGAAGGATTCTTATGGAAACCTAAAATTGTGTTTGTCAAAGGAAAGGTTGAATGAAATGACATCAAAATAAATGAATTTGTTCCTTTCTCAATTGATTTTGACAGTTTAAAGACTCAAAAGCAATTGGTGTTGATCCACCAAGACCAAGTGAAAGATTTAAAAAGGGAGCAGATCATGAAAAATTTAAAGGAAAGGTATGGTGCAAGAAGTGTGATGAGTATGGTCATCACACTGACACTTGCAATGATAGACTCACCTTCAAACCTTTTCATGTTCCAAATGGGACAAAGTCTGGACAAAACTTTAGTCTCTATAAGCAAAAGTATGAAGAATATTTAGGGAAAAGGTAAGGAGATGAGAAAGAAAAGAAGAACGAGTCTAATCAGTCAACTACAAATGAGAAGAAAACTGTGTTAAGCTTGAGAAGACCACTTAACAAGCAAAGCAGAAGAAGTAAATCTCCCAAAAATATTGAGCATGAAAAGAATAAGGATTTTCAGCCCTTGAGAATCATTCCTAAAAAGGATACACAATTAGTCAAATTTGATAGCTCTCAAGGATCACCAAATAGTGAAAAGACAAGAATCAGAGGCATCTTTCGTAGAAAGAAACCAACTGAACTTACTGGTAATGAGAAGTTCTTGATGAAAAGTGGATATGAACCTGAAGGATTCCTATGGAAACCTAAAATTGTGTTTGTCAAAGGAAAGGTTGAAAGAAATGACATCAAAATAAATGAATTTGTTCATTTCTCAATTGATTTTGATAGTTGAAAGACTCAAAAGCAATTGGTGTTGATCCACCAAGACCAAGTGAAAGATTTAAAAAGGGAGCAGATCATGAAAAATTTAAAGGAAAGGTATGGTGCAAGAAGTGTGATGAGTATGGTCATCACACTGACACTTGCAATGATAGACTCACCTTCAAACCTTTTCATGTTCCAAATGGGACAAAGTCTGGACAAAACTTTAGTCTCTATAAGCAAAAGTATGAAGAATATTTAGGGAAAAGGTAAGGAGATGAGAAAGAAAAGAAGAACGAGTCTAATCAGTCAACTACAAATGAGAAGAAAACTGTGTTAAGCTTGAGAAGACCACTTAACAAGCAAAGCAGAAGAAGTAAATCTCCCAAAAATATTGAGCATGAAAAGAATAAGGATTTTCAGCCCTTGAGAATCATTCCTAAAAAGGATACACAATTAGTCAAATTTGATAGCTCTCAAGGATCACCAAATAGTGAAAAGACAAGAATCAGAGGCATCTTTCGTAGAAAGAAACCAACTGAACTTACTGGTAATGAGAAGTTCTTGATAAAAAGTGGATATGAACCTGAAGGATTCCTATGGAAACCTAAAATTGTGTTTGTCAAAGGAAAGGTTGAAAGAAATGACATCAAAATAAATGAATTTGTTCCTTTCTCAATTGATTTTGATAGTTGAAAGACTCAAAAGCAATTGGTGTTGATCCACCAAGACCAAGTGAAAGATTTAAAAAGGGAGCAGATCATGAAAAATTTAAAGGAAAGGTATGGTGCAAGAAGTGTGATGAGTATGGTCATCACACTGACACTTGCAATGATAGACTCACCTTCAAACCTTTTCATGTTCCAAATGGGACAAAGTCTGGACAAAACTTTAGTCTCTATAAGCAAAAGTATGAAGAATATTTAGGGAAAAGGTAAGGAGATGAGAAAGAAAAGAAGAACGAGACTAATCAGTCAACTACAAATGAGAAGAAAACTGTGTTAAGCTTGAGAAGACCACTTAACAAGCAAAGCAGAAGAAGTAAATCTCCCAAAAATATTGAGCATGAAAAGAATAAGGATTTTCAGCCCTTGAGAATCATTCCTAAAAAGGATACACAATTAGTCAAATTTGATAGCTCTCAAGGATCACCAAATAGTGAAAAGACAAGAATCAGAGGCATCTTTCGTAGAAAGAAACCAACTGAACTTACTGGTTATGAGAAGTTCTTTATGAAATGTGGATATGAACCTGAAGGATTCCTATGGAAACCTAAAATTGTGTTTGTCAAAGGAAAGGTTGAAAGAAATGACATCAAAATAAATGAATTTGTTCCTTTCTCAATTGATTTTGACAGTTTAAAGACTCAAAAGCAATTGGTGTTGATCCACCAAGACCAAGTGAAAGATTTAAAAAGGGAGCAGATCATGAAAAATTTAAAGGAAAGGTATGGTGCAAGAAGTGTGATGAGTATGGTCATCACACTGACACTTGCAATGATAGACTTACCTTCAAACCTTTTCATGTTCCAAATGGGACAAAGTCTGGACAAAACTTTAGTCTCTATAAGCAAAAGTATGAAGAATATTTAGGGAAAAGGTAAGGAGATGAGAAAGAAAAGAAGAACGAGTCTAATCAGTCAACTACAAATGAGAAGAAAACTGTGTTAAGCTTGAGAAGACCACTTAACAAGCAAAGCAGAAGAAGTAAATCTCCCAAAAATATTGAGCATGAAAAGAATAAGGATTTTCAGCCCTTGAGAATCATTCCTAAAAAGGATACACAATTAGTCAAATTTGATAGCTCTCAAGGATCACCAAATAGTGAAAAGACAAGAATCAGAGGCATCTTTCGTAGAAAGAAACCAACTGAACTTACTGGTAATGAGAAGTTCTTGATGAAAAGTGGATATGAACCTGAAGGATTCCTATGGAAACCTAAAATTGTGTTTGTCAAAGGAAAGGTTGAAAGAAATGACATCAAAATAAATGAATTTGTTCCTTTCTCAATTGATTTTGATAGTTGAAAGACTCAAAAGCAATTGGTGTTGATCCACCAAGACCAAGTGAAAGATTTAAAAAGGGAGCAGATCATGAAAAATTTAAAGGAAAGGTATGGTGCAAGAAGTGTGATGAGTATGGTCATCACACTGACACTTGCAATGATAGACTCACCTTCAAACCTTTTCATGTTCCAAATGGGACAAAGTCTGGACAAAACTTTAGTCTCTATAAGCAAAAGTATGAAGAATATTTGGGAAAAGGGAAGGAGAGTGACAAAGAAAAGAAGAATGAGTCTAATCAGTCAACTACAAATGAGAAGAAAACTGTGTTAAGCTTGAGAAGACCACTTAACAAGCAAAGCAGAAGAAATAAATCTCCCAAAAATATTGAGCATGAAAAGAATAAGGATTTTCAGCCCTTGAGAATCATTCCTAAAAAGGATACACAATTAGTCAAATCTGATAGCTCTCAAGGATCACCAAATAGTGAAAAGACAAGAATCAGAGGCATCTTTCGTAGAAAGAAACCAACTGAACTTACTGGTTATGAGAAGTTCTTGATGAAAAGTGGATATGAACCTGAAGGATTCCTATGGAAATCTAAAATTTTGTTTATCAAAGGAAAGGTTGAAAGAAATGACATCAAAATAAATGAATTTGTTCCTTTCTCAATTGATTTTGATAGTTTAAAGACTCAAAAGCAATTGGTGTTGATCCACCAAGACCAAGTGAAAGATTTAAAAAGGGAGCAGATCATGAAAAATTTAAAGGAAAGGTATGGTGCAAGAAGTGTGATGAGTATGGTCATCACACTGACACTTGCAATGATAGACTCACCTTCAAACCTTTTCATGTTCCAAATGGGACAAAGTCTGGACAAAACTTTAGTCTCTATAAGCAAAAGTATGAAGAATATTTAGGGAAAAGGTAAGGAGAAGAGAAAGAAAAGAAGAACGAGTCTAATCAGTCAACTACAAATGAGAAGAAAACTGTGTTAAGCTTGAGAAGACCACTTAACAAGCAAAGCAGAAGAAATAAATCTCCCAAAAATATTGAGCATGAAAAGAATAAGGATTTTCAGCCCTTGAGAATCATTCCTAAAAAGGATACACAATTAGTCAAATCTGATAGCTCTCAAGGATCACCAAATAGTGAAAAGACAAGAATCAGAGGCATCTTTCGTAGAAAGAAACCAACTGAACTTACTGGTTATGAGAAGTTCTTGATGAAAAGTGGATATGAACCTGAAGGATTCTTATGGAAACCTAAAATTGTGTTTGTCAAAGGAAAGGTTGAATGAAATGACATCAAAATAAATGAATTTGTTCCTTTCTCAATTGATTTTGACAGTTTAAAGACTCAAAAGCAATTGGTGTTGATCCACCAAGACCAAGTGAAAGATTTAAAAAGGGAGCAGATCATGAAAAATTTAAAGGAAAGGTATGGTGCAAGAAGTGTGATGAGTATGGTCATCACACTGACACTTGCAATGATAGACTCACCTTCAAACCTTTTCATGTTCCAAATGGGACAAAGTCTGGACAAAACTTTAGTCTCTATAAGCAAAAGTATGAAGAATATTTAGGGAAAAGGTAAGGAGATGAGAAAGAAAAGAAGAACGAGTCTAATCAGTCAACTACAAATGAGAAGAAAACTGTGTTAAGCTTGAGAAGACCACTTAACAAGCAAAGCAGAAGAAGTAAATCTCCCAAAAATATTGAGCATGAAAAGAATAAGGATTTTCAGCCCTTGAGAATCATTCCTAAAAAGGATACACAATTAGTCAAATTTGATAGCTCTCAAGGATCACCAAATAGTGAAAAGACAAGAATCAGAGGCATCTTTCGTAGAAAGAAACCAACTGAACTTACTGGTAATGAGAAGTTCTTGATGAAAAGTGGATATGAACCTGAAGGATTCCTATGGAAACCTAAAATTGTGTTTGTCAAAGGAAAGGTTGAAAGAAATGACATCAAAATAAATGAATTTGTTCCTTTCTCAATTGATTTTGATAGTTGAAAGACTCAAAAGCAATTGGTGTTGATCCACCAAGACCAAGTGAAAGATTTAAAAAGGGAGCAGATCATGAAAAATTTAAAGGAAAGGTATGGTGCAAGAAGTGTGATGAGTATGGTCATCACACTGACACTTGCAATGATAGACTCACCTTCAAACCTTTTCATGTTCCAAATGGGACAAAGTCTGGACAAAACTTTAGTCTCTATAAGCAAAAGTATGAAGAATATTTGGGAAAAGGGAAGGAGAGTGACAAAGAAAAGAAGAATGAGTCTAATCAGTCAACTACAAATGAGAAGAAAACTGTGTTAAGCTTGAGAAGACCACTTAACAAGCAAAGCAGAAGAAATAAATCTCCCAAAAATATTGAGCATGAAAAGAATAAGGATTTTCAGCCCTTGAGAATCATTCCTAAAAAGGATACACAATTAGTCAAATCTGATAGCTCTCAAGGATCACCAAATAGTGAAAAGACAAGAATCAGAGGCATCTTTCGTAGAAAGAAACCAACTGAACTTACTGGTTATGAGAAGTTCTTGATGAAAAGTGGATATGAACCTGAAGGATTCCTATGGAAATCTAAAATTGTGTTTGTCAAAGGAAAGGTTGAAAGAAATGACATCAAAATAAATGAATTTGTTCCTTTCTCAATTGATTTTGATAGTTTAAAGACTCAAAAGCAATTGGTGTTGATCCACCAAGACCAAGTGAAAGATTTAAAAAGGGAGCAGATCATGAAAAATTTAAAGGAAAGGTATGGTGCAAGAAGTGTGATGAGTATGGTCATCACACTGACACTTGCAATGATAGACTCACCTTAAACCTTTTCATGTTCCAAATGGGACAAAGTCTGGACAAAACTTTAGTCTCTATAAGCAAAAGTATGAAGAATATTTGGGAAAAGGGAAGGAGAGTGACAAAGAAAAGAAGAATGAGTCTAATCAGTCAACTACAAATGAGAAGAAAACTGTGTTAATCTTGAGAAGACCACTTAACAAGCAAAGCAGAAGAAATAAATCTCCCAAAAATATTGAGCATGAAAAGAATAAGGATTTTCAGCCCTTGAGAATCATTCCTAAAAAGGATACACAATTAGTCAAATCTGATAGCTCTCAAGGATCACCAAATAGTGAAAAGACAAGAATCAGAGGCATCTTTCGTAGAAAGAAACCAACTGAACTTACTGGTTATGAGAAGTTCTTGATGAAAAGTGGATATGAACCTGAAGGATTCCTATGGAAATCTAAAATTTTGTTTATCAAAGGAAAGGTTGAAAGAAATGACATCAAAATAAATGAATTTGTTCCTTTCTCAATTGATTTTGATAGTTTAAAGACTCAAAAGCAATTGGTGTTGATCCACCAAGACCAAGTGAAAGATTTAAAAAGGGAGCAGATCATGAAAAATTTAAAGGAAAGGTATGGTGCAAGAAGTGTGATGAGTATGGTCATCACACTGACACTTGCAATGATAGACTCACCTTCAAACCTTTTCATGTTCCAAATGGGACAAAGTCTGGACAAAACTTTAGTCTCTATAAGCAAAAGTATGAAGAATATTTAGGGAAAAGGTAAGGAGAAGAGAAAGAAAAGAAGAACGAGTCTAATCAGTCAACTACAAATGAGAAGAAAACTGTGTTAAGCTTGAGAAGACCACTTAACAAGCAAAGCAGAAGAAATAAATCTCCCAAAAATATTGAGCATGAAAAGAATAAGGATTTTCAGCCCTTGAGAATCATTCCTAAAAAGGATACACAATTAGTCAAATCTGATAGCTCTCAAGGATCACCAAATAGTGAAAAGACAAGAATCAGAGGCATCTTTCGTAGAAAGAAACCAACTGAACTTACTGGTTATGAGAAGTTCTTGATGAAAAGTGGATATGAACCTGAAGGATTCTTATGGAAACCTAAAATTGTGTTTGTCAAAGGAAAGGTTGAATGAAATGACATCAAAATAAATGAATTTGTTCCTTTCTCAATTGATTTTGACAGTTTAAAGACTCAAAAGCAATTGGTGTTGATCCACCAAGACCAAGTGAAAGATTTAAAAAGGGAGCAGATCATGAAAAATTTAAAGGAAAGGTATGGTGCAAGAAGTGTGATGAGTATGGTCATCACACTGACACTTGCAATGATAGACTCACCTTCAAACCTTTTCATGTTCCAAATGGGACAAAGTCTGGACAAAACTTTAGTCTCTATAAGCAAAAGTATGAAGAATATTTAGGGAAAAGGTAAGGAGATGAGAAAGAAAAGAAGAACGAGTCTAATCAGTCAACTACAAATGAGAAGAAAACTGTGTTAAGCTTGAGAAGACCACTTAACAAGCAAAGCAGAAGAAGTAAATCTCCCAAAAATATTGAGCATGAAAAGAATAAGGATTTTCAGCCCTTGAGAATCATTCCTAAAAAGGATACACAATTAGTCAAATTTGATAGCTCTCGAGGATCACCAAATAGTGAAAAGACAAGAATCAGAGGCATCTTTCGTAGAAAGAAACCAACTGAACTTACTGGTAATGAGAAGTTCTTGATGAAAAGTGGATATGAACCTGAAGGATTCCTATGGAAACCTAAAATTGTGTTTGTCAAAGGAAAGGTTGAAAGAAATGACATCAAAATAAATGAATTTGTTCCTTTCTCAATTGATTTTGATAGTTGAAAGACTCAAAAGCAATTGGTGTTGATCCACCAAGACCAAGTGAAAGATTTAAAAAGGGAGCAGATCATGAAAAATTTAAAGGAAAGGTATGGTGCAAGAAGTGTGATGAGTATGGTCATCACACTGACACTTGCAATGATAGACTCACCTTCAAACCTTTTCATGTTCCAAATGGGACAAAGTCTGGACAAAACTTTAGTCTCTATAAGCAAAAGTATGAAGAATATTTGGGAAAAGGGAAGGAGAGTGACAAAGAAAAGAAGAATGAGTCTAATCAGTCAACTACAAATGAGAAGAAAACTGTGTTAAGCTTGAGAAGACCACTTAACAAGCAAAGCAGAAGAAATAAATCTCCCAAAAATATTGAGCATGAAAAGAATAAGGATTTTCAGCCCTTGAGAATCATTCCTAAAAAGGATACACAATTAGTCAAATCTGATAGCTCTCAAGGATCACCAAATAGTGAAAAGACAAGAATCAGAGGCATCTTTCGTAGAAAGAAACCAACTGAACTTACTGGTTATGAGAAGTTCTTGATGAAAAGTGGATATGAACCTGAAGGATTCCTATGGAAATCTAAAATTGTGTTTGTCAAAGGAAAGGTTGAAAGAAATGACATCAAAATAAATGAATTTGTTCCTTTCTCAATTGATTTTGATAGTTTAAAGACTCAAAAGCAATTGGTGTTGATCCACCAAGACCAAGTGAAAGATTTAAAAAGGGAGCAGATCATGAAAAATTTAAAGGAAAGGTATGGTGCAAGAAGTGTGATGAGTATGGTCATCACACTGACACTTGCAATGATAGACTCACCTTCAAACCTTTTCATGTTCCAAATGGGACAAAGTCTGGACAAAACTTTAGTCTCTATAAGCAAAAGTATGAAGAATATTTGGGAAAAGGGAAGGAGAGTGACAAAGAAAAGAAGAATGAGTCTAATCAGTCAACTACAAATGAGAAGAAAACTGTGTTAAGCTTGAGAAGACCACTTAACAAGCAAAGCAGAAGAAATAAATCTCCCAAAAATATTGAGCATGAAAAGAATAAGGATTTTCAGCCCTTGAGAATCATTCCTAAAAAGGATACACAATTAGTCAAATCTGATAGCTCTCAAGGATCACCAAATAGTGAAAAGACAAGAATCAGAGGCATCTTTCGTAGAAAGAAACCAACTGAACTTACTGGTTATGAGAAGTTCTTTATGAAATGTGGATATGAACCTGAAGGATTCCTATGGAAACCTAAAATTGTGTTTGTCAAAGGAAAGGTTGAAAGAAATGACATCAAAATAAATGAATTTGTTCCTTTCTCAATTGATTTTGACAGTTTAAATACTCAAAAGCAATTGGTGTTGATCCACCAAGACCAAGTGAAAGATTTAAAAAGGGAGCAGATCATGAAAAATTTAAAGGAAAGGTATGGTGCAAGAAGTGTGATGAGTATGGTCATCACACTGACACTTGCAATGATAGACTCACCTTCAAACCTTTTCATGTTCCAAATGGGACAATGTCTGGACAAAACTTTAGTCTCTATAAGCAAAAGTATGAAGAATATTTAGGGAAAAGGTAAGGAGATGAGAAAGAAAAGAAGAACGAGACTAATCAGTCAACTACAAATGAGAAGAAAACTGTGTTAAGCTTGAGAAGACAACTTAACAAGCAAAGCAGAAGAAGTAAATCTCCCAAAAATATTGAGCATGAAAAGAATAAGTATTTTCAGCCCTTGAGAATCATTCCTAAAAAGGATACACAATTAGTCAAATCTGATAGCTCTTAAGGATCACCAAATAGTGAAAAGACAAGAATCAGAGGCATCTTTCGTAGAAAGAAACCAACTGAACTTACTGGTAATGAGAAGTTCTTGATGAAAAGTGGATATGAACCTGAAGGATTCCTATGGAAACCTAAAATTGTGTTTGTCAAAGGAAAGGTTGAAAGAAATGACATCAAAATAAATGAATTGTTCCTTTCTCAATTGATTTTGACAGTTTAAAGACTCAAAAGCAATTGGTGTTGATCCACCAAGACCAAGTGAAAGATTTAAAAAGGGAGCAGATCATGAAAAATTTAAAGGAAAGGTATGGTGCAAGAAGTGTGATGTGTATGGTCATCACACTGACACTTGCAATGATAGACTCACCTTCAAACCTTTTCATGTTCCAAATGGGACAAAGTCTGGACAAAACTTTAGTCTCTATAAGCAAAAGTATGAAGAATATTTGGGAAAAGGGAAGGAGAGTGACAAAGAAAAGAAGAATGAGTCTAATCAGTCAACTACAAATGAGAAGAAAACTGTGTTAAGCTTGAGAAGACCACTTAACAAGCAAAGCAGAAGAAATAAATCTCCCAAAAATATTGAGCATGAAAAGAATAAGTATTTTCAGCCCTTGAGAATCATTCCTAAAAAGGATTCACAATTAGTCAAATCTGATAGCTCTTAAGGATCACCAAATAGTGAAAAGACAAGAATCAGAGGCATCTTTCGTAGAAAGAAACCAACTGAACTTACTGGTAATGAGAAGTTCTTGATGAAAAGTGGATATGAACCTGAAGGATTCCTATGGAAACCTAAAATTGTGTTTGTCAAAGGAAAGGTTGAAAGAAATGACATCAAAATAAATGAATTTGTTCCTTTCTCAATTGATTTTGATAGTTGAAAGACTCAAAAGCAATTGGTGTTGATCCACCAAGACCAAGTGAAAGATTTAAAAAGGGAGCAGATCATGAAAAATTTAAAGGAAAGGTATGGTGCAAGAAGTGTGATGAGTATGGTCATCACACTGACACTTGCAATGATAGACTCACCTTCAAACCTTTTCATGTTCCAAATGGGACAAAGTCTGGACAAAACTTTAGTCTCTATAAGCAAAAGTATGAAGAATATTTGGGAAAAGGGAAGGAGAGTGACAAAGAAAAGAAGAATGAGTCTAATCAGTCAACTACAAATGAGAAGAAAACTGTGTTAAGCTTGAGAAGACCACTTAACAAGCAAAGCAGAAGAAATAAATCTCCCAAAAATATTGAGCATGAAAAGAATAAGGATTTTCAGCCCTTGAGAATCATTCCTAAAAAGGATACACAATTAGTCAAATCTGATAGCTCTCAAGGATCACCAAATAGTGAAAAGACAAGAATCAGAGGCATCTTTCGTAGAAAGAAACCAACTGAACTTACTGGTTATAAGAAGTTCTTGATGAAAAGTGGATATGAACCTGATGGATTCCTATGGAAATCTAAAATTGTGTTTGTCAAAGGAAAGGTTGAAAGAAATGACATCAAAATAAATGAATTTGTTCCTTTCTCAATTGATTTTGATAGTTTAAAGACTCAAAAGCAATTGGTGTTGATCCACCAAGACCAAGTGAAAGATTTAAAAAGGGAGCAGATCATGAAAAATTTAAAGGAAAGGTATGGTGCAAGAAGTGTGATGAGTATGGTCATCACACTGACACTTGCAATGATAGACTCACCTTCAAACCTTTTCATGTTCCAAATGGGACAAAGTCTGGACAAAACTTTAGTCTCTATAAGCAAAAGTATGAAGAATATTTGGGAAAAGGGAAGGAGAGTGACAAAGAAAAGAAGAATGAGTCCAATCAGTCAACTACAAATGAGAAGAAAACTGTGTTAAGCTTGAGAAGACCACTTAACAAGCAAAGCAGAAGAAATAAATCTCCCAAAAATATTGAGCATGAAAAGAATAAGGATTTTCAGCCCTTGAGAATCATTCCTAAAAAGGATACACAATTAGTCAAATCTGATAGCTCTCAAGGATCACCAAATAGTGAAAAGACAAGAATCAGAGGCATCTTTCGTAGAAAGAAACCAACTGAACTTACTGGTTATGAGAAGTTCTTTATGAAATGTGGATATGAACCTGAAGGATTCCTATGGAAACCTAAAATTGTGTTTGTCAAAGGAAAGGTTGAAAGAAATGACATCAAAATAAATGAATTTGTTCCTTTCTCAATTGATTTTGACAGTTTAAATACTCAAAAGCAATTGGTGTTGATCCACCAAGACCAAGTGAAAGATTTAAAAAGGGAGCAGATCATGAAAAATTTAAAGGAAAGGTATGGTGCAATAAGTGTGATGAGTATGGTCATCACACTGACACTTGCAATGATAGACTCACCTTCAAACCTTTTCATGTTCCAAATGGGACAAAGTCTGGACAAAACTTTAGTCTCTATAAGCAAAAGTATGAAGAATATTTAGGGAAAAGGTAAGGAGATGAGAAAGAAAAGAAGAACGAGACTAATCAGTCAACTACAAATGAGAAGAAAACTGTGTTAAGCTTGAGAAGACCACTTAACAAGCAAAGCAGAAGAAGTAAATCTCCCAAAAATATTGAGCATGAAAAGAATAAGTATTTTCAGCCCTTGAGAATCATTCCTAAAAAGGATACACAATTAGTCAAATCTGATAGCTCTTAAGGATCACCAAATAGTGAAAAGACAAGAATCAGAGGCATCTTTCGTAGAAAGAAACCAACTGAACTTACTGGTAATGAGAAGTTCTTGATGAAAAGTGGATATGAACCTGAAGGATTCCTATGGAAACCTAAAATTGTGTTTGTCAAAGGAAAGGTTGAAAGAAATGACATCAAAATAAATGAATTGTTCCTTTCTCAATTGATTTTGACAGTTTAAAGACTCAAAAGCAATTGGTGTTGATCCACCAAGACCAAGTGAAAGATTTAAAAAGGGAGCAGATCATGAAAAATTTAAAGGAAAGGTATGGTGCAAGAAGTGTGATGTGTATGGTCATCACACTGACACTTGCAATGATAGACTCACCTTCAAACCTTTTCATGTTCCAAATGGGACAAAGTCTGGACAAAACTTTAGTCTCTATAAGCAAAAGTATGAAGAATATTTGGGAAAAGGGAAGGAGAGTGACAAAGAAAAGAAGAATGAGTCTAATCAGTCAACTACAAATGAGAAGAAAACTGTTAAGCTTGAGAAGACCACTTAACAAGCAAAGCAGAAGAAATAAATCTCCCAAAAATATTGAGCATGAAAAGAATAAGTATTTTCAGCCCTTGAGAATCATTCCTAAAAAGGATACACAATTAGTCAAATCTGATAGCTCTTAAGGATCACCAAATAGGGAAAAGACAAGAATCAGAGGCATCTTTCGTAGAAAGAAACCAACTGAACTTACTGGTAATGAGAAGTTCTTGATGAAAAGTGGATATGAACCTGAAGGATTCCTATGGAAACCTAAAATTGTGTTTGTCAAAGGAAAGGTTGAAAGAAATGACATCAAAATAAATGAATTGTTCCTTTCTCAATTGATTTTGACAGTTTAAAGACTCAAAAGCAATTGGTGTTGATCCACCAAGACCAAGTGAAAGATTTAAAAAGGGAGCAGATCATGAAAAATTTAAAGGAAAGGTATGGTGCAAGAAGTGTGATGTGTATGGTCATCACACTGACACTTGCAATGATAGACTCACCTTCAAACCTTTTCATGTTCCAAATGGGACAAAGTCTGGACAAAACTTTAGTCTCTATAAGCAAAAGTATGAAGAATATTTAGGGAAAAGGTAAGGAGATGAGAAAGAAAAGAAGAACGAGTCTAATCAGTCAACTACAAATGAGAAGAAAACTGTGTTAAGCTTGAGAAGACCACTTAACAAGCAAAGCAGAAGAAGTAAATCTCCCAAAAATATTGAGCATGAAAAGAATAAGGATTTTCAGCCCTTGAGAATCATTCCTAAAAAGGTACACAATTAGTCAAATCTGATAGCTCTCAAGGATCACCAAATAGTGAAAAGACAAGAATCAGAGGCATCTTTCGTAGAAAGAAACCAACTGAACTTACTGGTAATGAGAAGTTCTTGATAAAAAGTGGATATGAACCTGAAGGATTCCTATGGAAACCTAAAATTGTGTTTGTCAAAGGAAAGGTTGAAAGAAATGACATCAAAATAAATGAATTTGTTCCTTTCTCAATTGATTTTGACAGTTTAAAGACTCAAAAGCAAATGGTGTTGATCCACCAAGACCAAGTGAAAGATTTAAAAAGGGAGCAGATCATGAAAAATTTAAAGGAAATGTATGGTGCAAGAAGTGTGATGAGTATGGTCATCACACTGACACTTGCAATGATAGACTCACCTTCAAACCTTTTCATGTTCCAAATGGGACAAAGTCTGGACAAAACTTTAGTCTCTATAAGCAAAAGTATGAAGAATATTTGGGAAAAGGGAAGGAGAGTGACAAAGAAAAGAAGAATGAGTCTAATCAGTCAACTACAAATGAGAAGAAAACTGTGTTAAGCTTGAGAAGACCACTTAACAATCAAAGCAGAAGAAATAAATCTCCCAAAAATATTGAGCATGAAAAGAATAAGTATTTTCAGCCCTTGAGAATCATTCCTAAAAAGGATACACAATTAGTCAAATCTGATAGCTCTTAAGGATCACCAAATAGTGAAAAGACAAGAATCAGAGGCATCTTTCGTAGAAAGAAACCAACTGAACTTACTGGTAATGAGAAGTTCTTGATGAAAAGTGGATATGAACCTGAAGGATTCCTATGGAAACCTAAAATTGTGTTTGTCAAAGGAAAGGTTGAAAGAAATGACATCAAAATAAATGAATTTGTTCCTTTCTCAATTGATTTTGACAGTTTAAAGACTCAAAAGCAATTGGTGTTGATCCACCAAGACCAAGTGAAAGATTTAAAAAGGGAGCAGATCATGAAAAATTTAAAGGAAAGGTATGGTGCAAGAAGTGTGATGTGTATGGTCATCACACTGACACTTGCAATGATAGACTCACCTTCAAACCTTTTCATGTTCCAAATGGGACAAAGTCTGGACAAAACTTTAGTCTCTATAAGCAAAAGTATGAAGAATATTTGGGAAAAGGGAAGGAGAGTGACAAAGAAAAGAAGAATGAGTCTAATCAGTCAACTACAAATGAGAAGAAAACTGTGTTAAGCTTGAGAAGACCACTTAACAAGCAAAGCAGAAGAAATAAATCTCCCAAAAATATTGAGCATGAAAAGAATAAGTATTTTCAGCCCTTGAGAATCATTCCTAAAAAGGATACACAATTAGTCAAATCTGATAGCTCTTAAGGATCACCAAATAGTGAAAAGACAAGAATCAGAGGCATCTTTCGTAGAAAGAAACCAACTGAACTTACTGGTAATGAGAAGTTCTTGATGAAAAGTGGATATGAACCTGAAGGATTCCTATGGAAACCTAAAATTGTGTTTTTATCAAAGGAAAGGTTGAAAGAAATGACATCAAAATAAATGAATTTGTTCCTTTCTCAATTGATTTTGATAGTTTAAAGACTCAAAAGCAATTGGTGTTGATCCACCAAGACCAAGTGAAAGATTTAAAAAGGGAGCAGATCATGAAAAATTTAAAGGAAAGGTATGGTGCAAGAAGTGTGACGAGTATGGTCATCACACTGACACTTGCAATGATAGACTCACCTTCAAACCTTTTCATGTTCCAAATGGGACAAAGTCTGGACAAAACTTTAGTCTCTATAAGCAAAAGTATGAAGAATATTTGGGAAAAGGGAAGGAGAGTGACAAAGAAAAGAAGAACGAGTCTAATCAGTCAACTACAAATGAGAAGAAAACTGTGTTAAGCTTGAGAAGACCACTTAACAATCAAAGCAGAAGAAATAAATCTCCCAAAAATATTGAGCATGAAAAGAATAAGTATTTTCAGCCCTTGAGAATCATTCCTAAAAAGGATACACAATTAGTCAAATCTGATAGCTCTTAAGGATCACCAAATAGTGAAAAGACAAGAATCAGAGGCATCTTTCGTAGAAAGAAACCAACTGAACTTACTGGTAATGAGAAGTTCTTGATGAAAAGTGGATATGAACCTGAAGGATTCCTATGGAAACCTAAAATTGTGTTTGTCAAAGGAAAGGTTGAAAGAAATGACATCAAAATAAATGAATTTGTTCCTTTCTCAATTGATTTTGACAGTTTAAAGACTCAAAAGCAATTGGTGTTGATCCACCAAGACCAAGTGAAAGATTTAAAAAGGGAGCAGATCATGAAAAATTTAAAGGAAAGGTATGGTGCAAGAAGTGTGATGTGTATGGTCATCACACTGACACTTGCAATGATAGACTCACCTTCAAACCTTTTCATGTTCCAAATGGGACAAAGTCTGGACAAAACTTTAGTCTCTATAAGCAAAAGTATGAAGAATATTTGGGAAAAGGGAAGGAGAGTGACAAAGAAAAGAAGAATGAGTCTAATCAGTCAACTACAAATGAGAAGAAAACTGTGTTAAGCTTGAGAAGACCACTTAACAAGCAAAGCAGAAGAAATAAATCTCCCAAAAATATTGAGCATGAAAAGAATAAGTATTTTCAGCCCTTGAGAATCATTCCTAAAAAGGATACACAATTAGTCAAATCTGATAGCTCTTAAGGATCACCAAATAGTGAAAAGACAAGAATCAGAGGCATCTTTCGTAGAAAGAAACCAACTGAACTTACTGGTAATGAGAAGTTCTTGATGAAAAGTGGATATGAACCTGAAGGATTCCTATGGAAACCTAAAATTGTGTTTGTCAAAGGAAAGGTTGAAAGAAATGACATCAAAATAAATGAATTTGTTCCTTTCTCAATTGATTTTGACAGTTTAAAGACTCAAAAGCAATTGGTGTTGATCCACCAAGACCAAGTGAAAGATTTAAAAAGGGAGCAGATCATGAAAAATTTAAAGGAAAGGTATGGTGCAAGAAGTGTGATGTGTATGGTCATCACACTGATACTTGCAATGATAGACTCACCTTCAAACCTTTTCATGTTCCAAATGGGACAAAGTCTGGACAAAACTTTAGTCTCTATAAGCAAAAGTATGAAGAATATTTGGGAAAAGGGAAGGAGAGTGACAAAGAAAAGAAGAATGAGTCTAATCAGTCAACTACAAATGAGAAGAAAACTGTGTTAAGCTTGAGAAGACCACTTAACAAGCAAAGCAGAAGAAATAAATCTCCCAAAAATATTGAGCATGAAAAGAATAAGTATTTTCAGCCCTTGAGAATCATTCCTAAAAAGGATACACAATTAGTCAAATCTGATAGCTCTTAAGGATCACCAAATAGTGAAAAGACAAGAATCAGAGGCATCTTTCGTAGAAAGAAACCAACTGAACTTACTGGTAATGAGAAGTTCTTGATGAAAAGTGGATATGAACCTGAAGGATTCCTATGGAAACCTAAAATTGTGTTTGTCAAAGGAAAGGTTGAAAGAAATGACATCAAAATAAATGAATTTGTTCCTTTCTCAATTGATTTTGATAGTTTAAAGACTCAAAAGCAATTGGTGTTGATCCACCAAGACCAAGTGAAAGATTTAAAAAGGGAGCAGATCATGAAAAATTTAAAGGAAAGGTATGGTGCAAGAAGTGTGACGAGTATGGTCATCACACTGACACTTGCAATGATAGACTCACCTTCAAACCTTTTCATGTTCCAAATGGGACAAAGTCTGGACAAAACTTTAGTCTCTATAAGCAAAAGTATGAAGAATATTTGGGAAAAGGGAAGGAGAGTGACAAAGAAAAGAAGAATGAGTCTAATCAGTCAACTACAAATGAGAAGAAAACTGTGTTAAGCTTGAGAAGACCACTTTGTTGGGTTTTATACAAGTTTATCAAAGTTCAAGTTAACCATTTAATATGAAAAAACGCAACGGAAGCTTATATCTTAAAACTTGTTAATGAACATACCATTATGTTAAAACTAAAACCCAAAGCCAAGGATCAATATTACAAGAACTAAAATGCTCACAAATATAAAATATACCTTCTTCTACCTTTAGAAGAACAAGTAAGTGGATGAAGATGATGATGTCTTTGAATGGCTAGCCTCCAAAGAAGAAAACCTCAAGCTTTTGATACCCCAAGCTTTTGCAACAACACCAAGTGATTGCTAGGATTTATGAACACTTGGTCAAGCTCAAAATTCACTCCCAAAACAGCCCCTATTTGGCCGTGAGTTTGGAGAGGGAAAAGAGAGAGATAGTTTGATATTTTTGCACTTGGAAATTCAAAAATCAAAAGCATGAATGCATGTCTTGGAGGATGGAGTAAATAATAAAGTGGTCAACCAACCAAGGAAGTTTTGATTGGACCAAAAACCACCACCCACATGGGGTGGCCGGTTTTGTTATTGTTATTATTATTATTATTTTTTTTTGTTGTTTTGTTTTAACAATTAAAACTATCTCCTTTCATTTTATAAAACCATTTTATAAAATGTACATGCATTTACATAATTATTTAACCAATTAAATAATTAATTTATATAAACAAATTATCCAGATAATTTATTTAAATCCTCAAGTGTGTTTGTTTAGAAAACCAATTTTCTAAACGCGTAGTGTTCGGTATTCGTTTAAATGATCAAATCATTAAAGAATACATTTGGTGTTGTCTAGCTTGTTATTGGGTATGACCCGACTTGGATCAAACACAGTTAGCCACATTAGTATAAGTATGTGTCTCGGGCATACGTAATTCCAACAATCTCCCACTTGCACGAGATACATAGAAAATTAATGCAAGTGGTGAATACCGCCTAACAACAGTTCACCACCCCTAATGTGTTTGACGAAGTGCCATTCAATAACATCATGCCTTCAAGTCCCTTACTTGATATGATTTAGGTGAATCTATCATTATGTCCCTTTGTTACTAGATGTCATGTTGAATCTAAGAGACATAGGTGATCATTCTCTTTTCAATTCAACTTTATCAGGCCTTAGACATCTAAACTCTCAACACATAAGAGGAACAAATTCCATCTTGACTGTATACGCCTCTCACTATCACTTTATACTCCACCTGAGCTCATCCTTATGTACCATCTTTTACGAATAGCGAAGGGGAGAGTCAAAGTGTAATACTCGGTGAAAATCAAGACCCAATATACATCTCAGGTCTAAGGATAATATGAAATTCTCCTTTACTCAAAATTACTAATGATCAGGTCAATCGACTCCATGTAGTAATATTGAGAGCGGGTCAGTCCAATATTTGTATCCCACAAATATCTATGAACTTTGGCAGCAAACCTATGCTCCATATTCACCCTTTATGAATATCCACCAATCCTAGTTCATAATAGTCTTGCTTCATATTTGTTCCCACAAATGTGATCGACTACGGACTTTTAGAATAAGATAACTTATTCATGGATTAAACATGCAAAATTAGAATTTAACTCAAGATTCCATAATCATATAAAAGAGTTAAATTACAAAAGTCTTTTAAACTTTAATACAAAATAGATCAAATCCAATTACTAGAATATCGAAGTCCTAAGCCACTCGCATGACGCTCATGTTTCGGTCTTTCTAGGAGCTTCGTGAATGGGTCCGCAAGATTTTGATCAGTTCCAACTTTGCGAATACATATCTTTCCCTTTTCAACTTCATCCCTTATGTAGTTGAATCTCCGCTCTATGTGCCTTGTCTTTTGGTGCGAACGAGGTTCCTTGATTTGAGCAATGGCACCCTCGTTGTCACAAAAGATTTCTAGGGGGTCTTGAATGGTAGAGACCACCCCTAGATCGGTAATGAATTTCTTCAACCATGCAGCTTCTTGAGCTGCCAATGAAGCGGCGATGTATTCTGATTCTGTAGTGGACAATGCTACCACTTCCTGTTTTGAGCTCTTCCAAGAGACAGCTCCTCCATTAAGAGTGAACACATACCCAGATTGTGATCGAGAATCATCTCGATCAGTTTGGAAGCTCGCATCCGTGTAACCTTTTATAGCGAGTTCCTCCTCACCAGATCCATATATCAGAAACATATCCTTAGTCCTCCTAAGGTATTTCAATATGTTCTTAACAGCCATCCAATGACTGTCTCCTGGATTCTGTTGGTATCTGCTTGTTATGCTCAAAGCGCATGACACATCCGGTCTAGTACATATCATCGCATACATGATGGATCCTATAGCAGAAGCATATGGGATTTGTTTCATCATGTCTTGCTCATCCTTTGAGCTTGGACATTGAGCTGAACTCAATATGGTCCCTCTTTGAATAGGTACAAAACCTTTCTTGGAGTTTTCCATCTTGAACCTTTTCAAGATTTTATCAATGTATGTACTTTGGTTCAAACCTATCAAGCGCCTTGACCTATCCCTATAGATCTTTATTCCCAAAATATAGGCTGCTTCACCAAGATCCTTGATGGAAAATTTACTTCCAAGCCAAGCTTTAACGCTTTCCATGGTTGGAATGTCATTTCCAAATAGTAGAATGTCATCGACATACAATACTAAGAAGGTAATTACACTCCCACTAGCTTTCTTATACACACAAGCCTCATCAGCGTTCTTGATGAATCCAAAATTTTTGATTTCTTCATCAAAACGATGATTCCAAGTTCTAGATGCTTGTTTCAATCCATAGATTGATTTCTTTAACTTGCATACCTTTTTAGGATGTTTCGGATCGACAAAACCCTCAGGCTGAACCATATAGACATCTTCCTCAAGATATCCATTTAGGAAAGCGGTCTTGACATCCATTTGCCAAATTTCATAATCATAATGTGCGGCTATGGCAAATAATATCCTAATAGACTTTAGCATTGCCACAGGCGAAAAAGTTTCATCATAATCAACCCCTTGAGTTTGAGTGAAACCTTTAGCTACAAGTCTTGCTTTATAAGTATCCAAGTTTCCATGCATATCCGTTTTTCTTTTGAAAACCCACTTACTTCCAACAGCTTTGGAGTTGAGTGGTGGTTCAACCAATTCCCAAACTTGGTTGTCATACATGGATTGCATCTCAACGTTCATGGCTTCAAGCCATTTGTCACAATCATTCTTGGACATTGCATCACGGTATGTGGTTGGTTCATCCGAATCTACCACGTAGCAACCTTCTACAAAAAATCCATATCTTTCGGGTGGATTGCTAACTCTACCAAATCTGCGAACGTTTTGTGTGTTTTGATCAACCACTTGATCACTTTCAACAACCTCTTGTTGAGTGCTAGTATCAACCAATTGTGTATCATCTTGTGATTCTTGATCCTCATCAAATTTCACTGTTCTACTATTAGTTCCTTCCTTAAGGAACTTAGTTTCCAAGAACTTACCCTTTCGAGCAATAATAACATTTTGCTCACTAGGATCGTAAAAGTAATATCCTATATCATCTTTAGGGTAACCAATAAAGATACACTTAGTGGATCGGACTTCTAACTTGTTTGGGGTGTATTGCTTTACATAAGTTTCACAACCCCAAACTTTTAAGAATGATAGCGATGGAGCCTTTCCATGCCATATTTCGAAAGGTGTCTTCTCCACTTTCTTGGTTGGAGCCATATTCAATATGCGAACAGCGGAAAGTAAAGCATAGCCCCAAAATGATAGAGGTAAAGTGCTTCTAGCCATCATTGATCGAACCATATCTAATAGGGTACGATTTCTCCTTTCAGACACACCATTATGTTGTGGTGTTCCAGGTGGAGTAAGTTGTGAAATAATTCCACAACTCTTAAGATGATCTTGAAAAATACCACTTAGGTATTCACCTCCTCTATCACTACGAAGTACTTTGATTGTGGTTTTGAGTTGTCTTTCTACTTCAGCTTTGAAGTCTTTGAACATTTCAAAAGCTTCATCTTTGTGTTTCATTAAGTACACATAACCATATCGACTATAATCGTCAATAAAGGTAATGAAGTATCTTTCACCATTCCTAGTCATTGGTCTAAAAGGACCACATACATCCGAATGTATGATACCCAATAATTCTTTTGACCTTTCAAAAGTTTTATTAAAGGGTTGCTTTGTCATTTTGCCTTGTAAACAAGATTCACATACATCAAATGAATCAAACTCATTGGTTTCTAGAATACCACTCTTGCGAAGAGTTTGCATGCGATTCTTGTTTATATGTCCAAGGCGACAATGCCAAAGATAGGGATCACCCAAGTCCTTCTTGAGTTTCTTGGTGTTGACATTATATATTGAACTACTATGTGACATACCACTTTGATCTATTTCATATATACCATTCATGGGTATAGCTTTAAAATAAAATATGCCATTCATCAAAACATGAATATCATAATCCATAAATTTAAAATCAAAGCCACATTGTTTTAAAAGGGACACGGAAATAATGTTTCTCCTTAACTTAGGAGCATACAAAACATTTTTCAAAATTACTTCCAAACCACTTGGAAGCTTTAACATGTAGTCTCCTTGAGCTTGGACTTCAACTCTTGCTCCATTGCCCATAAAGAGACTAATGTCCCCTTTGTTGAGTTGCTTACTTCTTTTGAACCCCTGCAACAAATTGCAAATGTGAGTTCCACATCCGGTATCAAGTACCCATGTATTTGAAGAAATAACATTTAGTTCAACATATATAGTAAAGATAATACCTGAGGTATGCTCCGCATCCCTCTTATCTTTTAACGCTTTGAGATAGGTCGGACAATTTCTTTTCCAATGACCTATCTCTCCACACTCAAAGCATGGATCTTGCGTCGCAACCTTTTGCTTCTTTTCCTTCGGTTTGTAGGGCGTGATGGCTTTCCTCTTTCCCTTTCCTTGAACGTGGCCCTTGCCCTTAGCAACATTTGCTTTGGGGTTGGAGTTATGTCCCCTTTTGCCTTCATTGATAGTTAGAACGGGTAAAACTTTTTTACCCATTCCCGCTTCGGCCGTTCTTAGCATTGCGTGAAGCTCACCAATGCTTTTGTCCCATCCATTCATGTTATAATTCATGACAAAAGTTTCAAACCTTTTGGTCAATGAGTTGAGGATCAAATCCGTAGCCAACTCATTAGACACGGGACAATTCAACCTATTAAGCTTTTCAATGTAGCTTTTCATCTTTAGGACATAAGATGAGACGCTTTGGGTTTCCTCCATACGACATGCATGAAACGCTCGAACCGTTTCGAAACGTTCCGCTCTAGCTTGTTGAAGGAACATTTCCTTCAATTGAGTTATCATGTCGTATGCCCCATGATGCTCGAAATCCTTTTGGATTTCGGGAATCATAGTTGCTAACATGAGGCAAGAGGCTTGTACCGAATCTTTGGTGTAGTTAACCCAATCATTATAAGCCTCCTCATCTTCCACGTTAGGCTCGTCGGGAATGGGATCGTCTAAGACATATGATATCTCTTCTTGCTTGAGAACTATTCTCAAGTTGCGATACCAATCCATAAAGTTATTATGGTTTAGACGATCCTTTTCAAGGATGGTTCTTAAGGATAGGTTACGGGTGTTATGGGTAGAGGTGTTTGCATTGTTAGCGGCCATCTACAAAATTTAACAAAGTTCTATTTTAGTATTATAAACAATTTAATTATTAATACCCTTTTATAACAAATTTTAAAATAATAATTAAATTCTAGAATCCAACGATAAATCAAATTTCGGTTAGGTGACCTTTATCCCGTTATTTGATTTAACAAGGTAGTCAACCTTGACGATTGCAACCTTTTGCAACTTCTAGAGGTATGGGACCATTCGAAATCCTTATTTCGTGTTGGCATGTTTATCCCATCAACACCATTGGACCCCATGCTTAGGTGATCTTTATCACATGGTTTCCAATTCAAGTCGTCCTACTTGTAAAAACATGTAAGATTAACATATAAGTGGTTAGGTGACCTTTATCCCACAAATATGTTAATATTACCCTAAGTATATTAGTTTGCTTAAAATGGTTAGGTGACCTATATCCCATTAAAAGTTTCCTAATACGTTAAGTGTTTATACAAAAGGATGGTGTTAGACTTGTTTCCTTGGTTATTATGAAAAAGGGATTTTAAGTTTTCCAATATTCTAGTTTGAAAAACATTATGCCATATCCTAACATGCATTTAGTAATATGGCGATTTTGAAAACCAATTTTCAAGGTTCAAGTTATAATAAAACCAATTTTATTATATGTGAGTAATCGCTTAGTTTTAATAAACCCATTTTATTAACTAATTGACGCGATATTACCAAATATATATAGAACCCGTTTTATGCTAGTTGTCGTTCCTATGTGACGGTTTGGATATCCTAATATCTATCAACCACACATTACATAAAGTAAAACAAACAACCAAGCATACATGCAAAATATAGTCATAACCGAGAACCGCTAAGTTTGACCATACTTGTTAGCCGAAACAAGTATAGGTCATAAGTCTCACCTAAGGGACAAAACATGACACAAGGATGGAATGTTGACTCCCACTTGATCTTGCATCCAAATGCTTCAAGTATCCTTTCCAAGTTGTTGTGTTCTTGTTGGGCTTGTAAATGGGCTCCAAACTTCCAAAAGTCTTCTTGGGCCCAAGAGTGAAATTTATGGGCCTAATGGGCTTGAATCCCATGATGGGCCGGTGAGGCCCAACAAGCCCAAAATTTGGTCCAAGGCCCAAATCCACCAATTCTTGCATCTTCAATTTTTACAAAATGTATCCTAATACATATTTTTCTAAAACAAAGAAAATGCAACTAATCTATTTATTACATACCAACTTATGAATAAATAAATTACACAAGCCTAAAATATGAATTATTACAACCATATTGAATAATAAATATAACCAACATACACATAACAACAATCAACACATCCAAGGTCTCGGTTTCGGTTATGACACATCCAAACATACCAAATGTTCTAAGCATGCAACCTAAGCAACCATTGCCCAAAAACATCAAAGGAATCGGCCCCCCCCCCCCCAAGAGGCTACGGCCCAAACCCCCCCCCCCAAAATTTTACAATTTTCAACATGCAAATGTTAATAATGGTTTCCTAAGATCTTTCCATGCATGTCAAGATCTTACAAAACCATGGGGGTTAAATCCACCAAAATTTCGGACCCCTTTTTCACCCATGAAAAAACCCGAAATTTATGAACATGCAAGGAGCATAAGTCCTTGTAACCGGCTCTTGATGCCATTGTTGGGTTTTATACAAGTTTATCAAAGTTCAAGTTAACCATTTAATATGAAAAAACGCAACGGAAGCTTATATCTTAAAACTTGTTAATGAACATACCATTATGTTAAAACTAAAACCCAAAGCCAAGGATCAATATTACAAGAACTAAAATGCTCACAAATATAAAATATACCTTCTTCTACCTTTAGAAGAACAAGTAAGTGGATGAAGATGATGATGTCTTTGAATGGCTAGCCTCCAAAGAAGAAAACCTCAAGCTTTTGATACCCCAAGCTTTTGCAACAACACCAAGTGATTGCTAGGATTTATGAACACTTGGTCAAGCTCAAAATTCACTCCCAAAACAGCCCCTATTTGGCCGTGAGTTTGGAGAGGGAAAAGAGAGAGATAGTTTGATATTTTTGCACCTGGAAATTCAAAAATCAAAAGCATGAATGCATGTCTTGGAGGATGGAGTAAATAATAAAGTGGTCAACCAACCAAGGAAGTTTTGATTGGACCAAAAACCACCACCCACATGCAAAGCAGAAGAAATAAATCTCCCAAAAATATTGAGCATGAAAAGAATAAGGATTTTCAGCCCTTGAGAATCATTCCTAAAAAGGATACACAATTAGTCAAATCTGATAGCTCTCAAGGATCACCAAATAGTGAAAAGACAAGAATCAGAGGCATCTTTCGTAGAAAGAAACCAACTGAACTTACTGGTTATGAGAAGTTCTTTATGAAATGTGGATATGAACCTGAAGGATTCCTATGGAAACCTAAAATTGTGTTTGTCAAAGGAAAGGTTGAAAGAAATGACATCAAAATAAATGAATTTGTTCCTTTCTCAATTGATTTTGACAGTTTAAATACTCAAAAGCAATTGGTGTTGATCCACCAAGACCAAGTGAAAGATTTAAAAAGGGAGCAGATCATGAAAAATTTAAAGGAAAGGTATGGTGCAATAAGTGTGATGAGTATGGTCATCACACTGACACTTGCAATGATAGACTCACCTTCAAACCTTTTCATGTTCCAAATGGGACAAAGTCTGGACAAAACTTTAGTCTCTATAAGCAAAAGTATGAAGAATATTTAGGGAAAAGGTAAGGAGATGAGAAAGAAAAGAAGAACGAGACTAATCAGTCAACTACAAATGAGAAGAAAACTGTGTTAAGCTTGAGAAGACCACTTAACAAGCAAAGCAGAAGAAGTAAATCTCCCAAAAATATTGAGCATGAAAAGAATAAGTATTTTCAGCCCTTGAGAATCATTCCTAAAAAGGATACACAATTAGTCAAATCTGATAGCTCTTAAGGATCACCAAATAGTGAAAAGACAAGAATCAGAGGCATCTTTCGTAGAAAGAAACCAACTGAACTTACTGGTAATGAGAAGTTCTTGATGAAAAGTGGATATGAACCTGAAGGATTCCTATGGAAACCTAAAATTGTGTTTGTCAAAGGAAAGGTTGAAAGAAATGACATCAAAATAAATGAATTGTTCCTTTCTCAATTGATTTTGACAGTTTAAAGACTCAAAAGCAATTGGTGTTGATCCACCAAGACCAAGTGAAAGATTTAAAAAGGGAGCAGATCATGAAAAATTTAAAGGAAAGGTATGGTGCAAGAAGTGTGATGTGTATGGTCATCACACTGACACTTGCAATGATAGACTCACCTTCAAACCTTTTCATGTTCCAAATGGGACAAAGTCTGGACAAAACTTTAGTCTCTATAAGCAAAAGTATGAAGAATATTTGGGAAAAGGGAAGGAGAGTGACAAAGAAAAGAAGAATGAGTCTAATCAGTCAACTACAAATGAGAAGAAAACTGTTAAGCTTGAGAAGACCACTTAACAAGCAAAGCAGAAGAAATAAATCTCCCAAAAATATTGAGCATGAAAAGAATAAGTATTTTCAGCCCTTGAGAATCATTCCTAAAAAGGATACACAATTAGTCAAATCTGATAGCTCTTAAGGATCACCAAATAGGGAAAAGACAAGAATCAGAGGCATCTTTCGTAGAAAGAAACCAACTGAACTTACTGGTAATGAGAAGTTCTTGATGAAAAGTGGATATGAACCTGAAGGATTCCTATGGAAACCTAAAATTGTGTTTGTCAAAGGAAAGGTTGAAAGAAATGACATCAAAATAAATGAATTGTTCCTTTCTCAATTGATTTTGACAGTTTAAAGACTCAAAAGCAATTGGTGTTGATCCACCAAGACCAAGTGAAAGATTTAAAAAGGGAGCAGATCATGAAAAATTTAAAGGAAAGGTATGGTGCAAGAAGTGTGATGTGTATGGTCATCACACTGACACTTGCAATGATAGACTCACCTTCAAACCTTTTCATGTTCCAAATGGGACAAAGTCTGGACAAAACTTTAGTCTCTATAAGCAAAAGTATGAAGAATATTTAGGGAAAAGGTAAGGAGATGAGAAAGAAAAGAAGAACGAGTCTAATCAGTCAACTACAAATGAGAAGAAAACTGTGTTAAGCTTGAGAAGACCACTTAACAAGCAAAGCAGAAGAAGTAAATCTCCCAAAAATATTGAGCATGAAAAGAATAAGGATTTTCAGCCCTTGAGAATCATTCCTAAAAAGGTACACAATTAGTCAAATCTGATAGCTCTCAAGGATCACCAAATAGTGAAAAGACAAGAATCAGAGGCATCTTTCGTAGAAAGAAACCAACTGAACTTACTGGTAATGAGAAGTTCTTGATAAAAAGTGGATATGAACCTGAAGGATTCCTATGGAAACCTAAAATTGTGTTTGTCAAAGGAAAGGTTGAAAGAAATGACATCAAAATAAATGAATTTGTTCCTTTCTCAATTGATTTTGACAGTTTAAAGACTCAAAAGCAAATGGTGTTGATCCACCAAGACCAAGTGAAAGATTTAAAAAGGGAGCAGATCATGAAAAATTTAAAGGAAATGTATGGTGCAAGAAGTGTGATGAGTATGGTCATCACACTGACACTTGCAATGATAGACTCACCTTCAAACCTTTTCATGTTCCAAATGGGACAAAGTCTGGACAAAACTTTAGTCTCTATAAGCAAAAGTATGAAGAATATTTGGGAAAAGGGAAGGAGAGTGACAAAGAAAAGAAGAATGAGTCTAATCAGTCAACTACAAATGAGAAGAAAACTGTGTTAAGCTTGAGAAGACCACTTAACAATCAAAGCAGAAGAAATAAATCTCCCAAAAATATTGAGCATGAAAAGAATAAGTATTTTCAGCCCTTGAGAATCATTCCTAAAAAGGATACACAATTAGTCAAATCTGATAGCTCTTAAGGATCACCAAATAGTGAAAAGACAAGAATCAGAGGCATCTTTCGTAGAAAGAAACCAACTGAACTTACTGGTAATGAGAAGTTCTTGATGAAAAGTGGATATGAACCTGAAGGATTCCTATGGAAACCTAAAATTGTGTTTGTCAAAGGAAAGGTTGAAAGAAATGACATCAAAATAAATGAATTTGTTCCTTTCTCAATTGATTTTGACAGTTTAAAGACTCAAAAGCAATTGGTGTTGATCCACCAAGACCAAGTGAAAGATTTAAAAAGGGAGCAGATCATGAAAAATTTAAAGGAAAGGTATGGTGCAAGAAGTGTGATGTGTATGGTCATCACACTGACACTTGCAATGATAGACTCACCTTCAAACCTTTTCATGTTCCAAATGGGACAAAGTCTGGACAAAACTTTAGTCTCTATAAGCAAAAGTATGAAGAATATTTGGGAAAAGGGAAGGAGAGTGACAAAGAAAAGAAGAATGAGTCTAATCAGTCAACTACAAATGAGAAGAAAACTGTGTTAAGCTTGAGAAGACCACTTAACAAGCAAAGCAGAAGAAATAAATCTCCCAAAAATATTGAGCATGAAAAGAATAAGTATTTTCAGCCCTTGAGAATCATTCCTAAAAAGGATACACAATTAGTCAAATCTGATAGCTCTTAAGGATCACCAAATAGTGAAAAGACAAGAATCAGAGGCATCTTTCGTAGAAAGAAACCAACTGAACTTACTGGTAATGAGAAGTTCTTGATGAAAAGTGGATATGAACCTGAAGGATTCCTATGGAAACCTAAAATTGTGTTTGTCAAAGGAAAGGTTGAAAGAAATGACATCAAAATAAATGAATTTGTTCCTTTCTCAATTGATTTTGACAGTTTAAAGACTCAAAAGCAATTGGTGTTGATCCACCAAGACCAAGTGAAAGATTTAAAAAGGAAGCAGATCATGAAAAATTTAAAGGAAAGGTATGGTGCAAGAAGTGTGACGAGTATGGTCATCACACTGACACTTGCAATGATAGACTCACCTTCAAACCTTTTCATGTTCCAAATGGGACTAAGTCTGGACAAAACTTTAGTCTCTATAAGCAAAAGTATGAAGAATATTTAGGGAAAAGGTAAGGAGATGAGAAAGAAAAGAAGAACGAGTCTAATCAGTCAACTACAAATAAGATGAAAACTGTGTTAAGCTTGAGAAGACCACTTAACAAGCAAAGCAGAAGAAGTAAATCTCCCAAAAATATTGAGCATGAAAAGAATAAGGATTTTCAGCCCTTGAGAATCATTCCTAAAAAGGATGCACAATTAGTCAAATCTGATAGCTCTCAAGGATCACCAAATAGTGAAAAGACAAGAATCAGAGGCATCTTTCGTAGAAAGAAACCAACTGAACTTACTGGTAATGAGAAGTTCTTGATGAAAAGTGGATATGAACTTGAAGGATTCCTATGGAAACCTAAAATTGTGTTTGTCAAAGGAAAGGTTGAAAGAAATGACATCAAAATAAATGAATTTGTTCCTTTCTCAATTGATTTTGACAGTTTAAAGACTCAAAAGCAATTGGTGTTGATCCACCAAGACCAAGTGAAAGATTTAAAAAGAGAGCAGATCATGAAAAATTTAAAGGAAAGGTATGGTGCAAGAAGTGTGATGAGTATGGTCATCACACTGACACTTGCAATGATAGACTCACCTTCAAACCTTTTCACGTTCCAAATGGGACAAAGTCTGGACAAAACTTTAGTCTCTATAAGCAAAAGTATGAAGAATATTTGGGAAAAGGGAAGGAGAGTGACAAAGAAAAGAAGAATGAGTCTAATCAGTCAACTACAAATGAGAAGAAAACTGTGTTAAGCTTGAGAAGACCACTTAACAAGCAAAGCAGAAGAAATAAATCTCCTAAAAATATTGAGCATGAAAAGAATAAGTATTTTCAGCCCTTGAGAATCATTCCTAAAAAGGATACACAATTAGTCAAATCTGATAGCTCTTAAGGATCACCAAATAGTGAAAAGACAAGAATCAGAGGCATCTTTCGTAGAAAGAAACCAACTGAACTTACTGGTAATGAGAAGTTCTTGATGAAAAGTGGATATGAACCTGAAGGATTCCTATGGAAACCTAAAATTGTGTTTGTCAAAGGAAAGGTTGAAAGAAATGACATCAAAATAAATGAATTTGTTCCTTTCTCAATTGATTTTGACAGTTTAAAGACTCAAAAGCAATTGGTGTTGATCCACCAAGACCAAGTGAAAGATTTAAAAAGGGAGCAGATCATGAAAAATTTAAAGGAAAGGTATGGTGCAAGAAGTGTGATGTGTATGGTCATCACACTGACACTTGCAATGATAGACTCACCTTCAAACCTTTTCATGTTCCAAATGGGACAAAGTCTGGACAAAACTTTAGTCTCTATAAGCAAAAGTATGAAGAATATTTAGGGAAAAGGTAAGGAGATGAGAAAGAAAAGAAGAACGAGTCTAATCAGTCAACTACAAATGAGAAGAAAACTGTGTTAAGCTTGAGAAGACCACTTAACAAGCAAAGCAGAAGAAGTAAATCTCCCAAAAATATTGAGCATGAAAAGAATAAGGATTTTCAGCCCTTGAGAATCATTCCTAAAAAGGTACACAATTAGTCAAATCTGATAGCTCTCAAGGATCACCAAATAGTGAAAAGACAAGAATCAGAGGCATCTTTCGTAGAAAGAAACCAACTGAACTTACTGGTAATGAGAAGTTCTTGATAAAAAGTGGATATGAACCTGAAGGATTCCTATGGAAACCTAAAATTGTGTTTGTCAAAGGAAAGGTTGAAAGAAATGACATCAAAATAAATGAATTTGTTCCTTTCTCAATTGATTTTGACAGTTTAAAGACTCAAAAGCAAATGGTGTTGATCCACCAAGACCAAGTGAAAGATTTAAAAAGGGAGCAGATCATGAAAAATTTAAAGGAAAGGTATGGTGCAAGAAGTGTGATGAGTATGGTCATCACACTGACACTTGCAATGATAGACTCACCTTCAAACCTTTTCATGTTCCAAATGGGACAAAGTCTGGACAAAACTTTAGTCTCTATACGCAAAAGTATGAAGAATATTTGGGAAAAGGGAAGGAGAGTGACAAAGAAAAGAAGAATGAGTCTAATCAGTCAACTACAAATGAGAAGAAAACTGTGTTAAGCTTGAGAAGACCACTTAACAAGCAAAGCAGAAGAAATAAATCTCCCAAAAATATTGAGCATGAAAAGAATAAGTATTTTCAGCCCTTGAGAATCATTCCTAAAAAGGATACACAATTAGTCAAATCTGATAGCTCTTAAGGATCACCAAATAGTGAAAAGACAAGAATCAGAGGCATCTTTCGTAGAAAGAAACCAACTGAACTTACTGGTAATGAGAAGTTCTTGATGAAAAGTGGATATGAACCTGAAGGATTCCTATGGAAACCTAAAATTGTGTTTGTCAAAGGAAAGGTTGAAAGAAATGACATCAAAATAAATGAATTTGTTCCTTTCTCAATTGATTTTGACAGTTTAAAGACTCAAAAGCAATTGGTGTTGATCCACCAAGACCAAGTGAAAGATTTAAAAAGGGAGCAGATCATGAAAAATTTAAAGGAAAGGTATGGTGCAAGAAGTGTGATGTGTATGGTCATCACACTGACACTTGCAATGATAGACTCACCTTCAAACCTTTTCATGTTCCAAATGGGACAAAGTCTGGACAAAACTTTAGTCTATATAAGCAAAAGTATGAAGAATATTTAGGGAAAAGGTAAGGAGATGAGAAAGAAAAGAAGAACGAGTCTAATCAGTCAACTACAAATGAGAAGAAAACTGTGTTAAGCTTGAGAAGACCACTTAACAAGCAAAGCAGAAGAAGTAAATCTCCCAAAAATATTGAGCATGAAAAGAATAAGGATTTTCAGCCCTTGAGAATCATTCCTAAAAAGGTACACAATTAGTCAAATCTGATAGCTCTCAAGGATCACCAAATAGTGAAAAGACAAGAATCAGAGGCATCTTTCGTAGAAAGAAACCAACTGAACTTACTGGTAATGAGAAGTTCTTGATAAAAAGTGGATATGAACCTGAAGGATTCCTATGGAAACCTAAAATTGTGTTTGTCAAAGGAAAGGTTGAAAGAAATGACATCAAAATAAATGAATTTGTTCCTTTCTCAATTGATTTTGACAGTTTAAAGACTCAAAAGCAAATGGTGTTGATCCACCAAGACCAAGTGAAAGATTTAAAAAGGGAGCAGATCATGAAAAATTTAAAGGAAAGGTATGGTGCAAGAAGTGTGATGAGTATGGTCATCACACTGACACTTGCAATGATAGACTCACCTTCAAACCTTTTCATGTTCCAAATGGGACAAAGTCTGGACAAAACTTTAGTCTCTATAATCAAAAGTATGAAGAATATTTGGGAAAAGGGAAGGAGAGTGACAAAGAAAAGAAGAATGAGTCTAATCAGTCAACTACAAATGAGAAGAAAACTGTGTTAAGCTTGAGAAGACCACTTAACAAGCAAAGCAGAAGAAATAAATCTCCCAAAAATATTGAGCATGAAAAGAATAAGGATTTTCAGCCCTTGAGAATCATTCCTAAAAAGGATACACAATTAGTCAAATCTGATAGCTCTCAAGGATCACCAAATAGTGAAAAGACAAGAATCAGAGGCATCTTTCGTAGAAAGAAACCAACTGAACTTACTGGTAATGAGAAGTTCTTGATGAAAAGTGGATATGAACCTGAAGGATTCCTATGGAAACCTTAAATTGTGTTTGTCAAAGGAAAGGTTGAAAGAAATGACATCAAAATAAATGAATTTGTTCCTTTCTCAATTGATTTTGACAGTTTAAAGACTCAAAAGCAAATGGTGTTGATCCACCAAGACCAAGTGAAAGATTTAAAAAGGGAGCAGATCATGAAAAATTTAAAGGAAAGGTATGGTGCAAGAAGTGTGATGAGTATGGTCATCACACTGACACTTGCAATGATAGACTCACCTTCAAACCTTTTCATGTTCCAAATGGGACAAAGTCTGGACAAAACTTTAGTCTCTATAATCAAAAGTATGAAGAATATTTGGGAAAAGGGAAGGAGAGTGACAAAGAAAAGAAGAATGAGTCTAATCAGTCAACTACAAATGAGAAGAAAACTGTGTTAAGCTTGAGAAGACCACTTAACAAGCAAAGCAGAAGAAATAAATCTCCCAAAAATATTGAGCATGAAAAGAATAAGGATTTTCAGCCCTTGAGAATCATTCCTAAAAAGGATACACAATTAGTCAAATCTGATAGCTCTCAAGGATCACCAAATAGTGAAAAGACAAGAATCAGAGGCATCTTTCGTAGAAAGAAACCAACTGAACTTACTGGTAATGAGAAGTTCTTGATGAAAAGTGGATATGAACCTGAAGGATTCCTATGGAAACCTTAAATTGTGTTTGTCAAAGGAAAGGTTGAAAGAAATGACATCAAAATAAATGAATTTGTTCCTTTCTCAATTGATTTTGACAGTTTAAAGACTCAAAAGCAAATGGTGTTGATCCACCAAGACCAAGTGAAAGATTTAAAAAGGGAGCAGATCATGAAAAATTTAAAGGAAAGGTATGGTGCAAGAAGTGTGATGAGTATGGTCATCACACTGACACTTGCAATGATAGACTCACCTTCAAACCTTTTCATGTTCCAAATGGGACAAAGTCTGGACAAAACTTTAGTCTCTATAATCAAAAGTATGAAGAATATTTGGGAAAAGGGAAGGAGAGTGACAAAGAAAAGAAGAATGAGTCTAATCAGTCAACTACAAATGAGAAGAAAACTGTGTTAAGCTTGAGAAGACCACTTAACAAGCAAAGCAGAAGAAATAAATCTCCCAAAAATATTGAGCATGAAAAGAATAAGGATTTTCAGCCCTTGAGAATCATTCCTAAAAAGGATACACAATTAGTCAAATCTGATAGCTCTCAAGGATCACCAAATAGTGAAAAGACAAGAATCAGAGGCATCTTTCGTAGAAAGAAACCAACTGAACTTACTGGTAATGAGAAGTTCTTGATGAAAAGTGGATATGAACCTGAAGGATTCCTATGGAAACCTTAAATTGTGTTTGTCAAAGGAAAGGTTGAAAGAAATGACATCAAAATAAATGAATTTGTTCCTTTCTCAATTGATTTTGACAGTTTAAAGACTCAAAAGCAATTGGTGTTGATCCACCAAGACCAAGTGAAAGATTTAAAAAGGGAGCAGATCATGAAAAATTTAAAGGAAAGGTATGGTGCAAGAAGTGTGATGAGTATGGTCATCACACTGACACTTGCAATGATAGACTCACCTTCAAACCTTTTCATGTTCCAAATGGGACAAAGTCTGGACAAAACTTTAGTCTCTATAAGCAAAAGTATGAAGAATATTTAGGGAAAAGGTAAGGAGATGAGAAAGAAAAGAAGAACGAGTCTAATCAGTCAACTACAAATGAGAAGAAAACTGTGTTAAGCTTGAGAAGACCACTTAACAAGCAAAGCAGAAGAAGTAAATCTCCCAAAAATATTGAGCATGAAAAGAATAAGGATTTTCAGCCCTTGAGAATCATTCCTTAAAAGGATACACAATTAGTCAAATCTGATAGCTCTCAAGGATCACCAAATAGTGAAAAGACAAGAATCATAGATATCTTTTGTAGAAAGAAACCAACTGAACTTACTGGTGATGAGAAGTTCTTGATGAAAAGTGGATATGAACCTAAAGGATTCCTATGGAAACCTAAGGTTGAAGCTAAAGTGAATTCTGTTGCTAATGTAAGAGATTACTTAGAAAAGAAAGACTATGTGGTACAATAGTGTAACACTACTCCAAAAGAGTGCCAGAGCTCAACCTCATTTGTTAAAACTCCAAGAGAGTGTGGTTATGAAACAGACAATTCAGACAATATTGAAGTCACTCATGAAGATCCTGAACCAACAACACTCACTTCTCAAGCCTCCACTGAAACTGAATCTGATGAGCTACAAGTTGTTATAGCTTGCACTTCATCACTCAACAAATCAAATTCTTTCTTTTGTGCAGGAACAGTCCACTCCATTGAATGACATATGTTACATGGATAGTGGATGTTCCAGGCACATGACTTGTGACAGGAGGTCACTTGTCAATTATGAAGAAAAGTTTGAAGGTCCTGTGGCTTTTGGTAGTGATGAAAATGGTAGAAAGATTGTTAGAAAGGGAATCTTAACAAATGGAAAAGTTTCATTTGATAATGTGTTTCATGTTGAAGGTCTACAGTATAATCTGCTGAGCATATCACAAATGTGTTATAAGGGTTACAAAGTTGGGTTTGATGACTCACATTGTTTCATCCTAAAACCTGAATTTGTTATCCCACCTGAAATGATTATGATGATGACCCCAAGAAATGGTAACTTATATTTGTTGAATATGAAAGAAGCTGTTTCAAGGGGAGGTGCATGTTTTGTTTCCAAAGCCACTGAAAATGAGTCAAAATTGTGGCATAGGAAATTGTGTCATGTGAACTTGAAGAACATGAATATACTTGTCAAAGGTGAGCATGTAATTGGCTTACCTACAAGAGAGTTTAAATTGGTAGATCATTGTAGTTCATGTCAGAAAGGCAAACAACACAAATCCTCTCATAAGACAAAGCTCATCAATTCAATTGATCAAGTACTTGAACTACTTCACATGGATCTCTTTGGTCCTGTTAGTGTACCAATTATAGGGAAGAAGAGATATTGTCTTGTGATTATTGATGACTATTCAAGATATACTTTATTTCCTGAGTACCAAGGATGAGACTGCAGAGTTGATTAAGGGATGTGTAACAATGATTGAGAACAAACTGAGTAAGAAGGTTAAAATGATGAAAAGTGACAATGGTACAGAGTTCAAAAATGGAGTTATGGAAGAATTTTGTGTAGGAAAGGGAATAATTCAACAATTCTCAGCTCCTAAAACTCCTGAACAAAATGGTGTTGCAGAAAGAAGGAACAGAACATTGATTGAAGCTGCAAGAACCATGTTAGTAGATGCTAATCTACCAGTCACTTTTGGGCTGAAGCCATAAATACTGCATGCTATGTTCAGAATAGGGTACTTGTCAACAAAATGCATAACAAGACACCATATGAAATATTCTACAATAGAAAGCCTTATATCAAGTTTTTCATGCCATTTGGATGCAAATGTATTCTTCTGAACACAAGGGATTATTTGAACAAGTTTCAAACAAAATCTCTAGACTGTTTCTTTGTTGGATATTCAACACACTCAAAAGCATACAGAGTATACGTGAAAGATCATTTGAGTGTGATTGAATCATCTGACATCATCTTTAATGAGAATCAGTTCAACACCATTAATGGCGCAACATGGTTGTTTGATCATGAGAAATTGATAAGGTCCTTCAAGATTTATCCGTAAGACTGTGATGACTCATTCTACAAGACCAGTGTAATTGAAGAGAAGAAGAAGAAAACATTGGGCTTGGAAGAATTGTGGAAGAAGGTTGCTAGTAAAGGAAAGGAGTATACATTTATAAAAGTTCCCTCAAGTGATATTGTTGAACAAGTTCAAGACAACAAACAAGAGAACAATCAAAGTCCATAACAAGATCATGTAGAGTTGAATCAAGAAAATGAAGAAACAAACAATGATCTAGTTCAGGATGAGGGAAACTCAAGCAACCAACCAAACAATGAAGAAGTTGTCACTACAGCAAGATTTCAAGATCGGTTTGAAAGATTGACTATGGACAACAATGGTGCATCCACTTGAAGACAAAATAATGAAGAAGCACCAGAATTTCATGATGCAGAAACTGAATTGATCATTGAAGAACCAGATCTCAATGAATCAAATCTTGACACAAATGTGTCTTCTGATATGATATTGCAAACTCCTTATGTTGAAAAGAATCATCCCTCTGAAAACATCATTGGAAACATACATGAGAGAGTCACAAGAAGCCACTCAGAAATTGCAAATATCTGTTTATACTCCTGCTTTCTATCCCAAATAGAACCAAAGAACATTGCGCAAGAACTAAAAGACAATAGTTGGGTGGAAGCAATGCAGGAGGAGTTGGCACAGTTCAGATATTTACATGTATGGGATCTTGTTGATAGGCCAATAGACAGATATGCAATTGGAACTAAATGGGTTTTTAGAAACAAAAGGGATGAGAGGGGTTTGGTGATTAAGAATAAAGCTAGGCTTGTGGCACTGGGATGCCTTCAAGATGAAGGAATTGACTTTGAGGAAGTGTTTGCACCTGTTGCAAGACTTGAAGCTATCAGAATTTTTCTTGCATATGTTGCCTCAAAGAACATTAAGGTTTTCCAGCTTGATGGTAAGTCTGCATTCCTAAATGTCAATATTGATGAAGAGGTGTATGTTGCTCAACCTCCAGGTTTTGAGGATCCTTTGTATCCACCAGGGTGTATAAGTTGAATAAAGCCCTATATGGATTGCATCTGTCGGGTCCCCGATTTCTGGTTGATCTTACTCAAATCAAGTCATAACTCACACAAATAGATGTGTCGACAAGGGAGTTAATGACGGGTTGCTATATTTAGAAAGATTAACGTTTGTTAAAGGCAGAATCAATAACAAACGATGTGGTTGCTAAACAATAATCAAAGGTAACTAACACACACAAGATTCACTCAAAAGATTTCCATTCATATAATGTTCATCATACAAAAGGATAATCGATTTAGGGTTTCTTGAAGGGAAAGTTTATCCGTACGATTCCTAGGACAGCCGTCACTTTCAAGAAATATTCTTTCTTATCCGAAAAGTGTAAAGGCTAGAATCCGTAGGAGGCGTGCCCTAAATTATTCTATTTATAGGCCTGCCATCCTAAGACAGTTGTCCTTCCTTCTAGAAACCCCACACGTAAATACATATTCAAATTACATATTCAGAATTATTTTAAGTGTAAAACAAGTCTTCCGGGTAGGCTTTGTAGCAATATTACTTTCCGAGTAGACTGTGTGCTCTGCCTTCCTTCAGTACTTGGTAACATAGAAGTGTGTCCGGGATCAGTTTCCGGGTAGACTTTACTTGAAGAGTATTTTACCAAGTAAAATTCTCACCGGGTAGACTTCAATCTTCTTAGCTTTGCCAGACTTTGCCCGACAACCCCTTACGAGCAACCTTGTTCTTTAATGGTCCCTTCAACTCTTTGCTAGAGAATAGCTTATTAGCAAAGTGTGCTCGACAACACTGTTCCTTGCTTGAGTTGAACCTTGCCCAATGTCACTTAAATATATTCCATTAAATCAACAAGCCTACTTGGACCCTTTTATTAATGAATACCTTGCCCGGTCTTCCAACCACTTGGCTTCATGGGCTCGGTTAGCCAAAAGCTTACTCGGGAGTAAACTTTACTTGGCTATGAAGAACAGACTTGTTTGATAAAGTGATCCTTGCCCGGATTGGCATAAACTAGTGAACGTTGCCCGGCAATGCACTAATTTGTAAACCCTGTTAGGATATTCACTAAAGAAGACTTCTTGAAGATAACCTTGCCCGATAGACAAAATATCATGCCCGACTAAATAAAAGCTTGCTTGGAGGTCTAAGGTGTGCCCGGATCCATATTTAGCGAATTCTGAGGAGGTTGAGAAGATTCCAATCTTCCATATATCTCACTTGGGTCAAATATTTGACTCAACAATCTCCCCCTAGATTGGAACACCTCAGCTAACCCAAAACATTTATATGGTTACTTACACTTAGTCAAAATACACATCAAATTAAAGTCAAATGACATATTCATCAAATCATAAACAAATTACATAATCAGAATTCTGTCCGAAGACATTACATAGCAAATCCTATTCTAGGAATCTTGTCTCTTCCTTGCATTGTGGGCAGCTTGTCTTCTGTTGACTATTACTGATGCAGCTCTCAGCCTAAAGATATCAAGGATTTGGTAGTGAGTGTGAGTTTCTGGTATGACCAAATCCCTTATATCCATCAGATCTTCATCATGCAAGTAAGTCAAGTCTTCATCCTTTTTAATTATCCCGAATACTCTTCCATCAGAGTTTCTTAACACATAATGGCCAACATCCTCTTTGTATTCAACCTCAGTTATAATGCCATTTTTTTCGAACTGTGTAGTTGGGGCGTGTCATTCTTCTTTCAAGACTGATGCATGTGTTCATGTTTGACAAGGGATTCCTATCTCTGACATTCATCTTGTAGTACAGTTCAGCACAGTCCATTTTCTTTAACTTCTCTGTCCTTCTTGATCTTTGACGTAGAATCGTTCTCCAGCTTCTGTTTTCTTTTAGGAATGGGAATCCCTTGTTAGCTTCATCCTTCAAAAATTATGATAGATCAATCATTTGTCTTCCAGCTATCTTGTTCCTGTTTCTATAGTCATACAACCTGAGTATGACAATTCTTTCTAGTTGTTCTTGAGAATATTCATAAAGGTCACCTCTTACAACTATGTCCCTCAGTTGTATGCTTTCCATAATCACTCTCAAACATTCAAAGACAAAATCATAGTAGAGTTCTCTTGGAAGATCCACATCTGATTGTGGTCTTGCTGCTCTTTGGGGTTCAGATCTACTTGATTCACCTCTGCTTGATGAGGCATGCAACCTTGACGTAGAGCGCCTGGTTAGAATAGACTTCTTGGGTTTTCCAGGCCTCAAATTGAAAGTGTTGATGTAGATTGCCTCTACCATTTCAGGTGGAAGGTTGGCAAGCTCAACAAGGTCATGTCCTGCTTGTTCATTAAGGATCAACATCATTTTGTCTAACCCAGGATTGTTTGACAATCCTGCAGGTACAAACCTTCCAGCAACAAAGCTTCTAGGGTTCTCTCCTTCCCTTAGAGCCTTTTCCCAATCAGCCTTCTGAATATAGAAAAGTTACTTCAAGTCTTCCTTTTTCAAGGCATTAAAAGTTGCTTCATCCATTTCCCTCTGATTTATCATTATTCCCCTCAAAATTTTGATCATCTCTTCATTTTCCCAAGGAACAATGGGTTCATCTTCAGGTTCAGGTTTGACTTCTTGTGGTGTTGGGGTTTCAACCGATCTAACTTGTTCTTTCAATTTCTCCCTAAAAGTTTGAATTCTTCTTTTCTTTCCATGAGGTTCATCAGATGGTTCAGACTGCTTGGTGGAGATCTTTGGTTGTAACCTCTTCAAATTTTCTTCTCTTGAGTTTGTTGTATTGGCCACCACTGATTCTCTTGTCATATTTTAAACAATATTAGTCTTCAACCCTTTTTCCAATAGGTATCTACACATACCTCCAAACTTCTTTTTTAGAGCTTCCATATTTTCAATCTTTTCATTCTCCTTAACACATTTTTCTATCACCTTAGCTCCTTCACTATTGTAAAGATCTTGAAGTTTGTCAAATTTGAAGTGTGTTAGATCTTTTTCTGAATAACCATGTCTTCTAAGATATTCTCTGTATTTCTGATCATCTCTATTTTTTTTGTTGCATTGCCCTTTTGATCTTGTCATTTTCTTCTTCAAGTCTCTTATTCAATTCATCGTCATTCATTTTACACCAAGTGCCTTCAGCTTCTCAATCAAAGGATTCTTCATTTTAGCATTTAACAGACTCTGCTCAATGTTATCCCTTTGTTCATCAGTCATTGTCACATGTGGGGATTCAACATTTGTAGTCTTAGCACTTTTTCTTTGATCATGTGACACCCGGTAAATTTCTCAATCCTATAAACTAAGTAATCAACCTAATAATTAGGTGATTGTAAATATCGAGCGCGCCATGTTAGTCAGCGCGTGCATTTGTTATGTGCGCCCTGCGCGAGCGCGCCATGTTAGTCAGCGCGTGCATTTGTTATGTGCGCCTGCGCGAGCGCGCCATGTTAGTCAGCGCGTGCATTTGTTATGTGCGCCCTGCGCGAGCGCGCCATGTTAAGAACCAGCGTGGGCATATGTTATATGCGCCATGCGCGAATGTTTTGGCTTTATGTTTTCATGTACCTTAACGTTATGATGTCTAATGGGTTGACCGTCACGCATGATGCTAAGGCGGGTGCACCCTAAATCGTTTATGCGCGTGCGGAAGGGAACTAACCTCCCCGCATGGCGGGAACATTGAGAGCTAGTTTGTCTGAAGCTCCAAGATGGAATTGACTTCAACATAACTGATCACTATGTTGAAATACCAAGACCACCTGGAGAATCTACAAATGAAACTCAATGTCCCTGACTGCGAGAAGGTCACGCACCTACCCGCAGCAAAGAAATGTCCTTCACGCAGAAAGCTATGCGCACAAAGTAATACGCGCAGAACACTTAGTCTATTCTCCAGTTGTAAAGAGATTACTCCCGCCCAAAAGGAAACAGTAGCGTGTTTCAGAGATTTTCCACTTTTTACTGTACACTAACAAAAGTACCTGAAAAAGCACACTGTAACACGAAAAGTCAACTGTCAGCCACCCTATTCTCACCAACCCCAGACCCGCATGTCCTGACCAAATCAAATCAAAATCTTTTATCCACTACTCCACTCTTAAATAAATAATAATAATTTCCATACTTTATCATCATTACCCCTAGATATGAAAAGATTACAATCCCCTAAAGCAAGGGATTGTGTTCCCTTGAGTTTGCCTATAAATATGTAACCTAAATTATCACCCAAAACACACTTCAAAGAACTGCAAACTTGCACTAATCCTCTCCCAAGCATCCGTTGTTTTCATTTCCGATCCTGTTACTAGGTAAGCCGAGAATATAACCTTGAGATCTACTTTCCAACCCTTATATTCTCCTATTTCTTGATCTTAATATATATGCTTCTTGTTATTTAATCGTATTCTAGACCTTCAATTCCAAGGCCAACACCAAGAAAACCCGAATCTCGATTTAATCCCTTAACAAGAACCACAGATGAGTCTCACAGCCCCTATCCTCGCTATTTTCACTGTTTTTAAACTGTTTTCGGGGCGAGGGACACGTACCTAAGTAATATTTTATCATGGTATACTTACAAGCTATGCAAGCGATTATGTGTTTAAATTATATTTCATGATGAGCAATGCGAACGGTTATCTAAGGTTTTCGATGTGTGTGCGCTAGAACTCGAGTAAGTGATCACTTTACCATTGGAACTCTAAGGGTAGGGACTGCTGGTTTGATCCACCCACTCGTAGGGGTCGCACCTCTTTGCATGGACGAGTGCCTAGTATGGTCATGGGGCAGTACTATGGGTTTGAGCCCGCTCGTAGGGGTCACACCTCTTTGCATGGACGAGCGCCTTGTTTTCCGGCACAACGTCCGCGCGTAACCCGCGGGACGGAATTATTGATTAGCTCGTAGTGGCAGCGCCACTTTGCATGGACGAGCACATTTTCCTGAAACGTTCGCGCGTAACCCGCGGGACGGTATTACTTATTTTAGCTCGTAGTGGCAGCGCCACTTTGCATAGACGAGCACAGTTCCCAGAAATGTTCGCGCGTAAACCGCGGAACGATTTTATCAGAATATGCTGATAGAACTGTTTTACCAAGCATGTGTTTTAATGAAGATATCAGAATTATGTTTCAGAATGATTTGTATCAAGATTATGATGCAATACGATTTATCAAGTTACTAAAACTTGTGAACTCACTCAGTTTATACTGATTCGAATGTTTTTACGTGTCTTTCAGGAGATAACTAGGTAGCGCATGGAGTCACACTTAGAGCACCTCACGCTGAACATCTAAAACTAGCTTTTTGGAAGATTTTAGTTCTATCCCTTCGATGCGCGTGGTTGTTCCCGCCGCGCAAGGGGATATGGCGTGGAAATCAACAGTTTTTATACTTGGATGTTTTTATACTTTTTAAACAATGTAATGTATTTGTATTAAACTTTTCATGCGCAATGAAAATCTTTGAATGTTTGCAATGGCCCGTGCTTAATTATCAATCCCCACTCGCTCGCGCCCGGCTGTTTCCGCCGCTCAGGGCCGGGTGTGACAGATTGGTATCAGAGCCCTGGTTATAGCGAACTAGGAAAAGAAGTTTTAACCTAGACTATAACCGTTGGGGAATCACATGAAATACTTTTCAAAGAAAATATTTTCAAAAGAAACTATACACACACTTAGGAACACGGGTCACACAGTGTCTAGTAAATAATGATAACATTATGTGCTCAGAGTACATGCGCTAAGTTTGATATATTTCCATTCTCTTTTAAAGCGAGAATGCCTCCAACTAAAGCCAAAGGAATTACCATGACACCCGAGGAACTCGCGGAAATAATCGCGCAAGCAATCGCAACACATGAGGCCAGCAAGGCCGAATCAAGTCAGGGTCGTCAGAATGAGACCCCAGAACCCGAATCAGGAGCCTTGGACAAAGGATGCTCCTACAAGACATTCATAGCCTGTAAGCCTTGGCCATTCAAGGGTACCGAAGGGGCCATTGGGCTCTACAACTGGATTGACAAGATGGAGACAGTTCTCTCCATTAGCGGATGTAGTGAGAACCAGAAGGTCCTTTACGCGACCTGCATGTTCCAAGAAGCAGCTTCGTCTTGGTGGAAGCTTCAAACGAAAACATTGGGGCGAGAAGTTGCTCTCCACAAGACCTGGGAGGAACTGAAGGAAATGTTGATGAGAAAGTTCTGCTCTCGCGCAGAAATTCAGAACCTACAACAGGAATTCTGGAACCACACCATGGTAGGAACGGATATCGACGCCTACAACAACCGGTTCAACGAGCTTTGCCAGTTGGTGCCAGACATGGCAAACACGGAGGAAAAGAAGATCGAGAGGTATATCTTTGGGTTACCTCCTGTTGTTAGGGTTCCGCTCAACGCCGCAGCGCCTCCAACCTTTGATGAGGCGGTAGCGCGGGCCATCACCCTTACAAGGGATACGGTCCGTGCGGGTTTGTTAACTACGCGCGGAATCGAGCAGCGAACCTCTGATCCCAAGAGGAAGTGGAACTCTCACCACCGAGGGTCCGACTCCAAGCAGCCACCGTTCAAGAAGCAGGAGAGCGTAAGGGCTTACGCGATCCAAGCCGCGGATCCATCAAGGAAAGGATACAGCGGGCCTCGCCCATGGTGCAACAAATGCAAGTATCACCACGAGGGTGAATGCGCAAGAATCGAATGCGCCAAATGTGGCAGACCAGGGCACAAGACGATGAATTGCCGTGTCAGAGAAGCTGGAGCAAGCGACAACTGCTACGCATGCGGGAAGCCAGGGCATTTTAGTCGGGATTGCCCGCAAAAGGGAAACCAAGCTCGCGGAAGAGCTTTTGTGATCGGCGCAGGCGAAGCTAAAGAAGAGCCGAATGTGGTAACCGGTACGTTTTTGCTTAACGGACATTTTGCATCTGTCTTATTTGATACTGGCGCTGACCTAAGTTTTATATCTGCTGAGTTTAAAAACTCCCTAGGCTTAGCAACCAGTAGGCTAGACACGCCTTATACTATAGAACTAGCCAATGGTAGGCAGTTATGCGCGAACGAAAGAACTGAAGAATGTGTAATAGTCATGGGAGGTCACGGGTTCAATATTAATTTGTTGCCAATAGACTTGGGAAGTTTTGACATTGTGGTAGGTATGGATTGGTTAGTCGAGAACCACGCGGAAGTTATTTGCCATGAGAAGCAGGTTCGGATCCCACTGTTGAACGGAGAAACCTTGGTAATTCAAGGGGAAAGAAGGGGAGTTGCGACGAAACTGATTTCGTGCCTAAAGGCGCGTAAGTGCCTAAGGAAAGGGTGCTACGCCTTCCTGGCGCATGTCGTAGAGAAGAAAGGAGATGAGCGAAGAATCGAAGACTTACCAGTAGTGCGCGAATTTCCAGAAGTTTTTCCTGAAGATTTGCCCGGATTACCGCCGCCGCGACAAGTCGAGTTTCGTATTGATTTGGTCCCAGGAGCTGCGCCAGTAGCTCGAGCGCCTTATCGACTAGCTCCATCTGAGATGCAAGAGCTATCCAATCAGTTACAGGAACTATTGGATAAGGGTTTCATACGCCCAAGCTTTTCACCTTGGGGAGCTCCAGTACTGTTTGTTAAGAAGAAGGATGGTTCGTTCAGAATGTGTATTGACTACAGGGAGCTGAATAAGCTGACAGTCAAAAATCGGTACCCCTTACCGAGGATTGACGACTTATTTGACCAGTTGCAAGGATCCAGTTATTATTCGAAGATAGATCTACGGTCCGGATACCACCAACTTAGGGTCCATGAGGAAGATGTGTCGAAAACAGCCTTCCGAACTAGATACGGCCATTATGAGTTCTTAGTGATGCCTTTCGGGCTAACTAATGCGCCGGCTGTATTCATGGATCTGATGAACCGCGTATGCAAACCATACTTGGACAAGTTTGTGATTGTGTTTATAGATGATATTCTGATTTACTCTCGGACCAAGGCCGAGCATGAGCAACACCTGAGATTGATTCTGGAATTGTTAAGGAAAGAAAAGTTGTATGCGAAGTTTTCCAAGTGCGAGTTTTGGCTTAGAGAAGTTCATTTTCTCGGTCACGTTGTAAACGAGAAAGGAATACACGTTGATCCTTCCAAAGTCAAGGCCATCGAAAACTGGGAAGCGCCAAAAACCCCAACTGAGGTGAGGCAATTCCTAGGACTAGCTGGCTACTATCGACGCTTCATTGAGAACTTCTCCAAGATAGCTCTACCTCTGACCGCGCTAACTCAGAAAGACAAGAAGTTTGTTTGGGGCGAAAATCAGGAAGCAGCGTTTCAAATGTTGAAACAGAAGTTATGTAGTGCGCCAATTTTGTCTCTGCCTGAAGGGACGAACGACATCGTCGTTTACTGTGACGCTTCACATCAGGGACTCGGATGTGTCCTTATGCAGCGAGACAAAGTCATAGCGTATGCCTCGCGCCAACTCAAGACCAATGAGAAGAACTACACAACGCATGATCTGGAACTTGGAGCGGTTGTCTTCGCGCTAAAGATTTGGCGCCATTACCTCTATGGTACAAAGTGTGTAATCTTTACGGATCACAAGAGCCTTCAACATATATTTGATCAAAAGGATTTAAACATGAGGCAACGAAGATGGGTTGAATTGTTGAACGATTACGATTGTGAAATTAAGTACCACCCTGGAAAGGCGAATGTGGTAGCAGACGCGCTAAGTAGGAAGGAGCGAATAAAAACGCTACGAGTCAAGGCTCTAAGGTTGACCATTCACGCAGATCTCTCTACCCGCATCCGAGACGCTCAGCAAGAAGCCTTGAAACCAGAGTTTGTTAAAAACGAATGCCTTGGGAGTATGATTAAGAGTTTGGAACTTAAAGAGAACGGCAATCTATATTTCGCTAACCGCATATGGGTCCCTCTCAAGGGAGGATTGCGCGAGCAAGTATTAAACGAAGCTCACAAGACGCGGTATTCCGTACATCCTGGCGCAGACAAGATGTACCAAGATGTTAAAGCGCTGTATTGGTGGCCCAATCTTAAAGGCGCCATCGCGACGTATGTCAGTAAGTGCCTGACGTGTTCGAAGGTAAAGGCTGAATACCAGAAACCATCAGGGTTGCTTCAACAGCCAGAAATTCCCATGTGGAAGTGGGAACAAATCTCTATGGACTTCATCACCAAACTGCCAAGGACACCTGGGGGTTACGACACGATCTGGGTTATTGTGGATCGGCTAACTAAGTCAGCACACTTCCTGCCGATCAAGGAAACCGATAAGATGGAAAAGTTAGCCCGATTGTATATTCGAGAAGTAGTTTCAAAACATGGAGTCCCAGTGTCCATCATTTCTGATAGAGATAGTCGGTTCACCTCAAGATTTTGGAGATCGTTACAAGGAGCTCTAGGTACTCGCCTTGATATGAGTACAGCTTATCATCCTCAAACGGATGGGCAAAGCGAGCGAACAATCCAGACATTGGAAGATATGCTGCGCGCGTGCGCAATCGATTTCGGTGGTAGCTGGGATACTCATCTCCCATTGGTTGAATTTTCTTACAACAACAGCTATCACACAAGTATCAAGGCTGCGCCGTTCGAAGCTTTGTACGGGCGCAAGTGTAGATCCCCACTGTGCTGGGCTGAGGTGGGTGAAAAGCAAATGACTGGTCCAGAATTGATCCAAGAAACAACAGACAAGATTTTTCAGATAAGGGATCGCCTTAAGACAGCGCGCGATAGACAGAAGAGCTACGCAGATGTGCGAAGGAAACCATTGGAATTTCAAGTAGGGGATAAAGTACTTTTGAAAGTCTCTCCATGGAAAGGAGTCCCCCGTTTCGGCAAGCTAGGAAAGTTGAATCCGCGCTACATTGGACCATTTGAGATCCTGGAAAGGATCGGTCCGGTTGCTTATAAACTCCGTTTACCCGCCGAACTCAGTGGAGTTCATGATACGTTTCATGTGTCCAACCTCAAAAAGTGTTTATCTGATGAAACGTTGATTTTGCCGTTGGAAGAGATTCACATCGACAAACAGCTGCACTTCGTAGAAGAACCTATAGCAGTAACCGATTGGAAGGAACAAAAGTTGCGCAGAAGCAAAATCAAGTTAGTAAAGGTTCAATGGAACTCGAGGCGTGGGCCTGAATTCACTTGGGAAAGAGAAGATCAAATGCGCCAGAAATACCCACACCTCTTTCAGAGCATGGCTTCTGCCAGCAACGTCTCCTAAATTTCGGGACGAAATTCGCTTAACAGGGGGAGAATGTGACACCCGGTAAATTTCTCAATCCTATAAACTAAGTAATCAACCTAATAATTAGGTGATTGTAAATATCGAGCGCGCCATGTTAGTCAGCGCGTGCATTTGTTATGTGCGCCCTGCGCGAGCGCGCCATGTTAGTCAGCGCGTGCATTTGTTATGTGCGCCCTGCGCGAGCGCGCCATGTTAGTCAGCGCGTGCATTTGTTATGTGCGCCCTGCGCGAGCGCGCCATGTTAAGAACCAGCGTGGGCATATGTTATATGCGCCATGCGCGAATGTTTTGGCTTTATGTTTTCATGTACCTTAACGTTATGATGTCTAATGGGTTGACCGTCAAGCATGATGCTAAGGCGGGTGCACCCTAAATCGTTTATGCGCGTGCGGAAGGGAACTAACCTCCCCGCATGGCGGGAACATTGAGAGCTAGTTTGTCTGAAGCTCCAAGATGGAATTGACTTCAACATAACTGATCACTATGTTGAAATACCAAGACCACCTGGAGAATCTACAAATGAAACTCAATGTCCCTGACTGCGAGAAGGTCACGCACCTACCCGCAGCAAAGAAATGTCCTTCACGCAGAAAGCTATGCGCACAAAGTAATACGCGCAGAACACTTAGTCTATTCTCCAGTTGTAAAGAAATTACTCCCGCCCAAAAGGAAACAGTAGCGTGTTTCAGAGATTTTCCACTTTTTACTGTACACTAACAAAAGTACCTGAAAAAGCACACTGTAACACGAAAAGTCAACTGTCAGCCACCCTATTCTCACCAACCCCAGACCTGCATGTCCTGACCAAATCAAATCAAAATCTTTTATCCACTACTCCACTCTTAAATAAATAATAATAATTTCCATACTTTATCATCATTACCCCTAGATATGAAAAGATTACAATCCCCTAAAGCAAGGGATTGTGTTCCCTTGAGTTTGCCTATAAATATGTAACCTAAATTATCACCCAAAACACACTTCAAAGAACTGCAAACTTGCACTAATCCTCTCCCAAGCATCCGTTGTTTTCATTTCCGATCCTGTTACTAGGTAAGCCGAGAATATAACCTTGAGATCTACTTTCCAACCCTTATATTCTCCTATTTCTTGATCTTAATATATATGCTTCTTGTTATTTAATCGTATTCTAGACCTTCAATTCCAAGGCCAACACCAAGAAAACCCGAATCTCGATTTAATCCCTTAACAAGAACCACAGGTGAGTCTCACAGCCCCTATCCTCGCTATTTTCACTGTTTTTAAACTGTTTTCGGGGCGAGGGACACGTACCTAAGTAATATTTTATCATGGTATACTTACAAGCTATGCAAGCGATTATGTGTTTAAATTATATTTCATGATGAGCAATGCGAACGGTTATCTAAGGTTTTCGATGTGTGTGCGCTAGAACTCGAGTAAGTGATCACTTTACCATTGGAACTCTAAGGGTAGGGACTGCTGGTTTGATCCACCCACTCGTAGGGGTCGCACCTCTTTGCATGGACGAGTGCCTAGTATGGTCATGGGGCAGTACTATGGGTTTGAGCCCGCTCGTAGGGGTCGCACCTCTTTGCATGGACGAGCGCCTTGTTTTCCGGCACAACGTCCGCGCGTAACCCGCGGGACGGAATTATTGATTAGCTCGTAGTGGCAGCGCCACTTTGCATGGACGAGCACATTTTCCTGAAACGTTCGCGCTTAACCCGCGGGACGGTATTACTTATTTTAGCTCGTAGTGGCAGCGCCACTTTGCATAGACGAGCACAGTTCCCAGAAATGTTCGCGCGTAAACCGCGGAACGATTTTATCAGAATATGCTGATAGAACTGTTTTACCAAGCATGTGTTTTAATGAAGATATCAGAATTATGTTTCAGAATGATTTGTATCAAGATTATGATGCAATACGATTTATCAAGTTACTAAAACTTGTGAACTCACTCAGTTTATACTGATTCGAATGTTTTTACGTGTCTTTCAGGAGATAACTAGGTAGCGCATGGAGTCACACTTAGAGCACCTCACGCTGAACATCTAAAACTAGCTTTTTGGAAGATTTTAGTTCTATCCCTTCAATGCGCGTGGTTGTTCCCGCCGCGCAAGGGGATATGGCGTGGAAATCAACAGTTTTTATACTTGGATGTTTTTATAATTTTTAAACAATGTAATGTATTTGTATTAAACTTTTCATGCGCAATGAAAATCTTTGAATGTTTGCAATGGCCCGTGCTTAATTATCAATCCCCACTCGCGCGCGCCCGGCTGTTTCCGCCGCTCAGGGCCGGGTGTGACAGATCATCATCAGATTCATCATACTCATCCTCTTCCTCATTTGAATCATTAACTGCTTCTATTTTAGGCTCATCAGAAGGTGGATGATCTGGGTTTGGTTCACTTCTAATAGGCACATCAGGAACACCATGCATCTTTCCTCCTGGTTGCAAGGTTTGCAATGGGAGTGCCTGATTGGACTTGCATCATCATCAGGAGTTTCTACAAAACATTTTTTCTTATCATCCCACTTGCCCCTCTTAGCAGATGTTTCATATTCAGATTGCTCATTTTCCCTCTTTCTTCTCTCATAGATCTTGGCAAATCTGTTGACTTTCTAAGCAAATTGTTCATACAGATTAGAAAGTCTTTCTTTCTTTTGATGAATTGTTTCTAATTCTTGAGGTTGAGTCACTTTTACCCTTACAGACAAGCTGTCAGTTGGGTTTTTCTTTAGATCTTCTCTCACTTGCTCAGCCCATTTCTTGGCAGCCATAGAAGCAATAGAATCACCAATTTCTTCTTCAACCATCATTTCAATATTCAAGTTGATTGGTTCAGCAGTTTCAGTTGATTTCTCTTCAAGTTGACTTTGTGTTTGAAACTTGCTAACCACCATAGCCAAGGAATTGTCTGCTTCCTCAACTCTTTTCAACTTAATCAAAGCTTCAATCACATATTGATCAGCCACTTCTTCATTAATTACTTTAGCAATATTGGCTTGATTGATCAAGGCTTCCTACTCTGCCAGCTCTAATGGATCCATAGTTTGGGCCAGTATTTCTCTGTCCCTTGTTTCCCTCATAACGTTTTCATGTTCTCTCCTGGCAGCAGCAGAAGCTTCAGCATCATCTCTAAAAGAATGTCTTTCTCAGGATTAGCCTTAATAGGCTCTTCTTCAGTCACCTTTTCTTTACCTTTATCCATTCTTTTCGGTACCTCTTCCTCATCCTCTGATTGTTGATATTTATCAATTTCCTTTTCAAGGGCTTCTAACTCTGGATCATACTCTACAGTCTTGGCGTTCTCTGTTTGTTCAGTTTCTGGTTCAGTGAGTATCAACTCCTCAGTAGCATCATCTTCCTCATTCATTACCTTAGTTTGTTCTTCAGTCTGAATGTCAGTTATCTTTTCAATTTCATTTCCTGTCTCTTCTTCATTCTCTTCTCTCCATATCACAATCACAATCTCATCATTCACATCATAATCATGTTCTCCTACATCTGATTTATCAGCTTCATAGTCATCATCCTCCTTTCTCCTCTGCTCACTATCCTCATCCTCATCATCATATGCACTCAAAATCAATTTCAAACCATCAACAGTTTCATCACCTGTAACTTTTTCCTTCTCAGTTTCAACATTCACCATATAGTCAGTTGGAATATTAACATTCTCCCCCTGTTTTGGGGAAGCTGAGGTATTCTCAACCTCCTGCTCCAGGGTTTGAATCTTCATCATAGCCAGGGCCCAATGATCCATCAACATAACATTCTCCATAATCACCTCCTCATTTCTCTTTTAATTCAGCATTTTCTGTTAACAATTCCAAATTTCTTTGGAATATGTCTGTGTCAGTAGGTGGGGTTGTTGGTGGTGATGTGGAGAAAGGTTTATATTCAGGTTGTTCTTGGGTTGTGGTTTGAGTTTGGAAAATGGATTGTGGTGGTGATTGTGTATGGGGTGGGCTCGGAATAAAAGGATCTGAATGAAATGGGCTAGTGGTTGGTGGTGTTTGTGGTGTTGGTGATATATGAGTTGATGTTTCAGGCTGGCTCATGGTTAAGGTTTGGGGTGGGGATTGAGTGGTTTGGTGTGGTGGAGTTTATGGTGGTGATAGTATAATGGGTTGGTTAATGGGTAGTGGTGATTGTGGTGGTGTTGGAATAGGTTTGTTCTCCCCCTGATCCAGTGCATCAATATCCATGGCTACTCCAGCCCCTCCTTCATTCCCATCATTATCATTATCTTCACCATCAGAATCATCATCATCACTTTCAACATCATCTTCCCCTTCTTTCTCCTATGAGCTCAACTTAGGCACTGGCATTATCTCCAAATCATGGTTCAGTAACCATGGTAAAATTTCAAATGGTATGTTGGAGTTAAATCTGTTTGCACTTCCTTGATTTGCAATTCTTCTATATGTGTCGGGATTTTGCAGCAGATGAGTAGTGCCAGTTAAAGGTAAACCATGTAGTTCCATGTTAAAGATTATCTGTAAGAATCTGGGGTATTGCAGGAATCTATATCCACCTATGCCTACTTCAAATTTCCCACCATGCCTTCAAATATCATCTTTAAAAAATTGAAAGGTAGATCATATATAATACCAACAATGGCATTTACTAAATCATGACTCATCAGAGTCCATGATCATTTTCTTGGAGCAAACCCCTGTATCACATGGTGAATTAAAAATCTATACAACATATGGAACATCCCCTTTTGGAACTGCCCATCATGTAAAGTTCCGTGATATCCCATCGTCTTTTCAAATATCCTCACTGTATTGAAGTTTATTGGATTATGGTCATCATCATTTAACTTCAAGCATCGTCTTATCATTCTTTCTATCACATGTATTTCATGGCTTGCAACAGTTGCTTCGATTCTTCGACCATTTATGTCATCAACAAGTCTTGCAGAGCGCCATAAATCAAGTGAATGATTTCTATAGATGATTGGGCACTCAGTGAAAGCAAAGCTCACATAGGATCTGGCCATCCAGGTAATCATTCTTGACACAGGCTCATCAGGTGTGACTTGGAACAGTGCACACATATTGTGTTTCTTTTCAAAGGCATACTTAGGTTGAACTTCTTCTTCTGCCATATCTGAACAACACAATCAAACATATTCAAAGTGAAATTAGTCATAAAGTTCACTACTTTAAGTAATTTCAAGTTACAAAAATGAAGAAGAAAGAGAGAAAAATCAAGTTCATGTTCTTCGACAAGTTTATAACCTAAACACAAAAACAGAGTATTAGTAATCAAATACATAATTTAAGCCCATAATCAACTAATCTTGGCCGGAAAACAAGTTATTATTGCTTACCTAGTTGGAATTAGTGGGCTGGTAAAGTTAGGGTTAGGATTAATTGAAAGCGATGAGTCGGTTTGTATTACTTAGTGTAATCAGTGGAAGGAGAGAGAGAGAGAGGGAAAATAATATGTAAACCGTCTCTCACTCCCTCTTATATACCTTTTGAAAAGTGGGTTTTAAATGCTTTTTGTCGTTTAGTGAGTTATTAGCTGTCAAACAATAACATTATCCACTTGATATTTTAAAAACATTTGAAAAACATACAGCTTTTATCATTTAGGTTTAGTAAACCTTACTCGGAAAAGTAATTCTTAGCAAAGTCTACTCGGTATACTCCACTTACTCAAAGCTTACCCGATTATAAGTTGGTATAAATTAGAAGTTTAAAATGAAGAAAGCTTACTTGAAATACAAGATTTCTTGAGAACTAAATCACAAGTAACATTAATTAAGTATAACACATCAAGCATGCAATCTTACTAGGAATCAGTTAAGATACCCAAAATAATTTACATCTATTTTACTACCTTGCTCATTAAAAAAACATTTAATCACAACTTTACCCGTAATAGTACACATTCACAATAATCAGTCAAGTATACTTTGAAACAAAGTATGCTCTACAAACTTTCAAGAGTACAGAATGCTAGAAATGGATTCATAGCACACTATGTACCCGAAAAGTTGGTTTGAAATTATGCAAGCATACTAGGGGAACATTTGAAAACTCAAATTGTGCCCGAAGTATAAAGTGTGCCCGGAAAACAAAGTTTGCCCAGAAACACTTATAATTTCAAAGAAAAACATATTCACACAAATCACAAAGCTTACTCGGTGCACTATCCTAAGTTCACAAGTTTGCTTGGTATAACAGTCAGCATATAGAATGCAAAGCTTGCCAGGAACAAGAATTTCTTGTTAAAAGCTAGCTATAATATATATTCATCTCAAGACTTCAAGCTTGCTCGGGAAATTAATACAATAGTGTACTCTACCCGGAAAGTGTAAACACTTCAAAGCATGCCCGAAAATCATAAACTAAGTCAAAAGTGACTAAGCTTGCCCGGAAAGGTTATAAAACATTAAACCTTACCCGAAAATACATATTCAAACCTTTTTAGGCAAAATGCAACACTTTTTGACTTAAACTACTTGTCAAAATATATTTTTCATTAAAGATCATAGTTTAAGAGCAAATGGTGCATTTAGGGATTAAATTTCAGTTATATTTCTCTTCAAAATAGTTTCTTCCATTTTCTAAAAATATCTCAAGAATGGGATCATATTGACTAAGTAGATAGGTTAACAAAAGCAGGTCTAGACTTAGCATGAATTTCATCTCTTTGGTGATATGATTAAGGTTCATTTAGTAGCATAATACATTAATGGTTAACACTGTGCTATGATGCCTCATATCTCTTCTCAAAGCTTATTTGGCTTTCCCCATATCACCCTAATTTGACTCCAACCTCCTGTATTTGGTCAAAAATTGTTTTTGTATGACAGAACTTATTGGATCTTTTTGTATTTTTGATTTTCAAACATATATAGAGGTTGAACGTTGGACTTACTATTAAATAACATGCCTTTCATTCAAGATGAGACATATTCACATTTGGACAACTTTGCGTATAACTTCTCTTGCCTCAATAATTCTAAGATTTCCCGCAAATGTTGTTCGTGTTCCTCCTTACTTCTCGAATATATCAAAATGTTATCGATAAACACTATCATGAACTTGTCAAGGTAAGGTTTGCAAACTCGGTTCATGAGGTCCATAAACACTGCAGGTGCATTTGTCAACTCAAACGGCATAACCAAAAATTCATAGTGACCATACCGAGTTCGGAAAGCTGTTTTTGGTACATCTTCTTCCTGAATTCTTACTTGATGATAACCAGATCTAAGATCAATTTTTGAAAAATACTTCGCACCCTGGAGCTGATCAAACAAGTCATCAATTCGAGGTAAGGGGTATCTATTCTTTATAGTCACTTTATTCAATTCCCGGTAATCAATACACATTCGAAAACTCCCATCTTTCTTCTTTACAAATAACACTGGTGCTCCCCACGGTGAGTAACTAGGTCTGATAAAACCCCTGTCTAACAATTCTTGCAATTGGTTGGATAGTTCCTGCAATTCAGAAGGTGCAAGTCAGTAAGGTGCCTTAGCAATGGGGGCTGCTCCCAGTATCAAATCAGTTCGGAATTTCACTTGTCGGGTCGGTGGTAAACCAGGCAACTCGTCGGGAAATACATCTGAATACTCGTGTACCACTGGGATGTCTTCTATTCGCTTTTCATCGGGGTCTTTGACTGTTACGCTCGCCAAGTATAATGTACAACCTTGGCGCAAATACTTTAAATCCTTAAGTTGGGATACGAGAGGCAACATAGTACCAGATTTCTCACCTTGAACAGTCATAGCCTCATCATTTGGAAGAGGTATCCTAACAGTCTTATCCTTACAGATAATTTCAGCTTTATACTTAGATAGCCAGTCCATACCGACTATAACATCGAAACTTCCCAATTCCACTAGAAGTAAATCAATAAGGAATGGGTGGTCGTTTAGGATGAGGGAACAGTTTCGGACTATTCAGTTAACAAGTATAGACTTACCGTTAGCGAGTTCTATAGTATATGGTTTTGTTAGCTCACTCACCGGCATATTTTCTAAAGGTAAGAAGTTAACATATACGAAACTTCTATCGGCACCCGTATCAATCAAGACTGAAGCATACTGACCCGAAACTAAGAATGTACCTGTCACCACATTTGGATCATGACGTGCTTCACCCGATCCTAATACAAACGCGCGTCCCCTAGCTGCGTTGGAGGTTGATGCTTTTGCTTGGTTTTGCCTTCTCGCTGCACCCTGGTTCAGATTGGGGCAGTATCTCCGAAAGTGTTCCGTACTGCCACATTCATAGCAGGCACGTAGGTTCGTGGTAGGTGGGGTTTGTTGGTTGAGTTGTGGGCGGGTTGGTTGAGGTCGAGGTAGTTGAGTTGATTGTGGTGGACGGTTAACAGTGTTGGTGGGGGTTCTACAGTTGGGGGCATAGTGTCCCGTTCTTCCACACTTCTGACAAATGATCGGTTTGCAATCACCCACATGATGAAAGTTACATCTTCTGCACTTCGGTAACGTTCCTTTATAGGTCTCTTGTTTTACATTAGAACTGGTCATGGCATAACTTCGGGTATTCGGACGGGCCTGTTTGTTTTGAGGGTTTCCTTGCATCCTTGTCTCATAATCAGTTCGTTTTAAACTTGTTGTTTCACCTGGCATCCTTATCACTCCACTTCTCATCAGATCAAAAGTAACGACACCCGTTTGAGATACAGCACTTTCTATTGTTGGGTGGGCTACTGAATTCACTATACTTCTCACAGCAGGGGCTAGTCCCCAGATATAACGTTCAATTCGTGTATCCCACATGGTCCGCTCCTTTCATTTCCAGATTCCACAACTCGTCTTCCAACCTTTGAATCTCACTTTTAGGACAAAAATGCTCTAGCATGAGGGTTTTTAATTCAATCCATGACATACGATTAATAGCATCTTGTCCCCTTATTTGGACTACCGTATTCCACCACATCAGCGCTTGGTCTAGAAACATACTGGTAGCAAATTTGACCACGCGGTTCGGTGGACACTCCCTGATATTAATTACTGATTCGGTCTTTTCTATCCATTTGACCAGCCCGCTAGGTCCTTCAATACCCTTAAACTCAATTGGTTTACATGATGTAAATTGTTTGTATGCGTACTCCTGACGTGGGGGGTTCGGGATTATTACGATCATTAGTAGTATTTGGTTGAGTGTTATTATTAACAGTTGGGTTGATAACCGGTACGGGGTTTGGATTCGTGACATTATTTGGGTTCAAAACGGTTTCAGGGTTCCCAACAACATTAACAGTCGGGCGAGTATTATTAGTGTTTATAACATTATCAGTATTCACCGGGGTAGTAACACCCGGGGCTACATTAGTGTCCGGCGGAGGTATATTAGCAGTGGCCGTGGTGGTTCTCGTAGGTTGATTAACAGTATTGTTAGCACGTATGCCTGCAGTGACTTGTGCTACAATTGTTGGTATCACTGCTTGTAGTTGACGAGCAATCATTGCGGCCACTTCCGCCTCAGATAAAGGGTTTGCTTTCTTCGTGGCCATTCTATAAAATAATCAATTATATAATAATTAATATCGTTTCACTATAACCAGCACAACTTTACGATATTACAATTTTACAACACACAACTATGCCAAAGAAAACACATTTGTATTAATTATAATCATTTCTGTACATATGCATCCAAAATTAGCGCATAGGCTTAACCTGGTATAGGTCAGCGCTTGTATATGCGTATCAAAATTTGTCCCTAAGTGACATATAGACTTAACCCGATAAGGGCCAGTGCTTGAAATAGTACTAAACCACAAACAACTCCCAAGTCAACCCAACACGCTGTAACAAAATGCTGCTTGGGATATAAAAAGACTATATACATAAGGCTAGACTACTATGTCCTATCCATTCTTTGTAACATGAAGCCATAACCAAACAACAGCAGCCACTAGGGCTGCATTAACCGCTAAACATGCTTCTAGCAGTATCATTGCCCGATCCTGACGCCCGTGGCTGTGAGCACTAGATCTTTGCACATTTCTAATTTCTTGCTGCATGTACCACATATGATCTTGCATATCATGTCTATGCTGGTTAAGGTTATTTATCGATGTGATTGTTCTAAAATCTGATCAGTCGCTAAACCCAACCATGTTGAATCAGAATGACGAGGTGGCTCGGGTACAGGGGCGGGTAAACCCCAAGTAGGAATAGGTATCTCAGTTACCTGGACACGTGATGTTTCTCCCCTATGGTACGTAGATCGAGGTGGGGGAGATGTGTGCTCAGGTGGCCGCACTGAAATACGAGCGGTCCGACGGTTTCTAATAGTGGGTGGGGGTACTGGTGTATGCTGCACGGGTGGAGTAGGTGATCTGGGTGCCCTAATCGGTGAATGATAAGCACTAGTAGCTCCCTGTCCTACAACATTCCTAGGGGATTCCCTAGGGGGATAGGTGTCACAACCGTAACCCGATAAGTCGGGTTGATCTGAGGGTACCTCGTGGGGAATTACCGCATCTGAACCTTCTTCCATTTCCTCTGATTGCTCCCCAGTTTCCTCTTTTGGATCCTCCTCCTCCTCAGACAATATTGGTAGGGTATTAGATAAACGATAAGTAGATCTTGACATATTCCTGCACAATGGTTAGTAATAAGAATAATATATTTCTATATTAATCATAGTAAAATACATGCAGGTATTTATACACATAAGCACAAATATTCGTTTATATACAAATATATATATATATATATATATTTATTATTATTATTATTATTATTATTATTATTATTATATTTTATGCACATATGTTGTTGTTTTTACTTATTCGATTGTTTATCGATTTCTTCTCGAATTTTCTCGTACAAACAAGTCCGTTATTACGTTCCGGACCATAATAACCCACTTGTCCATTCACGTTCATCACGAGAATCATCAGTGTATATTATTTATTATTATTTTATTCCCAGAGTTAATCGAGCCTACGGTTATCTTAGGGTATCCTAAGGGACATCCTAATTCTTTATAACCAATGGCTCTGATACCAACTTCTGTCACACCCCGACTAGGTAGTTGCAGAAGCGTAAAACGGGAATGTAACAGATAACATTGGTATCAACAACATTGTTTATAAAGAAATTCACAAACTAATTTACATCATATTACATGGGTTGGTACTATGTTTACAAACTAGATGAGAATCACATAACCGGTTTACGAGCTTCTTATTCAATATTATATATCTGCATCTATTCACAGCTATTCAACTTCATTCCTAACACCAAGAACGTAAGCAAATCATTCCACCTTTGCTTTACCTGAAAAGCATGTTAAAACGGGTTAACTACGTCTAGTTGGTGAGTTTCAAGTTTCACGAGTACGAACAAAATCAGTATACGAGTTCGTAAAGTTCACAATAAATATGTATATAAGTATGTTTATGATGTATTATCCTAAGCCATAAGTGAAACCGAAATGAGCTAAAACACATGGCCACCCCTGCCCATGCACTCTCGTTGGCATTTAACAGCCACTTTGCCCCAAGTATGTACTATGTCTAACACCACATAGCAGTATGTAACAAGTTTAAATGACAATGTGCAACTGGGTTAACATGTTCCGGCATACCCCACCGGCTCTGTCAGTTGGGTTTGTCAAACCGGTAGTACTATCCACACGTCACCGGCACGAAGTTAATCACTTGTGTTTGTGGGGACTTTTAAGTGTTAGTACTTATATAATTCACATCATCACGCGTTTTCAAGTATATAAGTATATGTAAACATTCTTTCCACCCCAAAAGTTCATAACACAGTTTAGAAAGTGGGGGTCGTGAAACTCACCTTATCGTAGTTCGCACAGAAATTATGTATCAATAGGTCAGGTGCCTCGCTTATAGCCTGATTCCTATAAACGGTATCGTATCGTTAATACTAGTATAGTGTTTAGGCTAAATCTGGCTGTATAACTAACGTGGGTATAACTGTTTGGCCTAAAACATGACCATAGTCTTAGATTGTGACGTTGTATACTATGAAATGTTTAAAACTGGATTTGGCTCAGTTTCACCGTTTCCCGAGCCTAGCCAAGTTGATCGTTTATGCGTTTCGGGATTAGGTAAGATCACATAAACTTAAGTAAATATATTGATAAAATGATTTGATTTATGAAAGAGTTTAAGGTTTCGGTATCTGGTTTGATCGCAGGGTTCGTTTCCGTTTTCACACGGGTTTGATTATACAAAACGCGTACAATCCACCTGAATTGTCCGGAATTCTCGTAAAAAGTTCGTTTTTATCAACTTCATTCAAAAATATGATATTTGACCACTTTTGACATTTTGACATACCAGTCAGTCCGTTAAACACAAAACTGCCGGTTTCGTTAAAACAATTATAATTTAAATCTTTGATTAATCATAACTAAATATGTACTTATATATAAATTATGTAAATTTTAGTAAATATACATTAATATATGGATAATTTTATAAAAATACTTTCAGACATTTTATGATTAATTATTTATTTATAAAAATTCATTTAATAGGTTATAATTGTGTAATAAATGGCCCGTTTATATAAAACGACATCCGAAAAATCCGATAATTTTTCCAAGTGGTCTCAATATCAGTACATATCCCCTGAAAAATCTCCAGAATCTAAACCTTTGGTGAAAATTCCTTTTTGCGCGTTTTTCGGCTATTAAAACTCGGTTAAAACACAATTGCACAAATAATACTTAGACATCTCCAAAGGTTCTCAAACTTTACCAGTGATCTTACCATCACATATTAATCTCCAAAACCAAATTTCATAACTTTTCAATATGTTTAGCTATGTTTCCCAAATAAACTATCATAAACGGAAATAAATTCACGAAATATTCTCCGTTTATCGAAAAATTACCAAATTTAAACAGGGACTCATTTGAATGATCCCTAATGTCCCTGAAAATTTTCACAAGCTATAAACAAGCGTGTCACAACCGAATTCTAAACAGCCCTTAAACGAGTGTTACGGGTTTACCTTGTCGGTTTTCGATGAGTTTTGCTAGCTTAAACGACTTCCCGGGTCTCGGGTTGCAAACTCAATGTATCTACATATCATATAACATCAAACCAAGGATAAATCATCCATTGATCAGCCTTTTTAACTAGGTTTTCGGTTTTGGTTTCAAACCGAACTTTCGAACCGGAAAAACGACATATTCATGTTCTAATCCGTGTTTTTGGTCAAAAATCCACATGGTACTGACTTGTAAACATGTTTAACATCAAAACATGATTTTTGTTGATTTTTATGGTTTTTGAATGGTTAAACATGTTTAAAACTTACCAAGACCTAATTTTCCATGATTAAACCTTACTAATCAAGCATGTAATCTCATGTATTAAGAGGCCTACCTTTAGGGTTTGGCGGATGGATAATGAAGGTCAGCTGAAATTGAGTCTTCTGGACTTTGTTTGCTAAAATATCTCACTTAATTTAATATTTACAATACACTAGAAAAGGGTGGGGTATTTACCCCTTTTTTCCGGCCGCAACATATAAAGGCCCATTGGGCCTCCTTTTTGGCCCAATGGTGCCTCGGTATTCGTGCCATACGTAAACGTCGGTCCAAAATTTAATTCGGGTCCGGTTTATCATAAGAAAACTAGTTCGAGTGCGAAAACCAGCGCGAAAACGAGTGTTTTTCATCTTCTTTTTGTAAAATAAGAAAAACGTACTGACTCGCTATAAAATTCCAAAATATTTTCACGGATTGTTTAGAACATGTCATATAAGTGTTTTATAAATCTTTTTCGGCTTAACGGATTCTACAATGCTCGCTTTGATATTAACGATTGCTTTAAGCTTATAGCGTATCGATAAACGAAACCTTTTTCGTTTAAAGAGTTTTAAAAGTACTGGGGCCTAAATATCAATATGTTAGCCTCTATAATATATATATATAACTCGTATATGACCCCTCAGTATGTATACGGGTCATAATTAGTATCGGTGGGTTACTCGTTTAAGCACTACGAATTAACCGATTTATCGTTTACATGTTACGTAGTGGATATAGTATACCTCGTTTTGTCACGAAATAACAACAGACTTATGTATGACTGGGTAATCACTTTTCTGCCTATCATTTGGAGAGATTTATCTTGAGACATGCAAAGACAACTATGTATCTCCACATAAAGATTAGCATATTCATTATGTTTATATCACCTTAGATTTTACATCATCATGGGAAAGCAACCATACATGTTAATTGTTGAGTTTTAACAAGATTATCAAAATGATAAAATCCCTATTTTACCAAAAACGCAGCGGATATAAAAGTTTTAAATCTTGTTAATATGATATGTATAAAGCCAATTTTAAACATGCAAAACCCAAACCCGGTTCCAAATACGAATTACACACTATCAAATACATGCATGTCACTATAAGTCCATGCATGTTACTACTACCTTTCAATATGAAAAAACCCGGTGAAAGAGATGATGATTGAAAGGTAAGAACTTGAATATGGAAGCTCCTCAAGCTAGCATACCCCAGGCTTCAACAACACACCAATTCTAGCTAAGATTTGCACTTGAAATTTTCTTCTTCTTTTCTTATGTTGGATGAAAATACCCAAGAGAGGAAGAGAGAAAAGTTTACTTGGAAATTATGTGTGTTATGAAAGAATGAAAGAGAAAGACTTGGTTTTATTTAAAGGCATCTTTCTCTCCACCAATAATAACCATTGCATGTCTCCACTCACCTTGCATGTCTCCACTCAAACATATAATAATATTACATTTGAAAGAGTTATTATCTTTTTCTTTTATAAAACTTTAAACATATATATATATATATATCCATACATATATACTTTTATAAGTTTATAACTTATAACTTATAAAACCTATTATATGTTAAGAGACATGCTTGGTTATTATTATTCACATATTGTTATTTAACCAACTTAAATAACACTATGTAATGTTCTTTCATAAAACATAAATCATCCATATGATTTGTTTATTACACAAGTACATTTTATTTAGAAACCCCTTTCCAAATAACTCAAGTGTTAATATTCATTTGTTATGATCACATCATATATGAACGAATATTATCGGTGTTTGTCTAGCTTGTTATTGGGTATGACCCGACTTGGATCATAACGTACTAACCACATCAATTTAATATGTCTCTTGGGCAGACCGAGTCCAACAATCTCCCACTTGCACAAGATACATAGAAGATTGATGCAAGTAGCAAATACCGCCTAACTACGGTTACTACCCCTAATACGTATGACGAAGTGCCATTCAATAACATCATCCCTTTCAAGTCCCATACCTGAAAATGATTTAGGTGAAACTATCATTTATCCTTTTGCCACAAATGTTATGTTAAATCCAGAGACTCAGAGTGATCATTCTCTGTTGATTTAACTTGTCAGGCCTTAGACATTTAACTCTCAACGAATAAGAGGGACAAATCCCATATTGACTACATACGTCTCTCACTATCACCTTGTACTATACTTGAGCTTAGCCTTATGTACTGACATATTTCAGAGCAGCTAAGAACTAAGTCAAAGCATAATAGTCGATGAATATCAAGACCCAATATGTATCTCAGGTCAGAGGATACTATGAAGTTCGCCTTTACTCAAATTTACTTATGATCACAAATCCCAAGGATTCCATGCAGTAAAATTGGGAGCGGGTCAGTCCAATATTTATCCCATAAATATCTATGAACCTTGGCAGCAACCCTTTGCTATATTCATACCTCATGAATATCTACCAATCCAAGTTCATAATAGTCTTACTTTCACATTTGTTCCCACAAATATGAACGACTACGGACGTTTAGAATAATTCAAATTATTCACGGATTTAAACATACTAAAATGGAACATAACTCAAGAACATGACCATAACCAAAACCATATGATTGAGTTAAAATAAAATTGTTCCAATATCCAAATACAAATTTTGATCAAATCCAATCACTAGAATATCGAAGTCCTAAGGCGCAAGTATGACTCTCATACTTCGGCCTTTCAAGGAGTTTTGTGAGTGGGTCCACAATGTTTTGATCAGTGTGAACTTTGCGAATACATATCTTTCCCTTTTCAACTTCATCCCTTATGTAGTTGAATCTCCGCTCAATGTGCCTAGTCTTTTGATGTGCGGTTCGATGATTTGAGCAATCGCACCCTCGTTGTCACAAAAGATCTCTAGAGGGTCCTGAATGGTACGAACCACTCCTAGATCGGAAATGAACTTTCTAATCCATGCAGCTTCTTGAGCTGCCAGGGAGGCGGCGATGTATTCAGATTCAGTGGTGGATAAAGCTACCACGTCTTGTTTTGCACTCTTCCATGAGACAGCACCACCATTAAGAACGAAAACGTATCCCGATTGTGATCAAGAATCATCTGGATCAGTTTGGAAACTCGCATCAGTGTAACCCTTTACAACGAGTTCCTCCTCACCAGAGCCATATATTAGAAACATATCCTTAGTCCTTCTAAGGTATTTCAATATGCTCTTAACAGCCATCCAATGGCTAGTTCCCGGATTTTGTTGGTATCGACTTGTCATGCTCAAGGTGCATGACACATCCGGTCTAGTGCAAATCATGGCATACATGATGGATCCTATAGCAGATGCATATGGGATACCACTCATTTTGTCTTGCTCATCCTTTGAGCTTGGACATTGAGAAGCACTCAACATCGTTCCTCTTTGAATAGGTACCAAACCTTTCTTAGAGTTTTCCATCTTGAACCTTTTCAAGATCTTGTCAACGTATGCACTTTGATTCAAACCTATCAACCGCCTTGATCTATCCCTATAGATTCTTATTCCCAGAATATAGGCGGCTTCACCAAGATCCTTTATGGAAAAACAGCTTCCAAGCCAGGCTTTCACACCTTCCAAGGTTGGAATGTCATTTCCAAACAGTAATATGTCATCGACATATAATACCAGAAAGGTTATGATGCTCCCACTAGCTTTCTTATACACACAAGCTTCATCAGCGTTTTTGATGAATCCAAATTTCTTAACTTCATCATCAAAACAGTGATTCCAACTTCTTGATGCTTGTTTCAATCCGTAGATTGATTTCTTCAACTTTCATACTTTGTTAGGATGTTGTGGATCGACAAAACCTTCAGGCTGAACCATATAAACATTATCATTAAGATGCCCATTTAGAAAAACAGTTTTGGCATCCATTTGCCATATCTCATAGTCATAATATGCGGCTATAGCAAACAATATCCTTATAGACTTTAGCATCGCCACAGGCGAGAAAGTTTCATCATAATCAATCCCTTGAGTTTGAGTGAATCCCTTTGCTACAAGTCTAGCTTTATAAGTATCCAAGTTTCCATGCATATCAGTTTTCTTCTTGAAAACCCACTTACTTCCAACCAACTTGGAATTTAGAGGTGGAGCAACCAAGTCCAATACTTGATTGTCATGCATGGATTGCATCTCAACATTCATGGCTTCTAGCCATTTGTCACAATCAGATTGCGACATTGCATCTCGGTATGTGGTGGGTTCATCCGAATCAACCACATAGCATCCATCCATGAAAAATCCATATCTCTCAGGTGGGGTGCTAACTCTACCAGATTTGCGAATGTTTTGTGTGTTTTGATCAACCATTTGATCATCCTCAACAACCTCTTGTTGATTGCTAGTGTCAACCAAACGTGTATCGGCTTGTAGTTCTCGATCCTCTTCGAGTTCTACAGTTCTATCAGTTCCTTCCATAAGGAACCTTCTTTCCAAGAACTTAGCCTTTCGAGCTATAAACACTTTATGCTCGCTTGGATTGTAGAAATAATATCCCATCGAATCCGTGGGATATCCTACAAATATACACTTAGTGGATCGACATTCAAGTTTGTCAGGGGTGTAGATCTTAACATAAGCCACCTTTAAATATGAAAATTTTGGAGCCTTTCCATGCCATATTTCAAAAGGTGTCCTATCCACTTTCTTGGTTGGTGCCATATTTAAAATACGGCCAGCAGAGATCACAGTGAAACCCCAAAATGATAGAGGTAATGAGCATCTAGCCATCATGGATCGAACCATGTCCAATAAAGTTCGATTCCTCCTTTCGGACACACCATTATGTTGTGGTGTTCCAGGTGGAGTAAGTTGTGAGACAATCCCACAACTCCTAAGATGTTCTAGAAACGCATCATTGAGGTGTTCACCTCCTCTATCGGAACGTAGTACTTTGATTGTTTTGTTGAGTTGATTTTGTACTTCATTTTGGAAGACTTTGAACATTTCAAAGGCCTCATTTTTGTGTCTTAACAAGAACACATACCCATAGCGACTCTAATCGTCGGTAAAGGTAATGAAGTATCTTTCACCATTTCTTGTCATAGTCCTAAAAGGTCCACATACATCCGAATGTATGATACCTAATAAGTCTTTCGCCCTTTCATTTGTTCCATTAAAGGGTTCTTTGGTCATCTTTCCCAATAAACAAGATTCACATTCTTCAAATGAATCAACATTTGATTTCAAAAGACCATTCTTTCGAAGTGTATGAATACGATTCTTGTTTATGTGACCAAGACGACAATGCCAAAGAAAAGTATTACTCAAATCCATTTTGAGTCTTTTGGTGTTAGCTTGGTACAACGAGTTATCAATGTATGAGTCATCATGAATTAATTCATAAATGCCATAAAACGGCATCGCTTTAAAATAAAAGACATTATCCATGAAAACATAAATACCATTATCAACAAACTTAAAGTCATAACTAGATTGTCTTAATACAGAAACAGAGATAATATTCCTAGTCAAACTAGGGGAATATAAAATGTTTTTCAAAACAATTTCCAAACCATTTGGAATCTTTAAAACATAATCTCCTCGGGCTTGGACGTCAACCTTTGCTCCATTGCCCATGAAGAGACTTATATCACCTTTCTTCACCTCATTTCTTCTTTTGAACCCCTGCAATGAATTGCATATGTGAGTTCCACATCCGGTATCCAATACCCATGTGTTAGAAGAAATAATATTAACATCAATGTGAATCATGAAAGTTGTACCTGAGGTTTGCCCCAAATCCCTCTTAGCTTTCAACTCCTTGAGATAGGTCGGACAGTTTCTCATCCAATGACCTATCTTACCACAACCAAAGCACGGATCCTCAGCGCTAACCTTTAGCTTCTTTGGCTTTTGCTCCGCCTTTGCCTTTCCCTTGAACCCCTTCTTGACTTGCCCCTTACCAACGGCAACCTTTGCTTTTGGTTCCGGGTGATGTCTTTTCTTTGAGTCACCCTCATTGATCGCAAGAACAGGTAAAACCTTTTTACCCATGCCGGCCTCGGCTGTCTTAAGCATTGCGTGAAGCTCACCAATGCTTTTGTCCCATCCATTCATGTTGTAGTTCATGACGAATGTCTCAAACCTTTTAGTTAAGCCATTTAGGATTAAATCCGTGGCTAACTCTTTTGAGACGGGACAGTTAAGCCGTTCAAGCCGATCAATGTGGCTCTTCATCTTAAGTACATAAGATGAAACAGATTGGGTTTCTTCCATATGACATGCATGAAGCGCTCGAACCGTTTCGAATCGCTCAACCCGAGCTTGAGTAAGGAACATTTCCTTAAGTTGGGTTATCATGTCATATGCCCCATGATTCTCGAAATCCTTTTGGATCTCAGGAATCATTGTTCCCAACATGAGGCAAGAAACTTGCACCGAATCCTCGGTGTATTTTAACCAATCCGCATAGGTATCCAAGTTATTGACATCGGGTTCATCGGGAATAGGATCGTCTAAAATATAAGACTTCTTTTCTTGCTTGAGAAGAATTCTCAAGTTTCGATACCAATCCATGAAGTTGTTAAAGTTTAGACGATCCTTATCCAGAATGGATCTTAGTGATAGATTATGCACGTGTGGGATAATTGCGTTTGGTGCGTTGTTTGCGGCCATTTAAATTTTAACAAAGTTCAAATTAGTATTTTCGATATTAATAAAATTTTAATCTTTAATACCCTTTAAATGTCTCCAAGACAATTATTGATTAAAATCTAGAACCCAACGTTTCATTCAAATAGTAGTTAGGTGACCTTTATCCTACTATTCGAATTAACAAGGTAGTCAACGTTTGACAATTGCAACCCTTTGCAACTTCTAGTTTTATGGGATCGGTTAAACATCATATGTTTAGTTGGTATGTTAAATCCCATCAACACTTTTGAACGCCATGTTACGGTGATCCTATAGTCATGGTTTCAAATCAAGTCGTCCTACTTATACACACGTGTGAGTTTACTCATACAAGTGGTTAGGTGATCCTAATGCCAAAAGTACTTGTAAAATCACCTTAAGATCACAAGTTTTCTTAAAAGTGCTTAGGTGATCCTAACTCACTTTCAAGTCTACAAGTGACTTAAGTGTCGTATAAAAGGATGGTGTTTAACTTGTTTTTAAAAAGGGATTTTAGTTTTCTAAATTCTAGATTGGAAAACTATTTATTGTACCTTTCATTTGCATGCATTCAAATGTATGGTACTTAGTTGAAAAACCCATTTTCAAAGTTCCAATTAATAAAGCCCATTTTTATTATGAAATCATTAGTTATTAATAAAACCAATTTTTATTACCGAACGATTTCTAAGGAACCAATTTTATGCTAGTTGATTTTAAGTTGTTAAGCAAACCATATTGCAAATAATAAGTAAATCAACCATGCAAGCATAAAATATACACAACCACAAGTTCATAACCATAGCCTCCTAATATTGACCACACTTGTTGACCGAAGACAAGTGTGTCAAAAAGTCTCTCCTAAGGGACCCAAAAGAACATGCACTTGTGTCGGTGAACTCCCACTTGATTCCGCATCCATATGCTCCAAGTGTTTACTCCCGGTGTTGTGGTCTTCATAATTTTATTTGGGCTTCCATCCATGCATCTTCTTTTACAAAATATATCCTAATACATTTTTCTAGTAAAAGAAATACATTTAATCTACTTATTATTACAAGCCATATGAATGAATAAATAGATTACAAACCCAAATAAATATTACAACCAAATCGAATGAACAAACAACCAACACAATCATTCAACCAAACACAAGGCCATGGCTAGTTTATGAACATCTATTACACATCCAAATATGCAATAATACAAGACCAAAATGGTTCCCCTTTTTGCCTCAAAACTTTCGGCAAAAGCTTAAGCAAACCGAAAGTTTCGGGTTTTGTCCAAACAAACTAAAAAATCATCCAAATGACTTGGTTTATCAAGATTACCAAATGCATGTAAAGTATAACCTTGAAAAACCATGGGGTAACCAAAACCCCAAAAAGTTTCGGCCAAATGGTGAAACCCACCATAAACCCGAAGAATTTTGGGTCTAATGAAGCATGCATTCGTATAAGCGGCTCTTGATGCCATTGTTGAGTTTTAACAAGATTATCAAAATGATAAAATCCCTATTTTACCAAAAACGCAGCGGATATAAAAGTTTTAAATCTTGTTAATATGATATGTATAAAACGAATTTTAAACATGCAAAACCCAAACCCGGATCCAAATACGAATTACACACTATCAAATACATGCATGTCACTATAAGTCCATGCATGTTACTACTACCTTTCAATATGACAAAACCGGGTGAAAGAGATGATGATTGAAAGGTAAGAACTTGAATATGGAAGCTCCTCAAGTTAGCATACCCCAAGCTTCAACAACACACCACTTCTAGCTAGGATTTGCACTTGAAATTTTCTTCTTCTTTTCTTATGTTGAATGAAAATACCCAAGAGAGGAAGAGAGAAAAGTTTACTTGGAAATTATGTGTGTTATGAAAGAATGAAAGAGAAAGACTTGGTTTTATTTAAAGGCATCTTTCTCTCCACCAATAATAACCATTGCATGTCTCCACTCACCTTGCATGTCTCCACTCAAACATATAATAATATTACATTTGAAAGAGTTATTATCTTTTTCTTTTATAAAACTTTAAACATATATATATATATATCCATACATATATACTTTTATAAGTTTATAACTTATAACTTATAAAACCTATTATATGTTAAGAGACATGCTTGGTTATTATTATTCACATATTGTTATTTAACCAACTTAAATAACACTATGTAATGTTCTTTCATAAAACATAAATCATCCATATGATTTGTTTATTACACAAGTACATTTTATTTAGAAACCCCTTTACAAATAACTCAAGTGTTAATATTCATTTGTTATGATCACATCATATATGAACGAATATTATCGGTGTTTGTCTAGCTTGTTATTGGGTATGACCCGACTTGGATCATAATGTACTAGCCACATCAATTAATATGTCTCTTGGGCAGACCGAGTCCAACATTAATGACTATACTAAGGTCCTTTTAGCCTATTAAATCCATATGATTGGCTAAGTAGTCAATGTACTATCATTTCCCATATTAAATTTAGTTTAATATTCAATCACCCCAATTTCTTTTCATTGGAAGGTAAATGGCTATCCTGTTGACCAAAAGTGGTCAACAGGACCAAACATACATGTGAATATATGTCCTTTCAAAGTCAGAGCTATTGACATAGTTTTAAGTGAAGAAATAAGAAACAAGTTGTAATTGCCCCAAATGCATTCAATTTTCAGGTCAGTGGCTATCCTTTGAATCTATAGAGATTTTAGGACCAAACATACACAAGTGTATGTCCTTCCAACTGGGCAAATGACATAATTTTCATCAAGAATAACTACTAGAGACTTTTCCTTTTAAAAATCCTTCTTTTGAGCTTCTTTAAAGCTTGAACTGAATAATCTTATCATATCTCTACACCATTAATCAACTTGCTCATGTTTTTACCAAAATAAAGTGTTTATGCAAAATTCATTTGAAAATTCATTTTATCATTTAATTTTGACATAAGACTCATTTTGACACAAACACTTGTAACATAATCAAATCTTAATCAAACATAACATCATCCAGATAAGTAGACAGTTCTAACATTCAAGGTCTATCCTATGTTAATAACATCAGAAGATTAGATAAAACACATATTCAATAAATTAAGCAGTGATGTCAGATAAGCTTATATTAACAAGTAATTCATAACAAGAACACTCATCTTAACATCACAAATGCACATCAACCGATAAACATGTAAAAAAATCATTTACATAAATCATGTCAAAATGTTTCACTCATAATCAGTTAAAGCACATAGCAGTCAACATATCAAGTAACATAATCAAGCATATTCACTTAACATTCATTAAGTGCACCCTCTAACAATATAATCAGTTAGCACATAGAGGTACACACCCAGGCACACATCCTTAATCAGATCTCATCAGAGTTGATCATTCCCAGGGCTTTCAGAAGAAAGTTGAACCCGGTTCTGTCAAGTGGTTTGGTGAATAGGTCTGTCAAATTATCATTTGTATCAACTCTTTGCATTTCAATCAAACCTTTTTCACTACAATCTCTTATGAAGTGAAGTCTGATTTCAATGTGCTTAGTCTTAGAATGTTTAACTGGATTCTTAATAGTAAAATATGCAACAGTATTATCAATAAGAATAGGGGTGTTCAGAAAATTCAAACCATAGTCCAGCATCTGATTTTGAATCAATAGAACTTGTGCATAGCATGCAGATGCAGCAATGTATTCAGCTTTTGCAGTGGAGATTGAGACAGTAGTCTGCTTTTTGCATTGCCATGACACTAGCCTTTCACCCAAAAATTGACATCCTCCTGAGTTTGACTTTCTGCTCATGTTACAGCCATCATAATCACTGTCTGTGTAGGCAATCAGATCAAAAGATTCATTCTTTGGATACCAAATTCCCAAGTCTGGTCTTCCCTTCAAATATCTAAAAATTCTCTTCACAACATTCGTATGGGAGACCTTTGGATTTGATTGGAATCTTGCACACACACATACAGCAATACTAATATCTGGTCTTGTTGCAGTAAGGTACATCAGGGATCCAATTTTGGCTCTATATTCATGTTCTCCCCCTTTTCATCAGCAATTATCTTTTCTTAGTGTCCATTGGAGTTGAAGCAGTTTTGTACTCATGACAATTGAACTTATTCAAGATGTCCTGCACATATTTGGTTTGGTAAATGAAAATCCCTTCAGCTTTCTGTTGAACTTGCAGTCCAAGAAAGAATTTCATTACCCCTTTAAACTACATGCACATTTGTTCATTTGTAGATTCAAAGATGATGTCATCCACATAAACTTGTAACAGAAGCAAATCTGATCCCTTTCTTTTGTAGAAGAGTGTCTTGTCAATGGCTCCTCTTTGAAACCCATTTTCAAGAAGACGATTTGACTACTCATCATACCAAGCTCTAGGAGCTTGATGCAATCCATATAGGGCTTTATTTAACTTATACACCCAGCTTGGATACAAAGGATCCTCAAAACCTGGAGGTTGAGCAACATACACCTCTTCATCAATCTTTCCATTTAGAAATGCAGACTTAACATCAAGCTGGAACACCTTAATGTTCTTTGAGGCATCATATGCAAGAAAGATCCTGATAGCTTCAAGTCTTGCAACAATTGCAAATACTTCCTCAAAGTATATTCCTTCTTCTTGAAGGCACCCCTGTGCCACATGCATAGCTTTATTCTTAATCACCAAACCCCTCTCATCCTATTTGTTTCTAAAAACCCATTTAGTTCCTATTGCATATCTGTCTATTGGCCTATCAAAAAGATCCCACACATGTAAATCTCTGAACTGTGTCAGTTCCTCCTGCATTGCTTCCACCCAACTATTGTCTTTTAGTGCTTGAGCAATGTTCTTTGGCTCTATTTGGAATAGAAAGCAGGAGCAAAGACAGATGTTTGTAATCTCAGAATGACCTCTTGTGACTCTTTCATGCAAATCTCCAATGATGTTTTTGGAAGGATGATTCTTTTCTACATAAGGAGTTTGAACAATCATATCTGCAGACACATTTGTGTGTAGATTTGATTCATTGAGATCTGGTTCTTCAGTAATCAAATCAGTTTCTTCATCATGAAATTCTGAAGTAGATGCACCATTGTTTTCTAAGTTCAGTCTTTGAAACAGATCTTGAAACCTTGCAGTAGATGCAGCTTCTTCTTCATTTGCTTGGTTACTTGTGTTTCCCTCATTCTGAATTTGATCATTTTGTACTTCTTGATTGTCTTGATTGATCTCAGTATAATCATGTTCTGGACTGTGATTGTTTTCTTGATTATTTTCTTGATCTTGTTCAACAATATCACTTGAGGAATTCTTCACAAAAGTGTATTACTTTTCTTTTCTAGCAACCTTTTTCCACAACTCTTCTAAGTCCAATGATTTCTTCTTTTTCTATTCAGCTACACTGGTCTTATAGAATGAGTCATCAAAGTCTTCAGGATAAATCTTGAAAGACCTTATCTACTTTTCATGATCAAACAGCCATGCTGCACCATCAACTGTATTGAATTGATTCCCATTAATGATGATGTCAGATGATTCTATAACACTCAAATGGTCTTTCACATATACTCTGTATGCTTTTGAATGTGTAGAATATCCAACAAAGAAACAATCTAGAGATTTTGTTTGAAACTTGTTCAAATAATCCCTTGTGTTCAGAAGAAAACATTTACATCCAAAGGGGCTTGAAAAAATTGATATAAGACTTTTTATTGTGGAATATTTCATAAGGAGTTTTGTTATGCCTTTTGTTTACAAGTACTCTGTTCTGAACATAGCAGGCTGTATTTATGGCTTCAGCCCAAAAAGTAACAGGTAAATTGGAATCTGCTAACATGGTTCTTGCAGCTTCAATTAATGTTTTGTTCCTTCTTTCTGTAACACCATTTTGTTCAGGAGTTCTAGGAGCTGAGAATTGTTGAAGTATTCCTTTTTCTGCACAAAACTCTTGCATAACTCCATTTTTGAACTCGGTACCATTGTCACTTCTCATCATTTTAACCTTATTACTCACTTGTTTTCAATCATTGTTACACATCCCTTAATCAATTCAGCAGTCTCATCCTTGGTACTTAGGAAATAAACCCAAGTATATCTTGAATAGTCATCAATGCTAACAAGACAATATCTTTTCTTTACTATACTTGGCACACTCACATGACCAAAGAGATCCATGTGAAGTAATTCAAGTACTTGATCAATTGAATTGATGAGCTTTGTCTTATGAGAATATTTGTGTTGTTTGCCTTTCTGACATGAACTACAATGATCTTCCAATTTGAACTCTCTTGTAGGTAAGCCAATTACATGCTCACCTTTGACAAGTCTATTCATGTTCTTTAAGTTTACATGACAAAGTTTCCTATGCCACAATTTTGACTCATTTTCAGTGGCTTTGGATACAAAACATGCACCTCCCCTTGAAATAGCTTCTTTCATATTCAATGTATATACATTTCCATTTCTTGGTGCCATCATCATAATCATTTTAGGTGGTATTACAAACTCAGGTTTTAGGATGAAACAATGTGAATCACCAAAACTGACTTTGTACCCCTTATCACACATTTGTGATATGCTCAGTAGATTATACTGTAGACCCTCAACATGAAATACATTATCAAATGAAACTTTTTCATTTTTTAAGATTCCCTTTCCAACAATCTTTCCACCATTTTCATCACTTCCAAATGCTACAGGACCTTCAAACTTTTCTTCATAATTGACAAGTGATCTTTGTCACAAGTCATGTGCCTAGAACAACCACTATCCATATACCATATGTCATTCAGAGGAGTGGACTGTTCCTGCACAAAAGAAAGAATTTGATCAGTTAAGTGATGAAGTGCAAGCTGTTTCAGCTTGCAACTCATCTTCTTTAGTTTCAGTGGCAGCTTGGGAAGTGAGTGTTGTTGGTTCAGAATCTTCATGAGTGACTTCTATATCGTCTGAATTGTGTGTCTCATAACCACACTCTCTTGGGGTTTTAACAAATGAGGTTGAGCTTAGACATTCTTCTGATGTAGTGTCACACTCCTTCACCACATAGTCTTACATCAGTAACTGTCTCAACCTTAGTTTCAGCCTTAGGTTTCCAAAGGAATCGTTCAGGTTCAAACCCATGTTTCATTAGAAACTTTTCATCACCAGTAAGTTCAGTTGGTTTCTTTCTAGGAAATACACCTCTGATTCTTGTCTTTTCACTGTTCGGTGATCCTTGAGAACTATCAGATTTGACAGATTGTGTATCCCTTTTTGGAATGATTCTCAAGGGTTAAAAGTTCTTTTTGACATTTCTATCATGCTTAACAGGAGATTTACACCTTTGAGCTTGTTCAACCACATGTTTCTTGGCTTTTACTGATGGCTTCTGGGTTTCTTTCTTCAGATCTTCCTTTTCACAATTTTTTCCTTTTCCCAGACACTCATCATATTTTTGCTTAAACATAACAAGGTCTTGTCCATACTTTGTTTCATTAGGGACATGTAAAGGTTTGAATTTGAGTCTTTCATTACAAGAGTCTGTGTGATGTCCAAACTCATCACACTTCTTGCACCAAACCTTTCCTTTGTATTTCTCATGATCACTTCCCTTTCTGAACCTTTCACTTGGTCTAGGTTCTTTGACAACAATTGTCTTCTGATTTTTTAGACTACCAAAACTGATTGAGAAAGGAACAAAATCCTCAATCTTGATGTCTTGTCTTTCAGTCTTGCTCTTCACAAACACAATTGTTTGCATATTCAGTGGTTCTTCATCTTGACTATCTCCATATCTTGATTGTCTCTTCTCATATTCTTCCATGGTCTCCACTTCTCCAATGTCAAGCACCTCATGATTAGAGAAAACAGGGTAAATTGGGATAAAGTTTTCAACATCTACTTTTTCATTCACCTTTTTTCTTGTTGTTCTGCTTTATCTTTTCCAATACTGCTTTGCTTGGAGGCCTTACATCATTGTAATTTACCTTCTTCTTTTCACATATGTCAAAGGACACGTGCTCTCTCTTAATTCTTTCATTCTGTTTCTTCATTCTTGGTGTGACAGGTGGATATATTGGAAGTTTGTCAATGGATTCTGGTTTCTTGTATTTTCTTCCTCTTTCAGCAGCTTTAATTTCCTCATCAGTGATTTGATCACTCAAATCACTCAAGTCACCTTGATTCAAATCAATTGAATCATAGTCATCCTCAAAGATTTGAACTCCAATTGACTTTTCTTCTTTCATATCTTTCTTTACTACAAATTCTCCTTCTTCATTCACCTCAACATTTTTATACAAATCCACAAATTCTTCTTTGTTTTGAAAAATATCTTTGAATTGTTGTAGATATGCATCTCTTTTATCTTTATCAACTTTTGGCATAAAGGTGTTGTTGAATGGTGGTGGCACTGCCTTGTATTTGTCTTCTTCTTTTACTTGGTTTAGAATACCACAGATGTTTCCAGTGGAAACCAAGTGTTTCAAGAATTCATTGTCAACTTGAAGTTTTGTGTTCTGCACCTTCTTTTCTATAATCATTTTCTTCAACCCTTCTATTTCAGTTGTGTACCTTTTCAGAGCTCTATAACTACTGATACAGTCATCTTGAAGACTCTTCATCCTTTCTTCACTAATCATCTCACTAGCCTCATATCCATCGATAATACCTTGTTTCTTGAAACACTCACTTTCCATCTTGCCTACTTTTACTTTTAACTCATTGATAAGTTCATTTAAATCAATAGTAGGAGCAGAGTGTACCTGGGTTGATGTTCCAGTTTATTTCTCAATTATGGCCATGAATGCCACATTTGCTTTCTTGGTATCATCTGCAATGTCTTCTTCATTATTGCTCCTATCAAAACCACCCTCATGTTGTGTAGTTACAGCAACATTTCCTTGATTTCTGACCTGATTTTGGTTGGCTGGAATAGTGTTCTTTGGAACAGTTTGAAGGTTTTGGTTGTTGTTTCTCTGAAAACCTCGATTCTGAGGCACTCCTTGATTATGATTGTTCAGTTGTGGCTGGAAGTTGTTGAAGTTGGGATTATAGTTGTTGTTGGAATTGTTGTTAAAATTGTTGTTGAAGTTGTTGTTGTTGGTTCTCTGCTGATTCTGTTGACACTGAGGTTGTTGATTTCTTGGTTGGTTTTGAAACTGGTTCATTTGAAAGTTTCTTGGCATGTTACATTCTCTTGCAAAATGACCAGGCTTTTGACTTATCAAAACCAATTCTTTCATTTGGTCCTGATAGGAGTGACCTACCAGTCCTGTTGTATAGCCTCTTGCTTCTAAGAGCCAACATGGCGGCTTGCCACTTCAAATCCATGTCCTCCAAGTCATCAGCATCTATCTGCTCAAGATCATCTTGCATCACACTTGTGTGAATTAAATTCTTTGTAACAAAAGCATTATATGACTCTGTAAATATTGAAAACAAGGCCTGTGTTTCACTGCATTGACCATTTCCACCACTAGTATGAGGTACATGCCCACTTGCCATTGAGTTGCATATTGAACCTTTGCTGGTTTCCAAGATTACTTGTGCTACCACCAACAAAAGATTTTGGAGTATCAGCATTATGCTCAATTGGTTCTTCAATAATGGGAATTTGTTGTTGATTCTTGGTATTCAAATTTCCCATGGGTGCAATCAATGCATTTGAAACATTGAAGCAGGGTCTTTCCTCCTTAATCATCTCATTTTCTATCATATCAATCTCTGCAGCCTGAAGGAAGAACACTACATCATTGAAGTTGTGCTTCTGAAAGATGAATTTGCAAGCAGTGTACCATTCCTTTGGCATTGAGTTGAGCAGCTTGGTATTCAAATCAAAGTCAGTCATGATATAGTCTGTGGTTCTGAGATCATTCACTATTGCAAAGAACCTTTCAAGAATGGACTTCAACCTTTCTCCATCTTTATACTTGAACCTCTCTAATTGTTGTTTCAATCTTTGCTTCTTGATGTTTTTGAGCTCAATGTTTCCCTCAAACATTTCAAGTATTGCATCATACATTGCCTTTGCGGTGGGATGATGTGCAACCTTGGTGAGTATCTCCCAAGACAGACCTAACTTTAACATTTCTAAAGCCTTGTCATCTACTTTTCTCATTCTTTCTCTCACAGCTGCAGTTGCAGCTGGATTTGCACCATCCTCCTCAGTGCCTTGTGGACCTTCCTTGATTGACTTCCACATATCCACACCATTATAGCAAACGGCTGCTTCAAACAAGACTTTCCATTTTGTGAAATTTTCATGTCCATACAGTCTAGGAATCTTGTTAGTAGGCACTTCTTGTTCTTCGTAACCAGACATTTTGAAAAATCAAAATCAATTTCTTAGTAAAAACAGAGTTAAAAAACAATCAGATCTGAAAACCGGTTGTTCAGATCTGATGTGTCTGATGCGATTAGAACAAGATTTATATATAAAAAATAAAGCATTAAATAAAATAAGGAAGAGAAGACACCAAAAGATTGTAGATCTGGAAGAAAAAATGAAGAACAGAGCTGCTGACGTCACATTTCAATGGGACAGTGGTCTGCTTACGTCATCTATCTTCAAATCTTCAATCAGCAACAAGAATCCTTCCAAAATAGTAGCAACAAGCCCTGATACCACTTGTCAGGTCCCCGATTTCAGGTACATCTTACTCAAATCAAGTCATAACTTACACAAATAGATGTGTCGACAAGGGAGTTAATGACGAGTTGCTGTATTTTGAAAGATTACCGTTTGTTAAAGGCAGAATCAATAACAAACGATGTGGTTGCTAAACAATAATCAAAGGTAACTAACACACACAAGATTCACTCAAAAGATTTCCATTCATATAATGTTCATCATACAAAAGGATAATTGATTTAGGGTTTCTTGAAGGGAAAGTTTATCCGTACGATTCTTAGGACAGCCGTCACTTTCTAGAAATATTCTTTCTTATCCGAAAAGTGTAAAGGCTAGAATCCGTAGGAGGCGTGCCCTAAATTATTCTATTTATAGGCATGCCATCCTAAGACAGTTTTCATTCCTTCTAGAAACCCCATACGTAAATACATATTCAAATTACATATTAAGAATTATTCTAAGTGTAAAACAAGTCTTCCGGGTAGGCTTTGTAGCAATATGGCTTTCCGAGTAGACTGTGTGCTCTGCCTTCCATCAGTACTTGGTTACATAGAAGTGTGCTGGGATCAGTTTCCGGGTAGACTTTACTTGAAGAGTATTTTACCAAGTAAAATACTCACTGGGTAGACTTCAATCTTCTTGACTTTGCCAGAATTTTCCTGAGAAACCCTTACGAGCAACCTTGTTCTTTAATGGTCCCTTCAACTCTTTGCTAGAGAATAGATTATTAGCAAAGTGTGCTCGGCAGCACTGTTCCTTGCTTGAGTTGAACCTTGCCCGATGGCACTTAAAGATATTCCATTAAATCATCTAGCCTACCTGGACCCTTTTATTAATGAATACCTTGCCCGGTCTTCCAATCACTTGGCTTCATGAGCTCGGTTAGCCAAAAGCATACTCGGGAGTAAACTTTACTTGGCTATGAAGAACATACTTGCTTGATAAAGTAATCCTTGCCCGGTTTGGCATAAACTAATGAACCTTGCCCGGCAATGCACTAATTTGCAAACCCTGCTCGGATATCCACTAAAGAAGACTTCTTGAAGATAACCTTGCCCGATAGACAAAATATCATGTCCGGCTAAGTAAAAGCTTGCTCGGAGGTCTAAGGTGTGCCCGGATCCATACTTAGCGAATTCTGAGGAGGTTGAGAAGATTCCAATCTTCCATATATCTCACTTAGGTCAAATCTTTAACTCAAATGCATCAAGCTCCTAGAGCTTGGTATGATGAGCTATCAAATCATCTTCTAGAAAATGGTTTTCAAAGAGGAGCCATTGACCAGACACTCTTCTACAAAATAAAGGGATCATACTTGCTTCTGTTATAAGTTAATGTAGATGATGTCATCTTTGGATCTACAAATGAACAAATGTGTATGGAGTTTGAAGGAGTAATGAAATCCAAATACAGCATGAGTTCTATGGGAGAAATGAACTTGTTCCTTGGACTGCAAGTTCAACAGAAAGCTGAAGTGATTTTCATTTACCAAACCAAATATGTGCAGGACATTTTGAATAAGTTCAATTGTCATGAGTACAAAACAGCTTCAACTCCAATGGACACAAAAGAAAAGATGATTGCAGATGAAAAGGGGGAGCCTGTGGATGATCATGAATATAGAGCCAAAATTGGATCCCTGATGTACCTTACTGCAACCAGACCAAATATTATAGATTCCAATCAAATCCAAAAGTTTCCCATATGAATGCTGTGAAGAGAATTTTTAGATATTTGAAGGGAAGACCACAAATAGGAATTTGGTATCCAAAAATCAGTCTTTTGATCATATTGCCTACACAAATAGTGATTATGATGGCTGTAACATGAGCAGAAAGTCAACCTCAGGTGGATGTCAATTTTTGGGTGATAGGCTAGTGTCATGGCAGTGCAAGAAGCAGACCACTGTATCAATCTCAACTGTAGAAGCTAAATACATTGCTGCATCTGCTTGCTATGCAGAAGCTCTATTGATTCGAAACCAGATGCTGGACTATGGTTTGAATTTTTTGAATACCACTATTCTTATTGATAATACTGCTGCATATTTTACTGTTAAGAATCCAGTTCAACAATCTAAGACTAAGCACATTGAAATCAGACATCACTTCATAAGAGATTATAGTGAAAAAGGTTTGATTGAAATGCAAAGAGTTGATACAAGTGATAATTTGGCAGACCTATTCGCCAAACACTTGATAGAACCAGGTTCAATTTTCTTCTGAAAGTCCTGGGAATGATCAACTCTGATGTAATCTGATTAAGGATGTGTGCCTAGTTGTGTACCTTTTTGTGCTCACTGATTATATTGTTAGAGGTTACACATAATGAATGTTATGTGAATATGCTTGATTATGTTAGTTGATATGTTGACTGATATGTGCTTTAACTATATACGAGTGCAAAATTTTGATATTATTGATGTTTTTGCATGTTTATCAGTTGAAGTGTATGTGATGTTAGGATTAGTGTTTTTGTTTTGAATTACTTGTTTGTGTGTACTTATCTGACATCACTGCTTAATAGCTTGATTATGTGTCTTATCTGATCATTTGATGTTATTAGGATAGGCTAGACCTTGAATGTTAGTACTGTCTGCTTGTCTTAATGATGTTATGTTTGATTAAGACCTAATTATGCTACAACTGTTTGTGTCAAAATGAGTCTAATGTCAAAATTAAATGATAAAATGAATTTTCTAATGAATTTTGCATAAATACTTTATTTTGGTCAAAACATGAGCAAGTTGATTAATGGTGTAGAGGTATGATAAGATTATTCAGTTCAAGCTTTATAGAAGCTTAAAAGAAGGATTGTTAAAGAAAAGTCTCAAGTAGTTATGTTTGCTGAAAATTATGTCATTTGCCCAGTTAGATGGACATACACTTGTGTATGTTTGGTCCTATAATCTGTATAGATTTAAAGGATAGCCATTAACCTGAAAACTGAAAGCATTTGGGGCAATTATAACTTGTTTCTGTTCATTCACTTAAAACTATGTCAATAACTCTGACTTTGAAAGGGCATATATTCAAATGTATGTTTGGTCCTGTTGACCACTTTTGGTTAAACATGATAGCCATTTACCTGCCAATGAAGAGAATTTGGTGTGATTGAATATTTAATTGAATTTTAATGGGAAATGATAGTACATTGATTACTTAGCCAATTATATGGATTTAATAGGCTGAAAGGACACTTAGTATAGTCATTAACACGTATGGTTGTTTTCCCATGATGTGTAAAATAAGGTGATATAAACATAATGACTATGTTAATCTTTATGTGGAGATACATAGTTGTCTTTGCATGTCTCAAGATACATCTCTCCAAATGATAGGCAGAAAAGTGATTACCCAGTCATACACAAGCCTGTTGTTATTTGGTCAACCAAAAATGCTTAAGAAAAATTTGAGAAAATATCAAAAACAAGGGGAAGAATGAATAAATCAACCAAAAGTTGATAAGTGTTTTAAATATTTTATTAAACAAGAGGGTTACAACTAGAACTACAAAGATGTTGACTAAATCTGTCTCATCTTGAATGAAAGGCATGTTATTTAACAGTAAGTCCAACGTTCAACCTCTATATATGTTTGAATATCAAAAATACAAAGAGATCCAATAAATTCTATCATACAAAAACAAATTTTTGACCAAATACAGGAGGTTGGAGTCAAATTGGGTTGATATGGGGAAAGCCAAATAAGCTTTGAGAAGATATATGTGGCATAATAGCACAGTGTTGACCATTAATGTATTATGCTACTAAATGAACTTTAATCATATTACCAAAGAGATGAAATTCATGCTAAGTGTAGACCTGCTGTTAACTTATCTATGTTGTCATAATAATGCTGAGAATTAAGTATTGAGAAAGCTACTTAGTTAATATGATCGCATTCTTGAGATCTTTTTAGAAAATAGAAGAAATTGTTTTAAAGAGAAATACAACTGAAATTTGATCTCTAAATGCACCATTTGATCTTAAACTATGATTTTTAATGAGAAATATACTTTGACAAGTGGTTTAAGTCAAAAAGAGTTGCATTTTACCTCAAAAAGGTTGAATAAGTATTTTCGGCTAAGGTTTAATGTTTTTCAACCTTACCGAATAAAAAACAGTTGAATAAGTATTTTCGGGTAAGTTGGATGTTTTATAACCTTTCCGGGCAACCTTAGTCATTTTGGACTAAGTTTATGATTTTCGGGCATTCTTTAAAGTGTTTTACACTTTCCGGGTAGAGTACACTACTGTACTAATTTCCCGAGCAAGCTTGAAGTCTTGGGATGAATATGTGTTTTAGCTAACTTTTAACAAGGATTTCTTGTTCCGGGCAAGCTTTGCATCTTATATGCTGAATGATATACCAAGCAAGCTTTGTGAACTTAGTTTTAGTACACCGAGTAAGCTTTATGATTTGTGTGAATATGTTTTCTTTGAAATTACAAGTGTTTCCGGGCAAACCTTGTTTACCGGGCACACTTTATACTTCGGGCACACTTTGAGTTTTCAAATGTTCCCCTAATATACTTGGGTAATTTCAATCTAACTTTCCAGGTACAGTGTGTGCTATGAATCCCTTTCTAGCATTTTGTACTCTTGAAAGGTTGTCGAGCATGCTTTGCTTCAAAGTATACATGACTAATTATTGTGAATGTTTACTACTACGGGTAAAGTTTGTGATTAACTGTTTTAATGAGCAAGGTAGTTAAATTAGATGTAAATTATTTTGGGCGTCTTAACTGATTCCTAGTAAGGTTGCATGCTTGATGTGTTATACTTAATTAATGTTACTTGTGATTGAGTTCTCAAGAAATCTTGTATTTCTAGTAAGCTTTCTTCATTTTAACTTCTAATTTATACCAACTTATAATCGGGTAAGCTTTGAGTATACCGAGTAGACGTTGCAAAGATTTACTTTTCCGAGTAAGGTTTGCTAAACCTAAATGATAAAGAGTTGTATGTTTTTCAAATGTTTTTAAAATATCATTTTACTGTTTGACAGCTAATAACTCACAAAACGACAAAAAGCATTTAAAACCCACTTTTCAAAAGGTATATAAGAGGGAGTGAGAGACGGTTTACACATTATTTTACCTCTCTCTCTCTCCTTCCACGGATTACTCTAAGTAATATTAAACCGACTCATCGCATTCGATTAATCCTAACCCTAACTTTACCAGCCCACTAATTCCGACTCGTTAAGCAATAATCACTTGTTTTCCGACCACGATTAGATGATTATGGGCTTTGTGTCACACCCCAACCTACGGCGGAAATTCCGGGGCGCGAACTGATTATCACAGCTCTCAAGGTTACTATCATACACAATATAAGTTGCAATATCTATTTAATAATTTCAAATAAAACAAATATTCATTTACATCAATGTTATAAATAAACAATTACATTAAGCATCCAAAAATTAAATTCTTGTATCTTTTCTCTAACATGCATCCTAAGTTGCTTCAAACAATCTTGATAATCACGTCACACGATAACCTGCATATGCGTTGAAAATAATATAGTTTGTCAACACAAGGTTGAGTGAGTAACACACCAGTTTAAATGTACATATACTATATAACAAAAATACGTAGTTGCAACAAGTCATATGAGAATAACTAATTAACCAAATGAGCAAGTATAACTGAGATATCGAGAAGCACAAGGCTAACGACTGGCGTATGATCATACTTGATGTGCAAATTATAAAAGCAAATAGTCACTTACGAACGAAAGCGACAGTCTATAAGCAAATAGTCTCCCCACACTTGAATCAAACCATGTGTCATCAATCATACAATAGCATCTCTGAATCAACCTGAAAGAAAACCAAGAAACAGCCAGCACAAGAAAGCAAGAAACCCAAAAAAATAAAAGTAAACCAAAACATACTACCGGGTTGCCTCCCGGGAAGCGCTAAGTTTACATAAGAGTCTTCAGCCAGACTCTCTCCCGACATTTCAATCAGGAGGCTTTTCTTTTATCCAACCCCGGTCTAACCCGTTTAATTCCACCCGTCCAACAGATTTAAACAAATAGCACATAGTGAAACTAAAGCATTTTAAAACATTCAAACGGGTCAGACCACCAACACTTAAACTTACCCGGACCAAACCTAATACGTGGCATATAATGAGAAAAATGGTTATTTGCGCATTTTAGTGTTGTCGTATAACTCTTAATGTACCATTTTTGAACCCTCAAAACGTGTTGATCCAAGCACTTCCGCTTCCTCTTCTATGGTTTTGTCGATTTTGGTGGCGGTCCACTACCTATTTCCTCCACAGACATCCTAACATTCCTACGACGTGGCGACTCAAGTACCACCATATTTTGATCCTTCTCCTTTACCACTTCCTCTTCTTTTTCGTTTGGTGAACACTTGATCTCCATTGTTGGCTTCCCCATGATTAGTGTTTCTAAATAGATAAGATCACCAACAGGGTCAAATTCTTCATGTTTTTCAAAATCTGGTAAACCCACTAACTCATCACCAAACTTATCTTCCCAAGATGGTGCATGCTCCTCCTCTTCTTCATCTTCCATCTGTTCAAGTGGCTCCACAACGGCATCTTCGCTCAGATCCGTGTAATCAGGTAGCTCCAACTCCATCTCTTCTATCAAGCCCTCATCATCATTATTCCAGCATTCATCATCTGTTTCATAGACGGCTTCCTGCTCCTTGTAAGAAAAACTCTCATATTGAATTCTAGCACTTACCTCGTCTAACCTAGCTTCGATTTCCTCTATCTTACGGAGTCTTTCTCTTTCGATCAACTTATCAATCCTAACTTCCAATTCCTTAATCTTTTGGAATTTTTCACGTTCCAGTTGTTCGACTCTTTCCAACATCATCTCTTTCCAACATCTTCGATATAAAATTATCCTAAACTGACTCGATCTATTAAACATATTAACTAGACTCGATAAAATAAAACACAAACTAAATTATCCTAAATACGACTAGACACGCTTAATCTAAGACACTGACTCACAAGACACACCACAAATCAAGACACAAAAAGACCAACTAATCAATTAAGTTCAATCAAAGCTACTTTCGCTATCGCCTAAGTATCCCCTGCAACGGCGCCAAAAAATTGATGTGCAAAACGGTCTATTAAAAACCTAACCTAACCTAGACACTCTAGTTTTCAATTTATAAATCTGGACTCTCCTAATACTAGACCACTAAACAAGCAAGTGTACCTATCGACTGTAGTAAAGCCTAATGAAGTCCGGATATCGAACCCAAAGGACACTGGCGACACCTAAACTAGACTCTGACCAATAACTTAAATATATAGATTAAATTAATTTTTTGTGTTTTTTTATTATTAAATATAAACTAAATAATACTTGCTCTAAAACTAAAAATTAAACTAAAAACGAAACTTTATATAAATTGGGTTTAACTAATATGCGATAAACGACTACCTGGGTAATGGAATCCTACTAGTTAAAATTAATAGTTAATGAACTTGACTTGGTTGAAAAACAATACCTTAAAAAATATGACACTAGAGACCACTAAAATACACTATATCACCTCCCGGCCTCACCAACGACACTCTAGAACTCTAATGACATGTGAAGCTTATTTTCTAAAGGTTTGGATCACCTCCCGGTCTCACCTTGCCTAATAATATTATAGTACCCCAAAACACGAATCACCTTCCGGTCTCTTCGAATACAATATATATTAATATAAAGAGGGTATTTTAAATTAACTTGAACACAACTTGTATCACAATAATCTTAGGGACCTAGGATAACTCAATCCCGTGCAATTATTACCCAAACTCGCAAAAGACAAAGATGGCACAACACTAAATCACCTTCCGGTCTCTCTAGTGAAAGAAGAATAAAAATATAATAAACTTTTATAATCTACTCCTACGGTTGTTTCGACCAAAAACCGCAAACAAGTTGAAAACCAAAAACCGCTAACAATCACCAAAAAACTATTAAACACAAGTGGAATAAATATTAAAGTAATAAACTAGATTCAATTATTCAACAATACCATGAACAAACCAATTAAAAACTTTACCATAATACTAAATCAACCAACGTCAAATAATAGTTCGTCAAACCATTAATCTAAACTAGTATTCAACCAAAACCTAGGCAGTATAAAAGTTTAACCAATCATAATTATGAATAAAACAAAAACAAAACAAACAAACCGGTTCATCGAACAATAAAATATATATAATTTACCTTCTTGTTGTTCTTGCTTTCTTCCTTGTTTTTCCTTCTTCTTTTCTGTCTCGAATTCCACCACAACACAGGGGCGGATCCCCTGTGATGTTTTTGGACCCCTCTCGTACACAGCAGACAAAAAGAGCCGCCCCTTCAATTAAAACCTTCTTAGTGTCCTTCCGTAAAAACCAATTAATAGTCTACAGACCCCTTTTTCTTGCATTCCAAGATTTCGATATATTCTTTTTTGCTTCAGCCCATGATCCATGTAAATGTAAGAGTCCAATAAATATTTCTGATTAAAGTCCATCTTGTATTTATCCATCACGTTTCTTTTTCTGCCTCAACATTCTACAAGTAGTTAAATAGGACTATTAAATGCAATTTAACTCTCAAGACACAATTTCTTGTAATTTACGTGAGTTCCACTCATAACACAATTTCTTATATCATATTAATTTTCATCATTTAATTCTAAGAATTAACTTTAACATGTTTTTATCTTTTGTACTCTATTAATGAATCATTTTTTTTCTTTGTATAAAATCATTTATAAAGAGTGTCAATATACGTAAAGTTTGTTTTCTTTTAACTCGTTGACTCTTAAAACATTTAAAATGTAAATATAAACAAATTAAGGGTATGATTTATTAAAAACAACCCTAAAGCAACTCAAAAGTGTAGGAAATAATGATAATATTTATACATTATTTAGCCCGTATCAATACTAGACTGAGATTATGTTGGACCTCTCCGAATGCGGAATCATACAAAGCAAATAAGCACATAAACAAGTAAGGTATAAGTTGTTAAAACATAAGACAAAGTTACAGTTTTGAGTATAAGTATATATGAGAAAATATATTTACGCATATGTCCCCAAAAGTGAAAAACAAGTAAAATAGGGGAATGTGGTACTCACCTTAGAGATTAAGAAAGAGACAAGGAATATGTAAGAAAGCAGTAAAAATCTTCGAGATATACCGACGAGAATCCTAATTACAATAATTAAGGAAATAAATATGGATGATATAACGAAGCTATAACTAGAAAGAGGTTTGAGATTAAACGATCGGGCACGTTCTTACGAAGGTTAAATATTACTTAACTTATTATTACTTTAGTTTGTTAAACGTTCATAGAAAATAGTATATTTTAATTATATAAAATTATAATTATAAGTAGATTACTTGAATATATAATATTTATAATTTTTAATAAATTATATAAAGATTTATTGTTAATTTTATAATCAAAGTTTTATAATATTTGTAAGACTTTATAGTTATTATAAAAAGGTTTGTTTCAAATGTTTAAAACTAAATATACGTTTAATCTATTAATATGAATTTTTTTATTCATTGTTTAATAAATATAGTGTAAGTAAAAATTAATAGACAATAAATAATTTATATAAAATAAACCTTTTTTATATAATACTTAATAATTATATAAAATAATTTAAATATATTATGTATTTTAATGTATTAGTGATTATATATATATATACATATATATATATATAACTAAGATTCGAGAAACAACTAGTTTAAATGTCGGTTTTGTTAATATATTGAGTAAATATTGTATTTAAAATATTTGCAGTATAGTTTAAAGAAATGAATTAACAAAATAAGTAAATGATTTATTAACAAAAATTATCTAAAAAACCGTGCCGGGGTGGCTCGAACCCGCGCTCCCAGCCATAACAGTCTCAACCACGCACACCCTACACCAGTTGATCTATCTTGTCAATTGATTAGTAAACACAATGATTTATTATATAAAGCTGCTGTTATTTAGCCCCAATTAATTAATATGAACCCTAAAATCAAATTCCGATTAAGCGATTGTTAATTGATCAGACAGACAAAGGGTTATTGACCAGTGATCAAAGACGAACCAGATGGTGTAAAAAAATTACCTTAACGATTAATTTACGATGATCAATTAACCCGATGTATAGACGCATGAACGTGGGATTAGAACAAGTACTAGAAGGTCTTCACAATTAAATTAACATTGATGGTATTGTTGGCGACGGGCAGAAGATTGTTTCTGCAGGTTTAATTGAAATTTTATAAACGATTATATGTACATCGATTTAGGGTTTAGGGTCGGCTTGATAAACGATTTGCAGATCAAAATTGATTTGTCTTAACATAATAGTCGTGTCGGTTTAGCCATATTAGGTATGTATATAATTGGTTTGATCCAATTTCCAAATTTTATGCCGAGAATTTGGGTCCAAGGTATTCAATTAAAATCGGGTTTAAGGAAAAGGGTATGGGTGAAGAATTTAGATCAGGATACGGGTCTTGGTGACCCGTTTATGCAAATAGGTTATAACAATTTTCCTTTTAGCCCCTTAAGGTTTAAGGATGGGTACAAAAGAGATAAAAGGTCTAGTTAGGGTTGGTTTTGCCAAATATGAAAGTTATAAATATGTAATTAATAATATAATAATAGTTTAATTAACTCGATAGAAGCGATAAAATTTCCCGAGCATCGAAATGGGTCGGGTAACGGATATAAACTATTACGTTGAAAAACCGAGTTGTTACAGTCTCCCCTACTTTAGGGAATTTCCTCCCGAAATTAAAGAATACTAACACCATTAAATTTTGAGGAAAACAAAATTTTAAAATAAAATTTAAAAATTCATAATATTGAACTTTGAATAGTTAAAATAACTCTCCAAATGGAACTCCGATAAAGGCACTTATATATAGGATGTACCAGCAGCGTATCGACCATGCCCTTATCATTTCTACATTTGTACCGTTATCCCAACTAATTTCCATTCTATATTATGACACACTAATCTTGCACATCATGATTTCCATGCGAGGATTTTGATAATTATGTTCCGGACCATAATTATTGTTATCGTCGGATGGTCCACATGATTCGTCCCATCATGTGGATTTACAAAACGTTTGGTTAAAACATGATTTTTGAGTAAACAAAAGTTTTAAGGAGTTTTAATTTAGAACACTAGGAAGTCACCAATGTACAAAAATAATTTCAAAAGTTGCAGTGAATTTTAGTAAAGCAAAAAAATTTTAAGACGACTTGTAAAGATATAACTATTTAAAGATCAAGAAGGGGTAGATTATAAGTAGTTAAGGTTAATGAAGGTAAGAAATAAGATAGAAGTAGACTTTAATAAACAATCTATTAAACAAAAGAGATTTTATTCATAAAATATAAGATAGTTCAAATGGAGAAATAATTCAAAGCCATAAAAAGGCGTTACAATATGTAATTAATAAAAACACAAAATATGGTAAGATAAGATAAGGGAATCAATAGAAGTCTTCGGGGTTTTGAGTAGTTTAATTGGCGTGACTTGAAGTACCATGAGGAATTGCAGGAGTAGGAGCAGTTGAGGTAGATTGATTGGGGTAGCTTGAATAACGTGAGCTTAAACAGTTTGCAAAAAGGTTGTTTGGTGAAAATATGTCTGGTAAACTTGAGCTTGTGGTTGCGAGGTTTGGTGGGTTAGGTAAGGTTAACCTTGTCTGATGGGAGGAGCTTGAGGGACATGAGGTTGATGGGTCTGAGCTTGGTAAGCATGGGTCCGCATTTTGGAGGTGATTTGGGTTTCCACAATGGTAGCAAGCACGGGTATTAGGATCACCGGATTGAGCAAGGGGGTAGGTTGTTGCGGAACAGCTTGTGTAGTAGGCGGAACATGACATGTGTTTGCAAGATGGCCATAACGATTGCATTGGGTGCAGCGACGGCATAGGGATTCAACCGAGTGAGGATAGTTACAAATGGAGCATGACGGAAGAGGACCGAGGTAAGGTTTCTTGTTTGAGGAGACTTGCAGGTAGGTAGGTTTTGTTGTAGTAATGTTCTTACATTTCTTGTTGTGAGGATGAGTGGAGGTAGATGGTTTGTAGACACCAACAAATAAGTTAGTGGGAAAAGTTGAATCGGTTGCACTGATGTTTGAATTTGCGTCACTATCCTAAGGATCGCAGCAGCTATCTCTTTGGCGATACAGGCAGCCATACGGTGGTCGTGAGAATTCGACGATTGATGTTGAGGACGACATTGATTTCTTGAATGAGACATTTTATAGGGACAAAAAATGAGGATTTATAAGACGAAGGATAAACTGAGGACTTATAAGAATACTAAAATGTTTAATTATGTGAAAATAATAATGTTGTCCTAAGAAATGAGGAATTGCGTCATGAGGATTAAAAGTAAAAGTTTATAAGATGAGGGGGTACATAGCGTAAATAGTTGTTAAATGATGTAGTCAATAAGATTAATGTGTGATGACTACATGAGGAGTTAAGTCAGTTTAAAATTTAGATTATTAAATTTACAATAAACTAACGAAATATAAATTGTGAATGTTGGCCTCCCATGAGCTTTCCGTGGCAATTTGAATGGCCCAACGAACTAACGAAAAACAACTGAGTTGGACAGCCCATGAGCGTTACATGGCAATTTGATTGTCCCAACTAATTAACGAATCAATGCAACGAAGTTTGTTGGCCCAATGAGCGTTACTCGTCGTTTTAACCGACCAAACTAAATAACGAACTATCGAAATAAATATGGGTAGTCGGAGAATCTTGTGAATCACCACGTTGATTACTCCAACAAAAATACGAAATCAAGTTAAGAAATGAATAGTAGGAGTGCCCATGGGTTCCATGGATTTTTCACCAAACTAACCATTTAAATAACGGAACACAATAATCGGGAAAACTGAGTTTAGCCACGAATCACCGTGAATTCGGTTAAAATTAACCTAAGGTGTCGGTCATATGGCATTTATGGGTCTCGCTCGGGTCCATAGGGTTGAGTACTATGGTCAGGTTATCACCCAGGTAAGGAATAGCGTCTTACCTTTGGTTCTTGGAACCGTTTTGCCAGTGCCCAACTCACAGTTTCGCTTCCCCTTTCATCTATCACAGGGACATGCCACATAACCTAGCCTTAAGGTGTACGAGTTAAAACAACATGTGAGAATTCTTAAGGAATTTCCCGAAAATAAAAACAATCTACTTTTCGAAAAATTTTCTTTGAATGTTGAGGCATAGCCTCGGAGTTTGTGTGTGTGTGTGCATAACAATACAATAATTAATAAATAAATAATTATCTAATAAAGTTGTAAACAATTTAATTTGAACACATAAAAATAAACAGATAGACACGTATAGGGTTCTTAAACATGTGTCTAAGGCAATTTCTAACAACCTATCTTAAACCTGGCTCTGATACCAATCTGTCACACCCCAACCTACGGCGGAAATGTCGGGGCGCGAAATAATTGTCACAGCTCTCAAGGTTACTATCATGCACAATATAAGTTTCAATATCTATTTAATAATTTCAAATGAAAAAAATATTCATGTACATCAATGTTAGAAATAAACAATTACATTAAGCAGCCAAAATTAAATTCTTTTATCTTTTCTCTAACATGCATCCTAAGTTGCTTCAAACAATCTTGTTAATCACGTCACACGATAACCTGCATATGCGTTGAAAATAATATAGTTTGTCAACACAAGGTTGAGTGAGCAACACACCAGTTTAAATGTACATATAGTATTTAACAAATTAACCAAATGATCAAGTATAACTGAGATGTCGAGAAGCACAAGGCTAACGACTGGCGTATGATCATACTAGACTGCGATTATGTTGGACCTCTCCGAATGCGGAAGCATACAAAGCAAATAAGCAAATAAACAAGTAAGGTATAAGTTGTTAACACATAAGACAAAGTTGCAGTTTTGAGTATAAGTATATATGAGAAAATATATTTACGCATATGTCCCCAAAAGTGAAAAACAAGTAAAATTGGGGAATGTGGTACTCACCTTAGAGATTAAGAAAGAGACAAGGAATATGTAAGAAAGCAGTTCGAGATATACCGACGATAATCCTAATTACAATAATTAAGGAAATAAATATGGATGATATAACGAAGCTATAACTAGAATGAGGTTCGAGATTAGACGATCGGGCGTATTCTTACGAAGGTTAAATATTACTTTAATTTGTCAAACTTTCATAGAAAATAGTATATTTTAATTATATAAAATTATAATTATAAGTAGATTACTTGAATATATAATATTTATAATTTTTAATAAATTATATAAATATTTATTATTAATTTTATAATCAAAGTTTTATAATATGATTTAATTATATAAAATACTTAGAATTCTTAAATAAATATTTAAAACTACAAATACGTTTTATGTATTAATATGCATTTTTTTGATTCATTATTTAATTAAGTTAGTGTAAGTAAAAATTAATAGACAATAAATAATTTATATAAAATAAACCTTTTTTAAAAAATACTTAATAATTATATAAAATAATTTAAATATACTATGTATTAATGATTATATATATGTATATATATATATAACTAAGATTCGAGAAACAACTAGTTTAAATGTCGGTTTTGTTAAAATATTGAGTAAATATTGTATTTAAAATATTGATAGTATAGTTTAAAGAAATGAATTAACAAAATAAGAAAATGATTTATTAACAAAAATTATCTAAAAAACCGGGCTGGGGTGGCTCGAACCCGCGCCCCCAGCCATAACAGTCTCAACTACGCACACCCTACACGAGTTGATCTATCTTGTTAATTGATTAGTAAACACAAATGATTTATTATATAAAGCTGCTGTTATTTAGCCCCAATTAATTAATATGAACCCTAAAATCAAAGTCTGATTAAGCTATTGTTAATTGATCAGAAAGACAAAGGGTTATTGACCAGTAATCAAAGACGAACCAGATGGTCTAAAAAAATTACCTTAACGATTAATTTACGATGATCAATTAACCCGATGTATAGACGCATGAACGTGGGATTAGAACAAGTACTAGCAGGTCTTCACAATCAAATTAACATTCATGGTATTGTTGGCGACGGGCAGTAGATTGTTTTTGCAGGTTTAATTGAAATTTTATAAAAGATTATATGTACATCGATTTAGGGTTTAGGGTCGGCTTGATAAACGATTTGCAGATCAAAATTGATTTGTCTTAACATAATAGTCGTGTCGGTTTAGCCAGATTAAGTATGTATATAATTGGTTTGATCCAATTTTCAAATTTTATGCCGAGAATTTGGGTCCAGGTATTCAAATGAAATCGGGTTTAAAGAAAAGGGTATGGGTGAAGAATTTAGATCAGGATACGGGTCTTGGTGACTCGTTTGTGCAAATGTGTTATAACAATTTTCCTTTTAGCCCTTTAAGGTTTAAGGATGGGTAAAAAAGAGATAAAAGGTCTAGTTAGGGTTGGTTTTGCCAAATATGAAAGTTATAAATATGTAAATAATAATATAATAATAGTTTAATTTACTCGATAGAAGCGATAAAATTTCCCGAGCATCGAAATGGGTCGGGTAACGGATATAAACTATTACGTTGAAAAACCGAGTTGTTACACTTTGATTATGTATTTGATTATAATACTCTGTTTTATGTTCAGGTTATCAATTTGTCAAAGATCATGTTCTTAATGAAATTTATCTCTTTCTTCTTCAAATTTATAACTTGAAATTGCTTAAAGTAATGAACTTTTATGCTAATTTCACTTTGAATATGTTTGATTGTGTTGATTCAGATATGGCAGAAGAAGAATATCAACCAAAATATGTATTTGAACAGAGGCATAATATGTGTACCCTGCTACAAGTCACTCCTGACAATGAGCCGGTGTCAAGGATGATTACTTGGATGTCAAGATCAAATGTGAGCTTTTCTCTCACAGAGTGCCCGGTCATTTATAGAAATCATTCACTCGATTTCTGGCACTCAGCAAGACTGGTTGATGATGTAAATGGTCGAAGAATAGAAGCGACAGTTGCATGATAAGAAATACACATAACTGAAAGATTGATCAGAAGATGCTTGCAGTTACACGATGATGATCATAACCTGATCAATTTCAACACTGATCACCTGATGAGGATCTTTGAACAAACTACGGGCTATCAGGGGATAATACATGATGGACAATTTCAAAAGGGAATGTTCCCTATGATGTACAGATTTTTAATTCATCATGTGATTCAAGGGTTTGCACCAAGGAAAGGATCATGGACTCTGATGAGTCGTGATTTAGCAAATGCCACTGTTGCTATCATATATGATCTACCGTTCATCTTTTCCAAGATGATATATGAAGGAATGGTAGGAAACTTGAAGAAGGCTGAAGTGGATAGATTCTTACAATATCCCAGATTTCTACAGATAATCTTCAACAGGGAGTTACAGGACTTACCCACAATTGGCATAACTCATTTTTTGTGCAGAATCGCAACACATATAGAAGAATTGTAAATCCGGGAAGGGCAAACAGATTTAATCCAAACATCCCATTTGAAATTTTGCCATGGTTATTGAACTATGACTTGGAGATTATGCCAGTTCCTGAGTTGAGCTCAGAGGAGGAAGAAGGGGATGATGTTGAAGGTGATAATGGTGATTCTGATGATAAAGATAATGATGATGATGGAAATGAAGGAGGGGATGGAGTAGCCACGGAAGTTGATGTACTTGATCAAGGGGGAAGCAACCTTTACCAATTGACCAACCAATACCATCACCACCACCCATCTTAAACCAATCAGAACCTGAATCGCCACAACCACAAGAATACACCACTCAATCCCCACCCCAACCCTTAACCTTGAGCCATCAACCTGAATCGCCACAACCACAAACACCACCATCCACTAGCCCAATTCAAACAGATCCATTTATTCCAAGCCCACCCCATACACAATCACCACCCCAACCCATTATCCAAACTAAAACCATAAGCCATGAACAAGATGAACATGAACCCTTTTCTACATCACCACCTACAACCCCACATACTGATACAGACCTTTTTCAAAGAAACTTGGATTTGATGTTAGAGAATGTAAGACTGAAGAAAATAACGGAAGAAGTAACAAATGAGAATGTGGTGTTGCTAGATCAGTTGGTCCGGGCAAAATTGAGAATTCAAACCCTGGAGCAGGAGGTTGAGAAGACCTCAGCTGCCCCAAGACATGGGGGATAATGAAAATATACCAACTGATGCTATGGTGAGTGTGGAAACAGAAATGGATACAGGTGCAGAGACTGTTAATGGTTTGAAATGTACGCTGAATGTTTATGATGATGATGAGGATAGTGAAGAGAGGTTAGTAGAGGATGTTGATTTTGAAGCAGATTCTTCTGATAAAGGAGTACAAAATTATGATGTGAATGATGAAGTAATGAAAGTGATATGGAGTGAGAAGGATGAAAAAGTGAGACATGATAAGGAGAATGTAAATGAAACTGAAATGATAATCAATGAAGAAAATGTGGTTCTTACTGATGAAGCAACTGATGTCTTAACTGACATTCAAACTGAAGAACAAACTGATGTAATGAATGAAGAAGATGCTGCTACTGAGGAGTTGATACTAACTGGATCTGAACAACATGAAAGCTCCAAGAGGGTAGAGCATGATCCAGAATTAGAGGCACTTGAAAAGGAGATTGATGATTATCAACAATCTAAAGATGATGAAGATGTGCAGAAAAGAATAGATAAAGGAAAGGCAAAGGTCACTGAAGAAGAGCCTGTTAAGGCTAATCCTGTGAAAGACATTCTGTTTAGAGATGATGTAGAAGCTTCTGCTGCTTCTAGGAGAAAACTTGAATAAACTATGAGAGAAACAAGGGAGAGGAAAATTTTGGCCCAAACCTTGACTCCTGAAGAATTGGCAGAGCAGGAAGCACTGATCACTCAAGCCAATGTGTCCAAAATGATAAATGAAGATGAGGCTGAGGATCAGTTGTTATTGAAGCCCTGATTAAACTGAAAAGAGTTGAGGAAATAGACAATTCTTTGGCTATGGTGGTCAGTATGTTTCAACCAGAAAAGAAGTCAACTGAAACTGCTGAACTAACCAATATGAATACAGAGATGATGGTTGAAGAGGAAATTGGTGAGTCTATTGCTTCAATGGCTGCCAAGAAATGGTCTTAACAAATAACAGAGGATATCAGGAAAAACCCAACTGATAGCTGGCCAGAAAGGGAACATGTGACTCAATCTCATGAAACACTACAACAAAAGAAAGAAAGACTTTCTAATCTATATGAACAATTTGCAGACAAATTCAACAGGTTTGCTAAGACCTATATGAGAAGAAAGAGGGCACATGAACAGTCTGAAAATGAAAGACCTGAGAAGAAAGGAAAATGGGATGAAAAGAACAAGTGTTATGTGGAAACTCCTGATGATGAAGATAGTCCAATCAGAGCAGTTCCATTACAAACTTTGCAACCATGTGAAAAGATCCCAGGTGTTCCTGATGTTCCTGTTGCATGTGATCCAAAAACAGAACATCCAGCCTCTGATGATCCCAAGATTGATGCAGTAAATTAATAAAAAGAGGAGGAGGATGAGTCTGATGAATGTAATAATAATGATAACAATGATGGAAAAGGTGCTGAAGCTTCCAGTGTTGTGTCCCCACAAGTCATAATGACTGATGAGCAAAGGGTAAACATTGAGCTGAGTATGATGGAAGCTAAAAAGAAACATCAATTGGTTATGAAACTAAGAACCTTTGGTATAAGTTTTAAACTTTGGCTGATTTAGATGACAATCAGTTGCAAAAGAGACTGGACAAGGAGAGATATGTAATCAAGAAAAAGATGCAACAAAAGAATAGAGATAGCCAGAAATACAGAGAATATATAAGAAAATATGGCTATTCAGAAAAAGACTTAACACACTTCAAGATTGACAAGCTTCAAGATCTCTATAATAGTGAAAAGGAAAAAGTAATAGAAAAATTTGTCAACGAAAATGAAGAGGCTGAAAAGATTGAAGCTTTGAAAAAGAAGTATGGAGGAATGTGTGGATACTTATTGGAGAAAGGGTTGAAGCCTGAGATAGTCGAAAATCTATCAAGAGAAACAGTGTTGGGTCAATACAACAAACTCATAATAAAAGAAAAATTGAAGAGATTACAACCTGAGCCCTCCACTAAGCAGTCTGAAAGACTTGGTGAACCTCCAGCAAAGAAGAGAAGAATCAGAACATTAAGGGAAAAACTAAAAGAGCAATCTGAAAAGAAAGGAGAAGATTTCCCAATCCCAGTGGAAGTCAAAACAGAGCCTATTGATGAACCCATGGTTCTATGGGAAAATGATGAAATGATAGACATCTTGAGAGGGGTAATGACTACTCAGAAAGGGATGGATGTTGAAGCCTTTAATGCACTAACTAAAGAAGAATTGAAAGAAATGTTCTATATGCAAAAGGTTGAGTGGGAGAAGGTATTGTTGCAGGGGCCAAATCCAAGAAGTTTTATTAGAGGAAGATTTGTACATGCTGGTCTACTGCGTGATGAGGCAATTGATGAAATGATTGCAAGATTATATAGTGAAGGAGGTGAAAGATTGGATGAATTAGTCAATCTTCCTGCTAAAATGATTGTGAGTTGGTACAAGAAAAGATTTGAAGTAGAGGGGCCTAGTCAACCCATGATGGCCACACAAACAAGACCATCTACATCAAGACAACAACCAACAACTCACAGAAGGGAATCAAGTGGAGCTGAACTGCAAAGAACAATAAGATCACAATCAAATGTGGATCTACCCAGAAGACTCTACTATGATTCAATATCTCAATCTCTGAAAGTAGTAATGGAAAGTAGACAACTAAGGGACATAATTCTGAGAGATGACTTTGCTGATTTCACACAAGAACAGTTGGAGAAGATGGCCGAGCTTGACCTTTTTGACTATCATGACACAAGCAAAATGGCATGGAGACAACAAAATAAACTCTCCAAGTTTTTGAAAGATGAGGCTGACAAAGGTTTTACATTTTTAAAAGAGAAGAAGAGCTGGAAAGTGACAAAGAGGATCAAATCAAGAAGGGCTGATAGGTTGAAAAAGATAGCCAAAGCTGAACTGTACTATCAGATGAATGCAAAGGACAAGAATCCTCTGTCAAACATGAATACTTGCATAAGTCTGGAAAGAAGAATGACAAGACCAAATTACACTGTGCAGAAGAATGGTATAATACAAGGAAAACACAGGCCATTATGTTCTAAGTAACTCAGATGGAGTAGCTTTGGCAGTAATAAGAAGAGATAAAGACTTGACTTACCTGCACTATGATGACTTAATGGATATTAGGGATTTGGTCATTCCAGAAAGTCACACTCACTACCATATCCTTGATATTTTCAAGAAGAGAGCAGCAACAGTCATGGTGAATAGAAGACAAGCCTACTATGATGCAAGAAGAAAATGAACATTCGTATAGGCTTTGTTTTGTAATGTCTAAGGACAACATTTGAATATGTAAATTATTTGATTTTATTATAAATATGTATTTTGACTAAGTGTATGTAACCATAGAGATGTTTTGGGATAACTGAGGTGTTCCAATCTAGGGGGAGATTGTTGAGTCAAAGATTTGACCTGGGGGGGAGATTGTTGAGTCAAAGATTTGACCTAAGAGAGATATATGGAAGATTGGAATCTTCTCAACCTCATCAGAATTCGCTAAGTATGGATCTGGGCACACCTTAGACATCCGAGCAAGGTTTTACTTAGCCGAGTATGATATTTTGTCAATTGGGCAAGGTTATATTCTAGAATTCCTTTTTAGTGGATATCCGGGTAGGGTTCGCAAATTAGTGTATTACCGGGTAAGGTTTACTAGTTTGTACATACCCGAGCAAGGATCACTTTATCAAGCAAGTCTGTTCTTCACAGCCGAGTAAGGTTTACTCCCGAGTAAGCTTTTGGCTGACCAAGCTCATGAAGCCAAGTGATTGGAAGACCGGGCAAGGTATTCTTTAATAATACAATGGTCCAAGTAAGCTTGATGTTTAATGAATTATCTTAAGTAACATCGGGCAAGGTTCAACTCAAGTAAGGAACAATGCTACCGGGCACACTTTGCTAATAAGCTATTCTCTAGTAAAGAGTTGAAGGGACCATTGAAGAACAAGGTTGCTCGTAAGGGTTTGTCGGGCAAAGTTTGATAAAGTCAAGAAGATTGAAGTCTACCCGGTGAGTATTTTACTTGGTAAAATACTCTTTAAGTAAGGTCTACCCGGAAACTGATCCCGGGCACACCTCTATGTTACCAAATACTGAAGGAAGGCAGAGCACACAGTCTACTCGGAAAGTTTATACTGCTACAAAGCCTACCCGGAAGACTTGTTTTACACTTAGAATAATTTTGAATATGTTTTTGCATTTAGGGTTTCTAGAAGGAATGACAGCTGTAAAGGAGGTGTCAGGCCTATAAAAGGAATAACTTAGGGCACGCCTCCTGAGGACAGATTCAGGCAATCATACTTTTAGGATAAGAAGGATTATTTCTGAGTCTGACAACCGTCCTAGCAATCATACGGATAAACTTTCCCTTCAAGAAACCCTAAATCGATTATCATTAGTATGATGAACATTATATGAATGGAAATCTTTTTAGTGAATCTTGTGTGGGTTAGTTACCTTTGATTATTGTTTAGAAACTACCCTGTTTGTTATTGATTCCGCCTTTAACAAACGGTAATCTTTCTAAATATAGCAACCCGTCATTAACTCCCGTGTCAACACATTTATTTGTGTGAGTTATGACTTGATTTGTGTAACATCTACCAGAAATCGGGGAGCTGACATTTTTGACTATCCCTGTTTTTCTGTTGCATTTGTGTCTTGATAATATCCCTCTCTCTATCCAATTTTCTTTGTAGCTCATCATTAGTTAGAGAGGCTAGATCTTCACACTTGAATCCATGAGTCATCAGCTTTATTACCAGAGAATTTTTCTTTTTAGCATCTATCAAGCTTTGTTGTATGTTTGCCCTTTGATCATTTGTCATTGTTACTTGTGGGGACACAACATCAACATTTTCAGCCATTTTACCCTGATCATCATCATCATCATCATCAGATGTATCATTCTTCTCTGTTGATTCATTCACAGCATCAATCTTTGGTTCATTTGGATTTGGAACATCTGCAACTAGAATATTTGGAACACCTTGAACTACTTCCTCTGGCCTCAATATTTGGAGAGGAACTAGCCTAATAGGGCTCTCTTGATCATGAGGTGTTTCAATAAAATATTGGTTCTTATCATCCCACTTGCCTCTTTTTACAGATTTTTCTCTTTCAGGTTGTTCATGTGCTTTCCTCTTTCTTGAATATATCTTTTCAAACATGTTCACATTTTCATGGATTTTTGAGGCCTTTGCCATCATCTCTTCAAAAGTGTCTCCAGTTTGCCTCTCAGATTCCTTTTGAGTTTCTTTTTTCAGCTTGGCCTTTGGATCGACTAAGCATGCTTACCACTATAGCAAGATAATTATTCACTTCTTCAGCCTTTTCAGATGTATCGAAGTTTCAATCACTACTTTATCATCAACCACTTATTCAGTAAATACTTTGGTAATATTGGCTTGATCAAGTAGATTCCCCTGCTCTGCCAATTCTTCAGCTGATAGGGTTTGGGAATGTGCTCCCTCTCCCTTGCCTCTTGTAAAATTTTCTCTAGCCTTTTGGCAGCAACAGTGCTTTCATCTTCCTCCCCTTCTTCATCACTTGCTTTTTCAGGCTCATTCTCCTCCTCCTCATTGACTATAGATTTCCCTTTATCAAGTCTTCTTTTAATTCCTCTTCTTTTTCAGGTGGAAACTCATCAATATCTCTGTCCAAATTATCCATCTCATCATCATGCTCTACCCTCTTAGAGCTTCTTTGATCAGTTTCAGATTCTGTGAGTACTAGCTCCTCAGTAGCAGCATCTTCATCTAACACAACATCAGTCAGCACATAAGTTGCAGTTAAAACATCTATTGCAACATCAGTTTGAATATCAGTAGCAACATCAGTAGTACCTACATTAGGAACAATCACATTTTAAGCTTCATCCTCCTCCATACCCTTCTTATTTCTCAACACATCATCATCAACTTCAACAGTGTTTAAAACTTCATTATTGACATCATAATTTTTTTCTTCACCCACAGATTTATCAGCTTCATATTCATCCTCAAATATCATCCTTCGACCACTGTCCACATCATCACTTTCATCATAAGCGTTCAAGATACAAGTCAAACCATCATTATTTACATTCTCCACAATCACCTCCTTATCAGCTTCAATTGCCATATCATGTGAAACGTTCTCCCCCTGTTTTAGGGCAGCTAAGGTCTTCTCAACCTCCTGCACTAGGGTTTGAATTCTTGAATGGGCTACGGCCAACTGAGCTTTCAACTCCTCATTCTCTTTTCTCAACTTATCATTTTCATTTCTCAATTTCACAGCTTCAATTATCAAATTAAAGTTTCTCTAGTAAAGATTGTAAATATGGGGAGGTGTAGTAGGTGGTGTCATGTTAAATAGTTCTGGTAAAGGATTTGTGGTTTGAGTATGGGGTGGGGATGTAAATGTATGTAGATGTATGGGTAGAGGTTCTTGAATATAAGGTTCATGGTAGGCTCAGGTTGTATAATATGTTCAGTTAAAGGTTGGGTTGTGGGTTGAGGTGGGATTTGGGTTCGGGTTGGCTTAGGGTTAAGTTATGTGTTTGAGTGGGTGTGGATTGAGCGGGTTGGTCATTTGGTGGTGGAGAGAAAGGTGGTGTTTGATGTGGGGTTTGGTAAGTTTGGTCATATGGTGATGGTGGGTATGGTGGTGTTTGTGGTGGTGTGGCTACGGGTGTGGTTGGTGGTGTTGGTATGGTTTGGTACTCCCCCTGAGGCTGTACTATTTCATCAAAATTAGCATCACCTACTTCTTCATTACCATCATCATCATTATCATTATCATCATTATCATCATCACCTTAACCCTCATCATTATCTTCATCCTCACTTTCACCATCATCCTCATCCTCATCTTAGATCAACTCAAGAAAAGAAACAACTTCAAAACCTTCAATCAATAGCCATGGTGCAATGTCAAACACCTCTTCAGGATTAAACCTGCTTGTACTAGCCAAATTTTCAATTTTCCTGTAGGTATCTGGATTTTGCAACACATGGGTTGTTCCATGAGTAGGAAATCCCTCCAGCTCTTGGATGATATAAGCTGTAGGAACCTGGGATAGGCCAAAAGTTTCTTCTTGTTTGACTTTTTTATGTTGCTCACCATTCCTTCAAAGATCATTTTGGAGAAATTGAATGGTTGATTAAGTAATACAGCAACAATGGCATTGGCCAGATCCCGACTCATAAGAGTCCATGAGCCCTTTCTTGGAGCGAAGCCATGAATGATATGGTGTATCTTAAACTTGTATATATTGGGGAACATTCCCTTCTGGAATTGTCCTTCATGTACAGTCCCCTGATAACCCATTGTTTGAACAAACACCTTGAGTAGATATTATGTTGTAAGGTGAATAGGGTTCGGATTATCATCATTCAACTGTAAACATCTTCGTATCACAGCTTCATTTATTTGTATCTCCTGATTAGCAATTGTGGCATCTATCCTTCTCCCATTTACATCATTATAAAACCTCACTGACCTCCAAAAATCGAGCGAGTGATTCCTGTATATCCCCGGGGACTCCGTCAAAGCGACACGGATATTTGACCTTTGTAACCATCTGATCATCGGAGCAACTTCTTCATTTTCCAGAGTGATTTGTAACAGAGCGCACATATTATGCTTATGCTCAAAAGGATAGGTCGGTTGATCATCATCTGCCATATCTGAAAACATAAACAAACACATTCAAAGTAGAAATTAGACCTAAAGTTCACAGCATTAAGTAATTTCAAGTTATAATTTTGAAGAAGAAAGAAAGAAATATCATTAAGAACCAGATCTTCGACAAGTTTATAACCTACACAAGAAACAGAGACTTAGTAATCGTAAGTAATCAAAGCCCATTATCATGTAATCGTGGTCGGAAAACATTTATTCAAAGCTTACCGAGTTTGATTGAAAGGGCTGACAAATTAGGGTTAGGATTATGATGAATGCGATACGTCGGTTTAGGTTTTCTGAGAGCAATCAGTGGAAGGAGAGATAGAGGAAAAATAATATTGAAAAACTTCTCTCACTCCCTCTTATATACCTTTTTAAAGTGGGTTTTAAATGCTTTTTGTCGTTTAGTGAGTTAATAGCTGTCATACAGTAACCTTATCCATTAAAAGTTTTAACACTTAAAAACACCTTACTCTATAAAGTTCGTTTAGCAAAGTGTGCTAGGTATATTCCACTTTCATAAAGCTTGCTTGTTTTAGATGTATTAGAAATGAGTACAAGTAAAATAAATGAAGCTTACTCGAAATACAAGATTGCTCGGGAAATAAATCACAAGACTAATAACCAAGTATAACTCAACAAGTAGGCAACCTTGCTAAGAATCAATTAAGAATCCCAAAATAATATCTTAACACATTCCAGAATATTAACCTTGCTCGACTGACGTAACACAAACCGTAGCCGAAAATGCATTAACAGTTAGAAAATGATCATTCAAGTAGACTGTTACACAAAGTGTGTTCGAGACATTGTTCAACAAGCAAAGTGTGCTAGGTTTGAGTTCTAGACAGAAAGTGTACTCGAAAAGCAAAAGTAAGAAATTAGCAAGTTTGTTGAGAGAACACTTGAAAATTTCAAAGTGTGCTCGAAACATAAAGTGTGCCCGGAAAACAAAGTTTTCCCGAAAACACTTATTCACAATAAACACACTCAAAGTCACAAAGCTTGCTAAAATAAATTCAAATAGTCAATCACAAAAGTGTGCTAGATAGTCTTAAAAACATTAAAGCTTGCTGGAAGTGACATTCATTCACAAAGCTTGCTCAACTGACTAACCTTATAACATTTAAGTTTGCTAAAGTTTAAAGATCACAAAGCTTTCTAGTGAATAGTAACATATCAAATAGCTTGCTAATAAACAGTTGTATTTCTAAAACAAATTGGTAAGGTCTGCTAAGCAATACAAACTAATTAAAAGCATACTAGAATCATCATACTCAACATTTAAGATGCAAAGCTTGCTAGAAACAAGTCAAACATGTTATTAAATAGTTAAGTGTGCTAGAAAAACTTGAACTTGCTGAAGCTTGCTAGAAAACATATTCAATTGTAATCATATATCAAGCCTGCTCGGAAGAGAAAAATTTCCGATAAAAAGACAATCTCTACCCAAAAAGTATAAGAACTTCAAAGTATGCTCGATATGGGTAAACTTAGATAAAAACATCTAAGTATGCTCGGAAAAGTTGTAAACCATCAATCCTTACCCGAAAATACATATTCAACCTGTTTGAATGTAAAATGCAACTCTTTTTGAGTTAAACCAATTATCAAACATATTTCTCATTAAAGATCATTGTTTAAGAGAAAATGGTGCATTTAGAGATCAAATTCAGTCATATTTCCTTTCAAAACAATTTGTTTCCTTTTCTGAAAAGATCTCAAGGATGGGATCATATTGACTAAGCAGCTTTCTCAATACTTCATTCTCAACATTATTATGACAGTATAGACAGGTTAACAGCAGGTCTGAACTTAGCATGACTTTCATTTTTTTGGTGATATGATTAAGGTTCAATTAAGAAGCATAATTCAGAAATGGTCAACACTGTGCTATGATGCCTCACATTTCTTCACAAAGCTTATTTGGCTTTCCCTATATCACCCCAATTTGACTTCAACCTCCTGATATTTGGACAAAATTTTGTTTGTGTATGACCGAACTTATTGAATATTTTTGTATTTTTGATTTCAAACTTATAGAGGTTGAACAGTGGACTTAAATGCCATCCGGACTTTCATGCCTTTCATTCAAGATGAGACAGATTATGTCAACATCTCTGTAGTTCTAGTTAGAACCTTCTTTGTTTGATAAAATATTTAAAAACACTTATAAACTTTTGGTTGATTTATTCTTATTTTTGACATTTTCTCGATTTTTCTCAAGTTTGTTCTTTGTCATATATAAAGATGTTTCATTTTTGGGTTGACCAAATAACAACAGGCTCGTGTATGACTGGGTAATAACTTTTATGCCTATTATTTGGAGAGATTTATCTTGAGACATGCAAAGACAACTATGTATCTCCACATAAAGATTAGCATTTTCATTTTTTTATATCACCTTAGATTTTACACATCATGAGAAAGCAACCATACATGTTAATAACTGTACTAAGTGTCTTTTTACCCTATTAAATCCATATGATTGGCTAAGTAGTAAATGTACTATCATTTCCCAATTTAACAGATTCAATCACCCCAAGTACTTTCAGCTTCCAGGTTAAGGCTATCCAGTTTGTCTACAGGTAAACAGCAGGACCAAACACACACATAAGTGTATGTCCTTTTGGCTTAGAGTCGATGTCATAATTGTAAGTGAAAGAATAAGTTACAATTGCCCCAAATGCTTTCATACTTTGGACTAATGGCTATCCTTTTAAATCTACAAGTAGATGATATGACCAAACATATACAAGTATATGCTCCTTAGACATGGGAAAATGACATAATTTTCAGCAAAAGTAATTCTTTTGAGACTTTCCATTGAAAATCCTTTTAAGCTTCTTTCAAGTTTGAACTGAATAGACTTATCATATCTCTACACCATAAACAACTTGTTCATGTTTTGATCAAAATTTTGTGAATATGAAAAATTCGTTTGAAAATTCATTTGGACATTTAATTTTGACATAATGACACTTTTTTTTGACACAAACAGTTGTAACATATTGAAATTTTAATCATCAATGATATTATCACAACATGCAGACATTTCTATGATGCATAGTCTAGCCTATCCTAATAACATCATCTGATAAGATAGCATACATAATCAAACATTTAATAAAGGTATCAGATAAGTATGCATAGTCAGGTATTTCATTTCAGAATCACTTATTTTGACATCACACACATATTAATTGATAAACAAGCATAAGCATCCAAGATACCTAAATTTTCACAGATAATCATTTAAGCATATATCAGTCAACATGAAAAGTATCATATTCAAAACACATTCACACAGCATTCACAAAGACTTTGAAAAGATAGTCAGTTTGCATAACAAGCACACATCATTAATCAAACTTCATTGGAGTTGATCATTCCCAGGGCTTTCAGAAGAAAGTTGAACCTGGTTTTATAAAGTGGTTTTGTGAATAGGTCAGCCAAATTGTCACTTGTGTCAACTCTTTTTACCTCAATTAAACCTTTTTCACTACAATCTCTTATGAAGTAATGTCTGATTTCAATGTGCTTAGTCTTGGAATGTTGCACAAGATTCTTAACAATAAAAGATGCAGCAGTATTATCAATGTAAATAGGGGTGTTTAAGAAATTCAGACCATAATCCAGCATTTGATTCTGAATCCAGAGGACTTGTGCACAGCAGGCAGATGCAGCATTGTATTCAACTTCTGCAGTTGCCATGACACCAATCTGTCACCCAAAAATTGACATCCTTCTGAAGTTGACTGCCTGCTCATATTGCAGCCATCATAGTCACTATCTGTGTAGGCGGTAAGATCAAATGACTGGTTCTTTGGATACCAAATTCCCAAATCAGGTCTACCATTCAAATATCTAAAGATCCTCTTGACTGCATTCATATGAGAGACCTTAGGACTTGACTGGAATCTTGCATAGACACATACTGCAAACATGATATCAGGCCTTGAGGCTGTCAAATACATTAGTGATCCAATTTTGGCTCTGTATTCATGCTCCTCCACTGGCTCCCCCTTTTCATCAGCTACCATCTTTTCATTTGAATCCATTGGAGTTGATGTTGTCTTCAGATCATTACACTTGAATGCATCTAGTATGTCCTGCACATACTTAGACTGGTTGATGAAAATCCCATCAGCCTTCTGCTGAACTTGCAATCCAAGGAAGAAGTTCATTTCTCCCATTGAGCTCATACTGTACTTGGATTACATTACCTCTTCAAACTCCATACACATATGTTCATTGGTTGACCAAAAAATAAGGTCTTCCACATAAACTTGTAACAATAACAAATTTCTTCTTTTCTTTTTGTAAAAGAGGGTCTTGTCAATAGCTCCCCTTTGGAAACCATTTTCAAGTAGGTGATTTGACAGTTCATTATACCAAGCTCTAGGAGCCTGATGAAGTCCATACAGGGCTTTGTTTAGCTTGTACACCATGTTCGGATAAATAGGGTCCACAAAACCTTATGGCTGAGAAACATACACCTCCTCTTCTATCTTTCCATTTAAGAATGCAGATTTGACATCAAGTTAGAATACCCTTATATTATTTGGGGCAGCATAAGCTAGGAAAATTCTTATAGCTTCAAGTCTTGCAACTGGTGCAAAGACTTCCTCAAAGTCAATCCCTTCTTCTTGTAGGCATCCCAAAGCTACAAGTCTAGCTTTGTTGGTAATCACAATTCCCCTTTCATCCCTTTTATTTATGAAAACCCATTTGGTTCCAATTGCATATCTGTTTCTTAGCCTATCTACTAGTTCCCAAACTTGTAGATCTCTGAATTGAGCCAACTCCTCTTGCATTGCTTCTACCAAAATGTTGTCCTTTATTGCTTGAACAATGTTCTTTGGTTATATTTGGGGATAGAAAGCAAGAGTACAAACAAATGTTTGTTGATTCATAATGACTTCTTGTAACTCTTTCATATATATTTCCAATGAAGTTCTCAGAAGGATGATTCTTTTCAACATAAGGGGTTTGAACTATCATATCTGTAAACATAGTAGTGTCAAGATTTGATTCATTGAAATCTAGTTCTTCAATGATCAAATCAGTTGTTGCATTATCAACTTCAGGTGCTTCCTCATTGTTCTATCCTGAGGTAGATGCACCATTGTTTCCTAAATTCAATCTTTCAAACAAATCTTCAAAACCTTGCTCCTGGAGCAGTTGCTTCTTCATCAGTTTGGTTTCTTGGATCTTCTCTATATTGAACATGATCATCTTGCACTTCTTGATTGTCTTGATTATTATCTGCTTGATCTTGTTCTTGACTTTGATTGTTCTCTTGTTCAATGTCATGAACTTGCTCAATATTTGCACTTGAAGGATCCTTTATTGTATATTCCCTTTATTTACTTGCAACCTTTTTCCACAACTTTTCCAAATCCAATGTTTTCTGGTTTGTCTCTTCAATCACACTGGTTTTGTAAAATGATTTATCAAAATCTTCAGTATTGATCTTGAAAGACTTGATCAATTTCTCTAAATCAAACAGCCATGCTGCTCCATCAACTATGTTGAATTGATTTTCATTGAAGACTACATCTGATGACTCAACTACAACCAAATGATCTTTCACATATACTCTACAGGCCTTTGAGTGTGTAGAGTAGCCAACAAAGAAACAGGCTAAGGATTTTGCTTGAATTTGTTCAAGTAATCCTTGGTGTTCAGAAGAGAACATTTTCATCCAAAAGCTTTGAAAAACCTGATGTAGGGCTTTCTTTTATAGAAGATTTCATAAGGGGTCTTGTTGTGACTTTTGTTGATTAGTACCCTGTTCTGAACGTAGCAGGCTGTGTTAAAGGCTTCTGCCTAAAAGGTGACAGGCAGATTAGCATCAGCTAGCATGGTTCTTGCTGCCTCAATGAGTGTTATGTTTCCCCTCTTAGCAACACCATTCGGCTCAGGAGTTCTAAGAGTTGAGAATTGCTGAAGTATTCCTTTGTTGTTGCAAAATTCTTCAATAACTCCATTTTTGAACTCGGTACCATTGTCACTTCTCATCACTTTAATCCTTTTATTCAGTTTATTCTCAATCTTGTTTACACGGTTCATAATTAACTCAGCAGCCTCATCCTTTGTACTTCGGAAATAAACACATGTATATCTTGAGAAATCATCAATGATCACAAGATAGTCCTTTTCTTCCCAATACTTGGTACACTCACAGGACCAAAGAGATCCATGTGAAGCATTTTCAAGAACTTGATCAATTGAGTTGATGAATTTAGTCTTGTGGGAAGACTTGTGCTGCTTTCCCTTTTGACATGAGATAAAATTGTCATCCAATTTTAACTCTCTAGTAGGTATGCCAATGACATGCCCACGTTTGACTAGTTTGTTCATATTCTTGAGAATGACATGACACAACTTTCTATGCCACAATTTTGACTCATTTTCAGAGGCTTTAGATACAAAACATGTACCACCCCTTGAAACAACATTCTCCATGTTAAGTTCATATAAATTTCCATTTCTTGGGGCCATCATCATGATCATCTCAGGTGGAATAACATATTCAGGTCTTAAGATGAAACAGTGTGAGTCATCAAAACCAACTTTATAACCCTTATCACACATCTGGGATATGCTCTAAAGATTATATTGAAGTCCTTCAACACTGAAAACATTGTCAAATGTGACTTTACCATTTGTCAAGATACTCTTTCCAATATTTACCTCCATTCTCATCACTCCCAAATGCCGTTGGTCCTTCAAACTTCTCTTCATAGTTAACAAGTGACCTTTTGTCACAAGTCACTATCCAAATGCCATACTTCATTCAGTGTAGCGGACTTTTTCTGCACATTAAAAGAGAGTGATTAGTTAGATGATGAAGTGCAAGCTATCCTAACTTGCAAATCATCAGATTCATTTTCAGTAGCAGCATTAGGTGTGAGTGTTATGGGTTCAGGATCTTCATGGGTAATTTCAATGTTATCTGAAATATATGTCTCATATCCACATTCCCTTGGAGTTTTCACAAATGAAATTGTGCTTTGGAAGTCAACCACTGCACTGTCACATTCTTTAACAACATAGTCCTTCTTGCTTGAATAATCTCTTACGTCAACTATCTTCTCCTCCTTAGCTTCAACCTTAGGTTTCCAAAGAAATCATTAAGGTTCATAACCATGTTTTAACAAAAACTTTTCATCACCAGTTAGTTTAGTTGGTTTCTTTCTAGGAAAGATTCCTCTTTTTCTTTTCTTATCACTACTTGGTGAACCTTGAGAATCATCAGACTTAATTGATTTTGTGTCTTGATTGGAGATAATCCTCAAAGGTTGAAAGTTCTTCTTCACAACAGGTTAAGATTTATTGGGAGATTTGCTTCTACTAACTTGTTCAGCCACAAATTTCTTTGGTTTCTCAACAACTTTCTCTTCCATCTTTCCCTTCTCTGCAGCTTTCTGATCATTATCACTCATAGTCTCCTTTTCACACACCTGTCTTTTGTTAAAGCACAAAGTTTTCCATCTTTCCCTTCTCTGCAGCTTTCTGATCATTATCACTCATAGTCTCCTTTTCACACACCTGTCTTTTGTTAAAGCACAAAGTTTTGCAGAAACTTTGTTTCATTGGGAACATGAAAGACATAAAATTGAATCTATTATTACAAGAATCAGTGTGGTGGCCATATTCATCACATTTCTTGCACCATAATTTTCCTTTAAATCTTTCATGATCACTTCCTTTCATGAACCTTTCACTTGGTCTTGGTGGATTAACCCCAAGTGTTTTCTGAGTCTTCAGACTATTAAAGTCAATTCAAAAAGGAAAAACTCATCTATCTTGATATCTTGCCTTTCAGTCTTGCTCTTAACAAAGATGATTTTCTTCATATTCATAGGCTCTTCATCTGGTTTTCCTAGAGGCATCCAACCTTGAAAGAGTGTGTAATAGCTCACTGATAGAGCGCTCTTATGAAGCTGTGGGATGTAAAAATACATCGGTAGGGAAGCGTTCCGCCTTAGAGTGAAGCACCCGCGTGAGCGGTAGTGGATGAAGCAGAAGAGAGAATGTCAGCTTGAGTAACGCAAACATTCCAGAGAATCCAATGCACTGAAAACCTAAGGCTTCCTCTGCAAAGTTCATCCATGGAGGGGCGGCTCCTCACAAAGGGGGTCACAGTGACAAGGCTCGGATGACTGTTTACCAATAACACAGGTCTCTGCAAAGTTGTAAAACCATGTTTGGGGGCTGACGCCATCCCAGTGTGTGAAGGTCAAGAAAGTTGGTAACCTGATGACAATGGACCCGGCTTCCGAATTCCCGATGAACGGCGGCCATAACTATAACGGGTATGTCGGTCCCGGATATTGATCGCTAAAGATTCACCATCCTTGGTTTTATGGTAATCAAAGGTAATTGATTTAGGGTTTCTTGTTGGGAATGTTATATCCGTACGATTCTTTGGAAGGCCGTCACACTCACAAATATTCTCTCTCAGTTAATGAGTCTGTCCGTCTTAGGAGCCGTGCCCTAAATTATTCCTTTTATAGGCCTGACACCTCCTTTACAGCTGTCATTCCTTCTAGAAACACTAAATAATAAAACATATTCAAATTACATATTCAAAACTATACTAAGTGTAAAACAAGTCTTCCGGGTAGGCCTTGTAGTAGTATTAATTTTTCCGAGTAGACTGTGTGCTCTGCCTTCCTTTAGTACTTGGTAGCATAGAGGTGTACCCAGGAACAGTTTCAGGGTAGACTTCACTTAAAGATGTGAAATACTCACCGGGTATACTTCAATCTTCTTGACTTTATCATACTTTGCCCGACAAACTCTTACGAGCAACCTTGTTCTTCAATGATCCCTTCAACTCATTGCTAGGAAATGGCTTATTAGCAAAGTGTGCTCAGTAGCACTTGTACTTTGCTTTAGTTGAACCCTGCCCGATGTTACTTAAGAGATAATTCACTACACATCAAGCTTACTCAAACCACTAGTATAATTATTGAATACCTTGCCCGATATTCCAATCACTTGGCTTCATGAGCTTGGTTAACCAAGAGCTTACTCTGAAGTAAACCTTACTCGGCTATGAAGAACTAACTTTCTAGACAAAGTGATCCCTGCCCGGGTATGTACTAACTGTGAACCTTGCTCGGTTATACACTAATTTGCGAACCCTGCTCGGATATAAACTAAAGAAGAATTCTAGAAGATAACCTTGCCCGGTAGACAAAGTATTATGCCCGGCTAAGTAAAACCCTGCTCGGATGTCTCAGGTGTGCCCGGTTCCATACTTAGTGATTTCCAAGGAGGTTGAGAAGATTCCAATCTTCCATATACTTTCCTTAGGTCAAATCTTTGATTCAACAATCTCCCCCTAGATTGGAACACCTCAGCTGTCCCAAAACATCTCTATGGTTACATACACTTAGTCAAAATACATATTCAAATCAAAGTCAAAATAAATATTCATTACATAATCAAAAGCTGTCCGTGGACATTACAAAACAAAGCCTAATCTAAAGATTACTGTCTTATTCTTGAATTGTAGTAGGCTTGCTTTCGATTCACAATGACTGTTCCTGCTCTTTGCCTGAAAATATCAAGGTTTGGTAGTGAGTGTCACTTTCTAGAATGACCAAATCCCTAATATCTCTTAGATCTTCATAGTGAAAGTAGGTTAGGTCTTCATCTCTTCTAATTATACCCAAAAGTACTCCATCAGAGTTTCGAAGAATATAATGACCTGTATTTTATTTGTATTCTATCTCTGCAATGATGCCATTCTTTTGCACAGTATAATTTGGACGTGTCATTCTTCTTTCCATTCTTATGCAGGTATTCATGTTTGACAAAGGATTTTTATCTTTGATTCTCATCTGATAGTTCAGTTCAGCAGTTGCTATCTTTTTCAGCTTGGCAGTTTTTCTTGTCTTCTCCAGCTTTGTTACCCTCCAGCTTTTCTTTTCCTTTAAAAATGGGAAACCTTTGTCAGCTTCATCCTTTAAGAATTTGGAGAGTTCATTCTGTTGTCGTCCTGCCATCTTGCTTGTATCTCGATAATGGTAAAGATTAAGTATGGCCATTTTCTCCAGCTGTTCTTGGGTAAACTCACCAAAATCACTTTTCATAATAATGTCTCTTAATTGTTTACTTTCCATTATGACTTTCAGAGACTGAGAGACTGAATCAAAGTAGAGTCTTCTTGTAAGATCCACATTTGATTTTGGATTTGTGATTCTTTGAGATCCAGCTCTACTTGATTCTCCTCCCTGTATTGTTGGCTGTTGCAATGATGTAGATGGCCCTGTTGGTGTAGACATCATGGGTTGGCTGGGCCTTGTGAGACCAAAAGCTTTCAAATAAATAGATTCAATCAATTCACTAGGATAGAAGATTAGGTCAGCATATCTTTCTCCAGCATCCCTTGATAGTCTTGTAATCATTTCAGACATTTTTGGATTATTTTGTAGACCAGCAGGAACAAACATTCCACCTACAAAACTTTTGGGGTTCTCACCGTCCAACAATTTCTTTTCCCACTCAGCCTTTTGTAAATAAAACAGCTCTTAGAGTTCATCTTTGTTTAGAGCATTGAAGGCATTTACATCCATTCCCTTTTGATTAATCATTACCCCTCTCAAAATATTAATCATTTCTTCATTTTCCCAAGGAACAATAGGTTAATCAACAGGTTCAGGCTTTACCTCCTCTGGGATTGGGGTTTCAGGAGTTTCAGCTTCCTTTGGTCCCTTTTCAGCCTCTTGCTTCTTCCTCAAAGTCATCAATTTTCTTTTCTTTTTAGGAGGCTCTGAATGTCCTTCTTTTTCTTCCTTCTCAAATCTCCTTTTCAAATAATTAAACTCATATTCAACCATTTCTTGTGTCATTGATTCTACTTCATTCAATGTTCTTCCATGTTCAATCAGAAATCTGCATTTTCCCCCATATCTGCTATGGATCTTCTCAAAACTTTCCTTTTCATTAGTAGTTTTCAGTTTGACTCTTTCAAACTCATTCTCCTTTTCACCATCCTTGGTTTTATGGTAGAGATCACTGAGTTGCTCAAAATTACAGTTATACAAATCAGTTTCATAGAAGTTGTGCAATCTCATATACTCTTTAAATCTTTGTCTAACACTGGATGGTTCAGTTTGTAGCAACTCCTTCATCTTTTCTTTTCTTTTCATTTTGTTATAGAGTGTTTCAACTGCCTCCTTATCTAAACAATCAATCATGTTGGGCTTCATCCCTTTCTCCAATAGATATCCACATTTTTCTTCAAATTTTTCTTTCAAAGCTCCCAATTTTTCAGCTTCCTCATTTTCTTTAACAAATTTATCTTTTATCTCTTCCTCTTTCCTTCATATGCTTCTCTCAGCTTGTCAAAATTAAAGTGAGTCATATCTTTTTCAGAGTACCCGTGCTTCCTTAAATTTTCTCTGTATTTTTGGGCATCTTTATTCTTTTGTTCAATCTTTTTCTTGATTACATCTCTCTCCTTATCCAATCTCTTTTGCAATTGATCATCATCCAACTCAGCCAAAGTCTCAAAGCTTATACCAAAGCTTCATAGTTTCACAACTAATGGATTGTTCTTTTTAGCCTCCAACATACTTAGCTCAATATTTGCCCTTTGTTGATCAGTCATTGTAACTTGTGGGGACACAACATTAGCAGTTTCAGCAATATTTGATCATTATCATCATCATTATCAGATTCATCAGAGTCATCCTCCTCCTATGTTGATTCATTTACTGCATCAATCTTGGGTTCATCAGAAGTTGGATTTTCTGGTGTTTGATCATTGACAATTGGAACATCTGGAACACCAGGGATCTTTTCACCTGGTTTCAAAGTTTGTAATGGGACTGCTCTGATTAGGCTATTTTGCTCACTCCTTTCCCTTTTATTTCTCAAATCATCCCTTTCACCTTGATCAGTGACTTTCCTTTTTCTTGAATAGGTCTTTTCAAATCTGCCAACATTTTCATGTATCTTTGAAGCTTTTGCCAACATATCTTCCACTGTTTCTTCAGGTTGTTTACTGGCTCCTTTTCAGGTTCCTGCTGAGATTCTTTTTCAAACTCAGTTTCCTTTTGTACAAACATACTCACTACCAGGGCTAGTGAGTTATCAAACATCTCAGCCCTGTTTAGATTTATCAAAGCTTCAAGAACAATTTGATCATCAGCTTCTTCATCATTTATTACTTTAGCTACATTGGCCTGATCAATCAGTGCTTGCTACTCTGCCAATTCTTCAGGAGTCAAGGTTTGGGCTAGTATTTCCCTCTCTCTTGTTTCTCTTACTACATTCTCAAGTTTTCTCCTTGCAGCAGAAGCTTCTTCATCTTCTTTAAACAAAATTTCTTTATCAGGATTTGCCTTAATGTCACACCCCGAAAATCTTAACTTAACACAGAAGAAGTCTTAACTTAAGTCGTTCGGGTTATGACAGATGCCGATAGCCAACAATAATAGACAATTAATAATAAAAGCATCATCTTTTATTGTAAGAAAATATTTTACAAAATCAGAGTTTATTACACGTGCTAATGCACGGTTTACAACACTTCACTTTTGTTCAAACATCCCACGCTCTCGTTTCCATGTCACCTCGAAATCTTCACTTTCCTGCAAAGCATATATAAATAATATTTGGGTCAACACGAATGTTGGTGAGTTATTCCCGAGAAAAAAAACTTATTGTATAAATATAGACAATTCATATATAAGCAACACATGAATATAATAGTGTACAGCCATTATACTCCCAACAATACCGATCTTTACACGGTACAACACAATAACGAAACCCGCAATTTTACCCTTAATCACAAAAAGCGTTAGTTGTAAACTAGCTAAGAATAAAACGCGTGTATGACTACCAATTTAATAACTCGAAACATACCATACTCGAAATATTCCCACTTTTAACCCAACGCGAATGGAAATGGGGAGCGTCACCCCGATAGATCTACCAACATTTCTGTGCCCTCAATTCGGTTAACAGTTATTTAACCAAATTGATTCATCCCACAATAACGACAATTTGTAAAGTATAATGCGCTTTCAAAACATATATATAAATACGAATATAGATATACAATATGCTTTTCGGAGGAAGAACTCACCTTTGATTTCGGTGTTCGAATAAACGCTCGTTCCTATATTAGTACACGTTCGTTAATTTTAAATTCGGGTTTGACTAAAATATATATATTCTTATTCTAAAAATCCACACAAGCACACAACACATAAAGTTTACTACTTATAATTCTATAAATACATACTTAAAAATATAAACAAGTAATAATCAACTAATAATTGTTTTATTTAATAATATTATTTAATTATTAAAATTTATAAAAATTATTACCTTTAGTTGCTGGAGTGTTTTGGAAAAATTCAAGTTGTTATTTTATTTAAAATTTTGACTCTATTATAATCGGTATTGTCGGTTTTGCCTGTTTCGTTGGTTTTGAGCTTAAAAACGAACCGGTTGTTATTTTATGAAACTTTTAGTTTTAAATTATCTAAAACACTTTTTATATAGTTTTTAGTCAGGTTTTATTGGTTTTTCAATAAAAATGTTTTGGTTTTTATTTTGTTGCCAATTTCTTAAAAATGCCAATTTTTAACGTTTTCGTGTCGGTTTTCGCGACACGAACCGTGTTGGTTTAAGTTTTGCTATTCTTGACTTTTCTTATACTTTAACTTATGTTAAATATAAGAATATTATGACTTTAGGAGCTGTTTTAATTCAGTTCCAAAAACTCATGTCGGTTCACCTTAAAAGTCGAACTTTCCGACCGTTAAAGTCACCGACAAGCTACTTAAGTCACAATGTCAAAACCCAACCATTTGGTACAGCAAATGTACATATAATAACAAATAATATATCATCATATACATGTTTGATCATCTAGCACCAAGTATGCACACAAAACAAATTTCTAATTACACATACTCAAACCTTAAGTTTTCAACTATACAATACACATGTCATTTCTATAATCTCTACAAGGTGTTTGTGTACCAAAATTTCCAGATCTTAATAACCCATATTAACATCTTATTTCATCCCATTATTATCCTTTAACAAACACATTCTTGATTTCTTTAACAACAAGGTTTCTATTACTAGTAAGTAGCAATTTTTAACAACCCTATTATTATACCAACAATCTTTACAATGGAGTTTACTAAGTAATCCTAACCACAAGTCTTTAATCATCCACACAATATTATGTTCATTTACTAAATCATTTTGCAAAACATATTGTATAATTTACAAAGTTTCTTTTATTAGTAAATTTAACACAAACTCTTGTTTATCTAAGTTATTATGTTACATGCATCCTAGTACTTCTAGTAGATTTTATTCTTCTACATATGTCTCATTCAATCACTTAGTTAGTCACTTTCAATCCATAAAAATCAATACAAGACAAGTATGAACTTTTATGATCAAGAATCAAATTTTTTTTTTGTATTACTTGCATGTGTAAGTAAACTTTTTAGAAAAGTCAAATAAACAAATCTCTACACTTTTTGTCAACTCTTCATCCAAGATCTTATTCACCTTTTCAAAACCATTATTACTATTACTTACAACTTTTTCAAATACTTTTTAATAAATCAAGTATGTGGGTTTTCAAAATTTATCATTTATTTTTAACCATTTTAACATTTAATCAAGTTAACAATCTCAATCCAACACCCAAACTAAAACCCATGAATTTAATGGGTGTTTTTACCCATAATCCATCTTTAATCTTTGGCCATTTACATGTTTACTTCCATTATTAAACAATACTTAAACCCATTTGTTAAACAAACTCAAGTAATCAATATGGACAATCAATACAAGCTAATATGCATCCAATATAAGTCCTATAATCAACAAAAATCCATCTTATACATTCACATGCAAACTCACGGGTCACACACATGCATGCATACATCCATATTATACTTGCATGCACACTATCAAGCATACTAAAATCAAGCTTTAAACATCAAATAACAACTAATATACACAAATCTTGAAGTGGGTTACCTTGGATTTTGGATTGGTGTCTAAGGAAGATGATAATATGAACTTGTTTTAGCTATAACCCTTTCCTTGGGTTTCCTACTCCTTATTATTTGCCTAAACTTCCATAAAAAATTCTTAACTTAATAATGTGTGTTGTATTAATTTTGAATTGATGGAATGATGAAGTGGTGTGTGAGTATACGTATATATGGAGAGAGATAGAAGGTATAGACTCTTGAGTTGGAACCTAGGGTGATGTGTTGGGTAAACCATAACACTCCAAGTAACCTTCTAATCATTACATACATATATTATATTAATTTAATATTACAAGTGGGTGGTTTTGGGGAATTTTGGCGGCCGAGAGAGTGGTAAGGGAGTGGGAAAGTGGGTTTTAAACAATAACATGTGGTATTATCTAGGTGTTAGGTTTAACGTATCTCGTAATTTATCTAGCCAAACGACATCCGTTTCTAATAATTTTTATCAGACTTTGAGCGAAATTAGATTACAGTCAATGTCTGCCAAAAATCATAATTTTCTGAGAAACTTGATGTCGGGTCCTTACGGTGTCCTCTACTGGCTTTCGGTTACTTATTTTCAAATTTTCGCGATTCGAACCTTCTAAAATTAAGTTTATACACTATCTCTAATATTCTAATATAAAATTAAATTTTTCGAGGTCATCTTGACATGTTTATGAATTTATCCGTTTTGAGATATTACCCGGTGTCAATCTGTACCGTGTCAGCTACACGACAAAATTTAACTTTTTTTTTTCGGGTTTCTATATTTAAAACTCAACTAAAATCAAAGACTTTAGGTAAAAATATTATTCCTATATATTTACCTTACTAATTAATACGCGATTATAGTTAAGATAATTACCAGATTAGTCTAAATTTTGGCGGTTGTCACACTTAACAGGCTTTTATTCCTATTCATTAACTTTTGATTTTCCCTTGTCCAATCTTCCTTTCAATTCTTCTTCATTTTCTGGAGGGAATTCATCAATATCCCTGTCTAAATCATCCATTTCCTTATCATGCTCTACTCTCTTGGATCTTGCTTGTTGTTAAATTTCTGGTTCAGTGTGAGTAAGCTCCTCAGTAGCAGCATTTCATCAATGATTTCATCAGTCAATTCTTCATTTACAATGTCAGTCAACACATCAATGTCTTCATCATTCAACTTTTCAATTTCATCCACTGACTCCTCTTCATCTCTTATCTTATTATCCACCTCTCTCCACACAACATTCATGATTTCATCATTAACATCATAGTTTTGTTCTCCTTTATCAGATGAATCTGCCTCATAGTCAACATCCTCCATCCTCCTCTCTTCACTTTCTTCATCTTCATCATAGGCATTCAGAATACATGTCACACCATCAACATTCTCATCACCTGCATCCTTCTCAGCATCAGTTGGCATATTAATATTCTCCCCCTATTTTGGGGCAGGTGAGGTCTTCTCAACCTCCTACTCCATGGTTTGAATCTTCAACAGTGCCCGGACCAACTGATCTAATAAGTGCACATTCTCCATAGTTACTTATTCATTTCTTTCCCTTAATCTTGCATTTTCAGCCATTAGTTCCAAGTTTCGTTGAAACAAATAGTTTCCAGCAGGAGGGGTTGTTGGTGGTGAGGTAGAGAAAGGTTCATGTTCTGATTGGTCTGGGTTGTGGTTTGATTTTGGATGTGGGTAGGTTGGGTTATTGTAATTGGTTGAGGTGCTGATTGAGTGTAGGTTGGGCTTGGAATGAATGGATCTGTTTGGATTGGGCTGTTGGTTGGTGGTGTTTGTGGTGTTGGGGATATGTGAGTTGATGTTCAGGATGGCTTAGGGTTAAGGTTTGGGTTGGGTATTGGATGGTTTGGTCTTGTGGTTGTGGTGACTCAGGTGGTGTTGGTATAGGTTGGTCAATGGGTAAAGGTTGGTGTGGTGGTGTTTGAGGTGGTTGTTCTGGTACTACATTTTGTTCCTCCTAAGCTTGTGCAACGACCTCAGGATTGACATTTCCTCCTCCCAAATTTTCAAACACATCATCATTCCCATCATTATCATTACCTCCATTTGAAAATTCATTTGATCATTTAATTTTGACATAAACTCATTATGACACAAACTGTTGTAACATAATCAAATCTTAATCAAACATAGCATCATCAAGACAAGCAGACATTACTAACATTCAAGGTCTAGCCTATCCTAATAACATCAAATGATCAGATAATACACATAAACAAGAAATTAAGCACTGATGTCAGCTAAGCTTACACTAACAAGTAATTCAAAACAAAAACACTCATCATAACATCACATACACACATCAACTGATAAACATGCATAAACATCAATGATACCAAACTTTTCCCTCAAAGTCAGTTAAAGCACATATCAGTCAATCATAACAAGTATCATAATCATGCACATTTACACAAAATTCAATTTGTGGGACTTTTAACAATATAATCAGTTAGCACATAGAGGCACACAACTAGCACACATCATCAATAAGACTTCATCAGAGTTGATCATTCCCAAGGCATTCAGAAGAAAGTTGAACCTGGTTCTATCAAGTGGTTTGGTGAATCGGTCTGCCAAATTATCACTTGTATCAACTCTTTCCATTTTAATAAAACCTTTTTCACTACAATCTCTTATGAAGTGATGTCTGATTTCAATGTGCTTAATTTTATAATGTTGAACGAGATTTTTAACAGTAAAATATGCAGCAGTATTATCAACGAAAATAGGGGTATTCAAAAAATTCAAACCATAGTCCAACATTTGGTTCTGAATCCAGAGAACTTGTGCACAACATGCAGATGCAACAATGTATTCAGCTTCTGCAGTTGAGATTGAGACAGTTGTCTGCTTCTTGCATTGCCATGACACTAGCCTGTCACCCAAAAATTGACATCCACCTGAGGGTGACTTTCTGCTCATGTTACAGCCATCATAATCACTGTCTGTGTATGCAATCAAATCAAAAGATTGGTTCTTTGGGTACGAAATTCCTAATTCTGTTCTTCCCTTCAAATATCTAAAAATTCTCTTGACAACATTCATGTGGGAGACTTTTGGACTGGATTGAAATCTTGCACAGACACATACAACATACATAATGTCAGGTCTTGTAGCAGTTAGGTACATCAGGGACCTAATTTTGGCTCTATATTCATGTTCATTTACAGGCTCCCCCTTTCATCAGCAATCATCTTTTCTTTTGTGTCCATTGGAGTTGAAGCTGTTTAAAATTCTTGACATTTGAACTTATTCAGAATGTCTTGCACATATTTTGTTTGGTAAATGAAAATCCTTTCAGCTTTCTGTTGAACATAAAATCCAAGAAAGAAGTTCATTTCTCCCATAGAACTCATGTTGTATTTGGATTTCATCACCCCTTCAAACTCCATACATATTTTTCATTTGTTGAACCATAAATGATATCATCCACATAGACCTGTAACAGTAGTAAGTCTGATCCTTTTTTTTTGTAGAAGAGTGTCTTGTCAATGGCTCCCCTTTGAAAACCATTTACAAGAAGATGATTTGACAGCTCATCATACCAAGCTCTAGGATCTTGATGCAATCCATATAGGTCTTTATTTAGCTTATACACCCTGTTTGGATACATTGAATCCTCAAAACCTGGAGGTTGAACAACATACACTTCTTCATCAATCTTGCCATTTAGGAATGCAGACTTTACATCAAGCTGGAAAACCTTAATGATCTTTGAGGCAGCATATGCAAGAAAAATCCTGATAGCCTCAAGTCTTGCAACAGGTGCAAAGACTTCCTCAAAGTCTATTCCTTCCTCCTGAAGGCATCCTAGTGCCACAAGCCTAGCTTTATTCTAAATCACCAAACCCCTGTCGTCCCTTTTGTTTCTAAAAACCCATTTTGTTCCAATTGCAGACTTGTTTCTTGGCCTATCAACATGATCCCAAACATGTAGATCTCTGAACTGTGCCAATTCCTCCTGCATTGCCTCCACCCAGCTATTGTCCTTTAATTCTCGAACAATGTTCTTTGGTTCTATTTGGGATAGAAAGCAGGAGTACAAATAGATATTTACAGTTTCAGAATGGCTTCTTTTGACTCTTTCATGTATATTTCCAATGATGTTTTCAGATGGATGATTCTTTTCAACATAAGGAGTTTGAAATATCATATCAGCAGACATAGTTGTGTCAAGATTTGATTCATTGAGTTCTTGTTCTTCAATGAACAAATTAGTTTCTGCATCATGAAACTTTGGTGCTTCTTCATTATTCTGTCTTGAAGTGGATGCACCATTGTTTTCCATATTCAATCTTTCAAACAGATCTTGAAATCTTGCAGTTGTTACAACTTCTTCTTCATTTGTTTGGTTGCTTTGGTTTCCCTCAGTCTGAACTTGATCATTCTGCACTTCTTGTTTGTCTTGATTGAAATCTACATGATCTTGTTCTGGACTGTGATTGTTTTCTTGATCATTTTAGTGAACTTGTTCAGCGATATCACTTGAGGGATTCTTTTTTAAATGTATACGCTTTTTCTTTACTAGAAACCTTCTTCCACAACTCTTCTAAGTCCAATGTTTTCTTCTTTTTCTCTTCAAACACACTGGTCTTGTAGAATGAGTCATCAAAGTCTTCAGGATAAATCTTGAAAGACCTTAACAATTTCTCATGATCAAACAACTATGCTGCACCATCAACTGTGTTGAATTGATTCTCATTAAAGATGATGTCAGATGATTCAATAACACTCAAGTGGTCTTTCACATATACTCTGTATTCTTTTGAGTGTGTAGAATATCCAACAAAGAAACAGTCCAAGGATTTTATTAGAAACTTGTTCAAGTAATCCCTAGTGTTTTGAAGAAAACATTTGCTTCCAAAAGGCTTGAAAAACTTGATATATGGTTTTCTATTAAAGAAAATTTCATATGGTGTCTTGTTATGCCTTTTGTTGACAAGTACCCTATTCTAAACATAACATGCAGTATTTATGGCTTCTCCCCAAAATGTACCTGGTAAATTAGCATCTGCTAACATGGTTCTTGCAGCTTCAATAAGTGTCATATTTCTTCTTTCTGCAACACCAATTTGTTCAGGAGTTCTAGGAGCTGAGAATTGTTGAAGTATTCCCTTTCCTGCACAAAATTCTTCCATGACCTCCTGTCAGAAGTCATATGCCTAGAACATCCACTATCCATGTACCATATTTCATTCAGATGAGTGGACTGTTCCTACACAAAAGAAGGAATTTGATTAGTTGAGTGATGAAGTGCAAGCTATCTCAACTTGCACATCATCAGATTTAGTTTTAGTGGCAGCATTGGAAATGAGTGTTGTTGGTTCAGGATCTTCATGAGTGTCTTCAATATTGTCTGAATTATCAGTTTCATATCCACACTCTCTTAGAGTTTTAACAAATGAGGTTGAGCTTTGGCATTCTTTTGGTGTAGTTTCATACTCTTATACCACATAGTCTTTCTTTTCTGAGTAATCTCTTACATCAGCAACTTTGTCCACCTTATCCTCAACCTTAGGCTTCTAAAGGAATCTTTCAGGTTCATAACCGTGTTTTAATAAAAACTTCTCATCACATGTAAGTTCAGTTGGTTTCATTCTAGGAAAGATACCTCTGATTCTTGTCTTCTCACTGTTTGGTGATCCTTGAGAACTATTAGATTTGACTGATTGTGAATCCTTTTTAGGAATGATTCTCAAGGGCTGAAAGTTTTTCTTGACAACTTTCTCAGGCTTCTTAGGAGATCTACTCCTATTAGCTTATTTAGCCACATGTTTCTTGGTCTTTTCATTAGTCTTCTTTTCTCTCTTGGTCTCTACTGATGGTTTCAAACTATCTTTATTCAATACCTCTTTTTCACAAACCTTTCCATTTCCTAGGTATGCATCATACTTTTGCTTGAACAGAACAAAATCTTGTCCATACTTTGTCTCATCCGGGACATGAAAAGGCTTGAATTTGAGTCTCTCATTACAAGAATCTGTGTGATGACTATACTCATCACATTTCTTGCACCAAACTTTTCCCTCGTATTTTTCATGTCACTTCCTTTTCTGAACCTTTCACTTGGTCTAGGTGCTTTGACTCCAAGTGTCTTATGAGGTTTTAGACTATCAAAATCAATTGAGAAATGAACAAATTCCTCAATCTTGATGTCTTGTCTTCCATTCTTGCTTTTTACAAACACAATTTTTTGCATGTTCAAAGGTTCTTCTTCTTGAATTTCTTTATGTCTTGACTACCTCTTCTCATAATCTTCCATTGTTTCCACTTCCCCAATGTCAAACACCTCACGACTAGAGAATACAGGGTAAACTGCAATAAAGTTCTCAACATTAAATTCTTCATTGCCTCTTTTCTTCTTGTTTTTACTTATCCTCTCCAACACATAATTGCTTGTTGGCTTGACTTCATTGTAGCTTACCTTCTTTCTTTCACATATATCAAAGGATACATGTTCTCTTCTAAGTATTTCATTCATTTTCTTCATCTTGGGTGTGACTGGTGGAAGTTGTGGCAGCTTTTCAATTGAATCTGGTTTCTTGTATCTTTTTACTCTTTCAGCAGCTTTAACTTCTTCATCAGTGATTTGATCACTCAAATCACTTAAATCATCTTGATTCAGATCAAAAAAATCAAAGTCATCTTTAGAGACTTGAACACCAATTGACTTGTCCTCTTTCACTTCATCCTTTACCACAAATTCTCCTTTCTCATTCACCTCAACATTCTTGTACAAATCAACAAACTCTTCTTTGTCTTGAAAGACATCTCTGAATTGTTGTAGATATGCATCTCTCTTTTCTTTATCAACTTTGGTATAAAGTTGTTGTTGAATGGTGGTGGTACTGCTTTGTATTTGTCTTCCTCTTTTACATGACTTAGAATTCCACAAATATTTTCTTAGGAAACCAAGTTCTTCAAGAATTCATTTTCAACTTGCAGTTTTGTGTTCTGAACCTTTTCTTCAACAATCATCTTCTTCAACCCTTCTATCTTAGTGGTATATCTTTTATGTGCTCTGTAGCTACTTACACAGTCTTCTTATAAACTTTTCATCCTTTCTTCATTGATCAGCTCCAGCTTGCCTACTTTTGCTTTTAAATCATTGATAATTTCATTTAAATCAACAGTAAGAGCAGAGTGTTCATGAGATGATGATCCAGCTTCTTTCTCAATCAAGGCCATAAATGCCACATTTGCTCTCTTGATATCATCTGCAATATCTTCTTCTTGATTGCTCCAGTCAAAATTCTCTCATGCTGTGTGGTTACAGGCACATTTCCCTGATTTCTGGGTTGATTTTGATTGGTTGGGACTGAGTTATTTGGAACAGTTTGAAGGTTTTGGTTGTTGTTTCTTTGAAAACCTTGATTATGTGGCATAACTTGATGATGATTGTTCATTTGAGGCTGGAAGTTGTTGAAGTTGGGATTATAGTTGTTGAAGTTGTTGTTGTTGGATTGTTGCTTTTGTGCTGGTTCTGTTGATATTGAAGCTGCTGGTTTCTTGGTTGGTTTTGGAATTGGTTCATCTGAAAGTTTCTTGGCATGTTGCATTCTCTGGGAAAATGACCAGGCCGTTGGCAGTTATAGCAAATGGCTTTTGATTTATCAAATCCAATTCTTTCATTAGGCCCTGATAGAAAAGATCTACCAGTCTTATTGTATAACCTTTTACTTCTAAGAGCCAACATTGCTGCTTGCCATTTCAAATCCATGTCCTCCAAGTCATCAACATCTATCTGCTCAAGGTCATCCTGAATGACACTGGTATGAATCAGATTCTTTGCAACAAAAGCATTGTATGATTCTGTAAACATTGAGAGCAAAGCCTGTGTTTCACTTCCTTGTCCATTTCCACTACTAGTGTAAGGTACATGCCCACTTTCCATGGAGGCAGAATCAGTATCATCAATCAATTGGACATTGAACCTTTGCAGGTTACCATGGTGACTTGTGATACCACCAGCAAAAGACTTTGGTGTATCAACACCATGCTCAACTGGTTCCTCTATGATGGGAATATGTTTAAGTTTTTGGTTGACAAGTTGCCTATAGGTGCAATGAGAGCATTGGTGACCTGGAAACATGGCTTTTCTTCTTTGATCATCTCATTTTCAATCATTTCTATTTTTGCAGCCTGAAGTAAGCACACTACATCATCCACTTTCAAATCATTGAAATTGGGTTTTTGAAGGATGAATTTGAAGGCAGTGTACCATTCCTTAGGCATTGAGTTGAGCAGCTTGGTATTCAATTCAAAATCAGTCATGATATAGTTAGTGGTTTTCAGCTCATTCACAATTGCTAGAAATCTCTCTAGAATTGACTTCAATATCTCTCCTTCTTTATACTTAAACCTTTCCAACTGTTGTTTGAGTCTTTGCTTTTTGATGTTCTTCAACTCAGTATTTCCCTAAAACATTTCAGGAATTGCATCATACATTTCCTTTGCGGTAGGATGATGTGCAACCTTGGTCAGTATTTCCCAAGACAGTCCTAGCTTTATCATTGCTAAGGCCCTGTCATTTACTTTCCTCAATCTTTCACGCACAGCAGCAGTTGCAGCTGGATTTTCACCCTCAGTTGTGTCTTGTGGACCATTCTTAATTGAGTTCCACATATCCACGTCATTATAACAAACAGCTGCTTCAAATATGACCTTCCACTTTGTGAAATTTTCCTGTCCATAAAGTCTAGGAATCTTAGTAGTAGACACCTCTTATTCTTCGTAACCAGACTTTTTTGAAAATCAAAATCAGTTAATTTGAAAACCAAACTTGGAAGCAATCAAATCTGAGAACCGGTGTTTCAGATCTGATGAATCTGGTGTGATTAGAACAAGATTTGGAAGCAAAATTCAAACTTTAAGTGAAATAAGGAAAAGAAAACACTAGAAAGTTGTAGATTTGGGCAGAAATGAATAAAGACAAAGCAGGTGACGCCACTCTCCAATGGAATAGTGCTTTGCTTATGGAATTGTTCTTCAGATCTTCAATCAGCAACAAATTTCTTACTAAAATAGCAGCAACAAGCTCTGATACCACATGTCAGGTCCCCGATTGTAGGTAGATCTTACACGAATCCAGTTATAACTCACACAATAATGTGTTGACAAGAGAAATAATGACGGGTTACTATATTAAGAAAGAAAACCGTTTGATAAAGGCAGATTCAATAACAAACAATTTGGTTGCTGAACAATTAATCAAAGGTAACTAACACACAAGATTCACTCAAAAGATTTTCATTCATATAATATAAATCATACTAACGATAATCGATTTAGGGTTTCTTGTTGGGAAAGTTATATCCGTACGATTCTTAGGACGGCCGTCACACTCACAAATATTCTCTCTTAATTAATGAGTATGTCCGTCTTAAGAGGCGTGCCCTAAATTATTCCTTTTATAGCCCTGACACCTCCTTTACAGCTGTCATTGCTTCTAGAAATCTTAAATAATAAAACATATTCAAAACTATACTAAGTGTAAAACAAGTCTTTCGGGTAGGCCTTGTAGCAGTATTAACTTTTCCGAGTAGACTGTGTGCTCTTCCTTCCTTTAGTACTTGGTAGCATAGAGGTGTGCCCAGGAACATTTTCCGGGTAGACTTCACTTAAAGAGTATTTCATCAACTGAAATACTCAACGGGTAGACTTCAATATTCTTGACTTAATCAGACTTTGCCCGACAAACTCTTAAGAGCAACCTTGTTCTTCAATGATCCCTTCAACTCATTGCTAGGAAATAGTTTATTAGCAAAGTTTGCTCGGTAGCACTTGTACTCTGCTTGAGTTTAACCCTGACCGATGTTACTTAAGAGATAATTCACTACACATCAAGCTTACTCGGACCACTAGTATTATTAATTAATATCTTGTCCGATCTTCCAATCACTTGGCTTCATGAACTTGGTTAACCAAGAGCTGACTCTGAAGTAAACCTTACTCAGCTATGAAGAACTAACTTGCTAGACAAAGGGATCATTGCCCGGGTATGTACTAACTAGTGAACCTTGCTCGGTTATACACTAATTTGCGAAACCTTCTCGGATATACACTAAAGAAGAATTCTAGAAGATAACCTTGCCCGGTAGACAAAGTATCGTGCCCGGCTAAGTAAAACCCTGCTCGGATGTCTTAGGTGTGTCCGGTTCCATATTTAGTGATTTCCAAGGAGGTTGAGAAGATTCCAATCTTCCATATACTTCCCTTAGGTCAAATCTTTGACTCAACAGAGATTGGCCCTCGAGTGCAAAGGCAGAAGGGAGCTTGACTACAAGACCCACCCATCGAGCAGGGACGAAATTAAGGGCCGTCACTCAACGAATAAAATTTACTCTAGGGATAATAGGCTGATCTTCCCCAAAAGCTCACACAGACGGTACGGTTTGGCACCTCGATGTCGGCTCTTCGCCACCTGGGGCAATAGTATGTTCAAAGGGTTAGGTTGTTCTCCCAAAAAAAGGACGTCCACTCTCCTTCATAATTAATAATTTTACCAAAGAAAGTTTTTGTTACTTATTTTTGAACCTTCTTTACCCCATATAGATGTTGAATCCAAAGGGGTACTCATTTTTCCACCGTGATTTTGAAAATTAACGTTTAAAGGAAATTCAAAAGTAAGTAAATAGATCCGAAACATATAAAATACGGTTAATCCTGTCGTGGACCAAGCTATTACTGCAAAAATAAGTGAATACAATCAACTATCATTAAGAATTACATCTTTGGATAAAAAACAAGCAAGGGGTAGAATACCACAAAGAGAAAGTGTACCTAATGAAAAAGAATTTTTAGTAATTGGTACATGTTTTGTTAAACCTCCCATAAGAACCATATTCTGAATTTTTTTTGGACAATATCCAACAAGAGTTTTCATTGAGTGAATAACGGATCCTGATCCTAAAAACAATAATGCTTTGGAGTAAGCATGAGTGATCAAATGAAATAAAACACTGTGATGAGACCCCATACCTAAAGCTAACATCATATAACACAATTGAGACATTGTAGAATAGGCTGAACCCCTGTTAATGTCTTTTGAGCAAGAGCTAAAGTAGCTCCGAAAAAAACTATTATTTTCCCGATCAAATAGATAAAATTCATTATATGGGTTATGACAATGAAAAGAGGCATAAGTCGTTTTACAAGAAAAATTACCGCAGCTACCATCGAAACAGCATGTATAAGGGCCGAAATAGGAGTCGGCCCTTCCATTGCATCAGGTAACCATACATGAAGGGGAAAATATGCAGATTTAGGGATCACATCGACAAATAATAGAACATCGCACAAAGTAACATACATAAAATTGACTTCCTTATTAGAAATCAAGTTATTGAATATTTGGAATAACTCAAGAAATTCGAAAGTCGTCGTTATCCTATAAAAACCCAAAATGCGTAATAATAAAACAAAATCACCAGCACGATTAGTTACAAATGATTTTTGACAATTCTTTGTTGGAACAGCTCGTGTGAACCAAAATCCTATTAATAGATACGAACACATTCCAACCACTTCCCAAAAAATATAAATTTGTATCAAATTTGAACTAGTAACAAATCCCAACATGATAGTACTGATAAAACTCATATAAGCAAAAATCTCAAGTATCCGTTATCTTGAGACAGATAATTATCAATATAAATAAGAACCATAATTCCAATAGTAGTGAATAATATTGACATAATAGAAGTAAGTGGATCGATCAAGTATCAAATTCTAAAGAAAAATCATTACTGATAATCCAACACCATACATATTGATAGACAAAACTGCTATTTATTTGCGGAATAGACAGATTGATAGAAAAAATCATGACTATACATAAAAATAAAACACTCTGAAAAGCCCACATACGATGAAGAGTTTTTGTAGCCGTCGGGAAAAGAAGAAGTCCTGGCTCTATCAACATAGGAACTGGAAGTGGAAGAAAAGGTATTATCCACGCATATTGATATGTCTGTTCCATAAAAAAAATTATTCTTAATTAATTGTTTCCGATTCACCAGATCTTGCCTATTTTAAAAAAAGACAATAAAAAATCAAGATATGCACTAACTTATTGAATCATTTTATATTAGTATTTATTCTGAGTCTTTTTAAAATCATTCAAATATTCAAAAAAAGATGTTATAATTGGTCAACTGTTATGACCAAGTGACATATAAAAACGAATACTTCTATATAGTAAAAAAATAAAGCAATGATCAAAATTTAAGCTAAAAAGAGTATTTTATCGTAATATGAATTATAGGATTAACTAAGGGCAAAGCGCATTGATCTAATGTAATAAAAACTCATGATTTTAGTTAATTTATTCCAACCCATTAACTAATTCATTGTGGGATTGATTTTTTTCCATTTCAATCAAAACAATTTATTAGTAAAATTATTAGTAAAGTTTAGAAGATTATAGATCTAAAATGAACCTTTTTGATCGATAAAAAATAAATAATATCTAAGATATTTTTTATGAAACCACATATCCTTTAACAGATTTATTATTAGTCTCATTCAAATTTTCAAATTGAAGGTATAATGTTTTCTTAATTTTGACTAATTTGACTAAAAAAACACTCAATTATTTTAGTCAAAAGTTTATAATCCTTTGAGGGATTTAATTCTATTTAAATAAAGTATAAAATGAGCAAAATAAGGGTATTTTAGGTCCTTTATTGATTTTATTAAGTTCGATTTAGTTGATTATAAAGAGATAACTTTTAGATATAAACAACGAGAACTAAAAGTTCCAAACCAAAATGTTTTGTTTTACTAATAGCTTATGGAATCAAATTTTGTTATTTTGATTTATTTTTTATATAATTTTCACCGATCTTTGACATATCTAAATCTAAATTTCCTTTTTATGAAGAGAATCGTATTTTGACAAAAGAAAATAGATATAGATAATGAATAAGAAAAAAGAATTCGTTTTGAACAATAGATGTCTTTCACATCCAACTATAACAACGAGTAACTTTTAAATGGCAGTTCCAAAAAAACGTACTTCGATATCAAAAAAGCGTATTTGTAAAAATCTTTGGAAAAGGAAAGGATATGGTGTAACATCCCGAAATTTCTAAAAATGATATTTAGTATACAATTATTTATGATGGAAAAGTTTACTTTAGTTAGTAGAAGAAATAATGAAATGATAAAGTTGGAAGGTTATGTAGGCTTTATAGAAGGATATTAAATATGGACTAAAAAGGAAAGATGGGCCTAAGGTCCACGGGCTTATGGGAGTATAAATACCCCTTGAACCCTAATCATTTTCATTTCCATCCATCTCTACACAATAGCCTACACCATCAAAACACACACTTAAGCCAAACACTCTCAACTCTTTTCCGTTCAACGATCTACGACCATCCAACGGTAAGAAATCATATATCATAGCTGACTCAACATATTAGAACCCGACACCGCAGCCCCATGATGACATATTAGCCATTTGGATCTAGATCTAGTTTATTTCGGGTGTTTAATCAACCAAAAACGAGCTTAAGGGCCACCTTAGCTCAGATCTGGACACCTCGAAGCTACTCAGAACATAAACGATCAAACCCCGACCAACCATGGTATTTAATGGCGGCTGACGGTACCGGAATCGAAGAAAAACCTTAAAACGCGTGAAGAAGAAGCTGGCCTGCACTTATGCGCCGTATAAGTTGCAGCGTGTATGTATGAAGCGTGTCTGTATTGAAGCATATATGTATGTATATACCGTATAAGTCTATGAAACGTACAACTATACTTGCAGTATGTATGTATGAAAGCATATTTGTACGTATGGACCGTATAAGTATTGGAACGTCCCGAAATTTCCAATATTAATATTTAATATATTATTTATTTATGATGGAAAAGTTTACTTGAATTAGTAGAGAAATAATAAAAATAGGTTAAGTAGACTAATTAGATGGAATTAAATATGGACCAAAAAGGAAAGATGGCCCTAAGGTCCATGGCCTTAAAGGAGTATAAATATCCCTAAAACCCTAATCCTTTCCATTTCCATTCATCTCTACACCGCCTACACCTTCAAAAACACACACGAACACCTTCTTTTATCTCAAACCAAGATCCGAATGAAAAGACCCGAGCTTGTGGGTATTAGAGTATCGTGACGAGCAAAGCTACACCAAGATTAGATTGTGTTCGTAAACCGATTCGCCTATAGGCTCGTTTTATAGCAAAAGGCTAGTTAGTTTATGCTCGGCTCGTTCATCTAGTTTATATCAAAAGAAACCCATGAAATCAATTCCTTTTTGATTGAATGAGATTCATTAGGTAAAGACTAATCAAACACAGTGATCCTTGTTTAAATCCGTCAACATCTGTTAGGTTAATTAGTGAAATATAAACCGTATGTACATATCGATAAATCGCACCAATTAAAACACAATGTTAAGACGAATGGTTGATTAGGGTTCATATGTGCTGCCATTGTGAGACTAATGGTACCAATGTTATGTTGTTTCGTCGTGGTTAGAAGGTTAATTGCAGATCTGGTGCCCGTTGACTATATGAAGTTCATATCAATTTTGACATTGACGAATCAGGTCAAAGATTGGATAAAAAGCCATAACGAATAAGATACATTCGCGTGTCTAGTAACGAATGAACCTCTCATTCGTCTTACAGAATTAACGAATGGCATTCGTCATTCGTTATCTACCCATTCGATATGATGAGCTAACGAATCAGTTCAATCGCTAAGATACACTTGCATGCTCTTGTAACGATTGAGCTCTCATTTGTCTCAAAGAAATCACGAATGGCTTGTTTCAATCGTTACCCATTCATTCGTCTCAAATCAACCCGTTCATTATAATGAATGGAACCATTCGTCATAACTAATGGGATAGCGAATGATGCTTAACCAGAGACCATTCGACCCCATCCAGGGGCTCTGCCCCTTGGACCTTGCTAGGGGCAGCCGCCCCTATACCCCGCTTCAAGGGGCACTGCCCCCGGACCCCCGTTCATTGAGGGTTATGTTAAACTAGAAATATGATATGGATAGTGATAGTTGATTGATAAGTGTAATTGTATACAGTTAGCCGTGCCCAGTTAAAGAAAGGAGTTACCATTAACTTTGAAAATAACCGAGTTCAGGTGAGTTTCTAGACCCATTTCCTTGTTAAGTTTTCGGAGCTGTGTGCATACTCAATGTGATTAGTTAATACACTTACCTTAAGTGGTAAGTGTATGCCATATATTATTTATGTGAGAGTTATTGAAGATATAAATGAATGCTTGTAGGTACGTGAATGATCTTCGAATATTGCGTGTATTACCAGGGAAGGTGATTGTTAGAAGTTTAATGTTAAGGATGCCCAATGTGTCTGTATGTTATGATGTGGTATGCTTGTTTACGTGGGTACATTCTATGTAACGATTCCGGCAAAATCAGGTATACCCTAACCGGTATATACTATTTATGTGTTAGTTAATAATGAATATGTGAATTATGATGCGTTTATACGAGTATGTATGATTCATAGTACGAATTATACTCGATTATACAGTTAATCGCATTGGATATACGATTAACCGATTAACGGTTATTGAAGCCCGAACGATCGGGGATTGCATTATAGACGAAATATATATTATTTATAGATGTTTGCGAAGTATTAAAGCTTCGGGATAAGTGAATTAAAGCACAGAAAAAGGATTTCGATTTAATGGTACGTCGGTACGTTAAACAAAACCTTTAATACCAAACCGAGCAAGAGACGATCGATCAAGCCGAAAAAGATGCACAATTATTAATACTATGATGTTTTAAGTCAATAAATGTCATGGTTTAAGTTTTAAATCGGTTTTATATAAATTTCATATTTAAGCCGAAAAACGACCGTTTTAGCCTCGTTTTAAGCCGAATTAAACGTTTAACCGAAAAACGAACTGAACCAGATTATCCAAAACATTATCCAGATTATGAGAATCTGAACTTGTGGCCACAAATGAAGATGTGGGTCCCCCCCACCCATCCAAATGGTCCGATCGGACCACTTTGCTTCATTTCATTTCATTTCATTTTTTTTTTAAAACAACTTATCCATCAATCCCTTTATTCTCTCAATAATTCCATCCAAAAACCGACAATTCTAGCAAGAAAAACCGAGGTAAAATTGTGTTATGTACGTGTTTATGTTCGTTTCTTGAGTTCTCTTTCAAGAAAATGAGGTTTCCAAGTGAAAAAGGGTGAAAACCCGAGATGGAACCGATTCTTGCATGATCAAGTGATGTATACGGGTTATACAAGGGATCTTGGTCCAGGAAAGGAGTTAAACGAACCAAAAACGAATTTTTACGGTTAAATCTTTGTTCTTAAAGCATAACCGAAACCATGAAAGAAATGGCTTGATTGTGGGTGTAACTTGCTTGGTGTGGTGTTATTGTGCTTGTAGGTGTTGTATATAGTTGCTAGCAAGGGCTAGAAAGCGAGATTCTTGCGGTTTGAAGCTAGAAACTCAAGGTAGTTCGGTTTTGTGTGATGTTTGTATATTTGGACAGATTGTGTTTCGTGTAGAGTTAGGTCATGAACTTTTACAGGGATGATCTACACATGAAAATATGAGTTCTGTGAATTTTTGGTAATATTTGGATAAAGGATGAATATTTGGTGAATTTAATGCTCGGTTTTGGCCAAAAATGCTGAAAAATAGTTACATATCATGAAAAATTCTGGAAAATTTCAGATAAGCTTTTTATAACATGTATAAGTCACACACAAAATTTTAGGTTAGTTGGAGAAGTCTAAGTAGGCTTTTCGGTTAAACGAGTTCTAGGGTTTTCTAGCTCGGTTTTAGTGAAAATGGCATTTAAAAAGGGATTTTGGTTCTGGGAAAATTACAGGGGACCATGGAGATGGCAGGGGTCATCCAGGAAAAATTTGGGATTTTTCTAAGATCATTTGGTATTTACGACATATTTAGTGTTTAAATGGTGTTTAAAAATAGATAAATAAATGTTAAATATAAAAATTAATTCTGGAAATATTTTTATAAAATTCCCCACTGTCAAAAAGTGAGTTGTGCAAAATTTCAAGATCCGAGACTAAACGGATAATTATTTGTGCTAAAACAAACTTTTAAAGCTTAAAACGCGTAAACCGGTAAAGTTCGCATAAGCGAGCTGACTGGTGTATAAAAACCCTAAAAATGAACTATTTTCATATAATTGAGTTAAACAAGTAAAAATGAATCATCCGAAAATAATTCGGATGATTTGAGTGTTTTTAACCTATTTAACAGTTTCCGGTACGATAATGACAGAAACGGGTCCCGCGGCCAATCGGGACATCTAAACCGAGCCCTAATTTCACAACATAGTTGAATTATCAATTAACAACTATTTTCGGGTCGTGTGTGACCAAACTCATTTTTGAAACATAAAAATGGATAACCGTGCTAGGCACGCAAAACGGGAAAAATGACTAAGAGTAAATCTGACTAGTGAACTCTAAACGATATCACAATTTGAGTCCGGTGAAGTGTTTCTGGGTTAACATTGCCCCCAGAACGGGTACAGTACTGGGTTAACTGTGTCCCCAGATGTACCGGTTAACACGGTTAAAGTTATGTTAATAGTGATTGTATAGTAACGAACTTAGGGATCGTATTACAGATTTGGACTAGTAGCTGGAGTGTTGTATTACTAATTTGCCTACGATAAGGTGAGTTTCACGAGCCCCTTTTTCTGAATTGTTTTCAAATATTTTCCCGGGGCGGAAAGCATGTTATTATTTAAATGTTTAAGTACATACTGAACGCATGGATTTGCGTGTATTTATAAATATTTGATTGTACGGGAATCGTATGGAATGGGTACATTACTGGGTTAACAGTGTCCCCAGATGTCCCTGAAAGTGTTCTGGGTTAACATTGCCCCCGGAATGGGTACGTTACTGGGTTAACACTGTCCCCAGATGTCCCTGAAAGTGTTTTTGGGTTAACATTGCCCCCGGAATGGGTACAGTACTGGGTTAACAGTGTCCCCAGATGTCTCTAGAAGTGTGTCCGGGTTAACATTGCCCCCGGAATGGGTACAGTACTGGGTTAACAGTGTCCCCAGATGTCTCTAATATATGATTATCATAATGATTTATCACTGTTTATTTAAATTAGTGAAACTCACCAACTATTCGTAGTTGACCCGTTTTCTTTACATGCTTTCTAGGTACTCCCAAACTGGAGTAAGTGCTACATGCTTGATGATGCTTGCTATTTGTGGAAGTTTAGTGATCATTTTGTATTAAATATGATAATGTAATGTTGGTAAAACTTATGTGCTATCGCCTAGACGGGAACTAAACTCGGAACAATGTAATATGATGTAAATTAATGTAGTGGTGTTTTCTTTATAAGCAATGCTGTTGATATCAGATGTGTCTATTGCATCCCGTTTACGGTTCCGCTGCGGTTACGGGGTGTTACAGAACTTGGTATCAGAGCCATTGGTTATAAATGAATTAGGATGTCTTTAAAAGATACCTAAAATATAACCAGTAGCTCAAGTATTATAGGATCTGAATATCAACTAATAATATATAGTGACGAGATCTGGATGAACTTGGATGGAAAAGTGAGTTATTATGGTCCGGAACATAATAACAGACTTGTCCGCACGAGGGAATTCAGGGGAAGTCACGGGGAACATTAATAGGTAAAATCGGCAACATATGTGTAAGTATATGATAGTTTTTTTATGTGACAAGGTTGTATAAATGTGTGTATATTAATTTAATTATGATTTACATTATGGAAGGAACTATATGTTTGCTAACTTGTGTACAGGTAAGGATGTCAAGATCTCAAATTTTATCAGTAGAGGAGGACCCGGAGGAGGCCAGTTCCGGGGACTCTAGGAGTTTACGCATAGCTTCCAGCACCGAGCTTACTGAGACTAGCCATAGAAGTGCTAGCTTGTCCTCCCCTGCTAGGGTTACCAGATCTCCTACCCCACCCGCACCACAGGTCACCCTTACCCCTCCCAGACCCGGTCCCCGCCTCACGGCGCGGATTAGTGCCCCGTATGTCCCACTTACCTTTACCCCACCCAGATCCACTTACTACAGGGGCGAGTCCTCCCGCCCCCAGACCGGGCCTGTGCCTCCACCCGTGTGGGGTACCCCCGGGCCGGTGAGGGATGAGCGTCCCTCCTCTGAGGCTGCATGGCTCCGGGTGCTCACCGAGCAGTTGAATGAGCACACCACCGCCTTGACAGTGGGTATTCAGAGGAGGAATCACTTGGCAGATTGCATACTGGACAGCCAGCATGCGATCGCGCAGCTGAGGAGGGAGGACGCCTACTCCCAGTGGATGATTGACCGGATGGAAACACGGATCCGGGGTTTGATGGCAGTGTTAGTGGGGATGGTGGCAGTGTTGGTGTGGTTGGTATACCACCGTGTTTAGATCATGTAGGGTGGTAGTAGACAAGGTCCGCTTTTTGATACTCTGTGTTAGCAGTTAGTGACGATGCTAACATAGAGTGAATCTTGAGTAGTTATAATACAGTCACTAGCCCATAGGGGGTCTTTTTCTTTTGGGATACCATTGTAGATATTTTGATGTATCATTCAAGCACTGACCCATAGCGGGTTATGTCGAAATGATGCCGTTGTAGAACTGATGTATGAAAACTTAATCTATGGGCTAACGTTAATGTAATGTGTACTGATGATTATGTAAAATGTACTAATGTTTATTAATGAATGGAATATGTGTTGTGTATCGAAATTGGAATTTGTATTAGTTATACGTATTTTTCTTAATGTTGTGTAGAATGGCACCTAAACGGTCAGCTCAAATGTCAGAAGTGGATGTGAGTCGTCTGATTGCTCGACAGTTAGAGGCGGCGATACCGGATATAGTATCGCGCATCGCCGCTGGTATTAACAATACGACCAATCCAGACCCTGCGAGCAATCAAACGACCACCAATAATGCTGGGGAACAAAATGTTAATCCTCCACCGAGCGGTAACCCGATTCCGAGTAATGACGCGCCGCCTAGGGTGGTCGTTACAGACAGTAATGGCCCTATACCCAGTGTAGAAACGAACCGCACTGAACCGACTCCTGCAACAAGGGGATGTTCAATTAAAGATTTTATGTTGTGCAAACCCCTAGAATTTAGCGGGTCTGAGGGACCCAATGGGTTTGTTAAGTGGATTGAGAAAATAGAGTTGGTTGTGAACATCAGTAACTGCCCTGAGGAATACATTGTTAAGTATGCTACCTGCACGTTCACGGACCATGCCTTGACATGGTGGAACACAATAGTGCAAACTCGCGGTCAGGCAGCGACAAACCGCATGACTTGGGCAGAACTCAAGGCCCTTGTACTGGAACATTTTTGCCCGAAAAATGAACTGCAGAAGTTAGAAAACGAGTTGTGGAACTTGGAGATGCAGGGGGCAGACCATTTGGGTTATACGAACCGATTTAATGAATTGTCGCGATTAGTGCCGTGGTTGGTCACCCCTGAGTCAAAGAGGGTGGAGCGTTATATATGGGGACTAACTCCAGTAGTAAGGAGTATAGTCAACGCTGGGGGACACCAGACGTTTGAGGGTGCGGTGACGCAAGCTGGTATTGTCACATACGATTTCGTGAGGAGTGGGTCACTGAAGGTGGCAGGAGAGTTTGCCGGAGGAAAGCGAGGTACGTATGATAATAGGAACCCGGGGAAGTAGCAAGACAAACGTGCTAGGCCCGCTGCCCAGAACTACGCCATGACTAGTTCAGGCGGAAGGCAAGAACCGCAGAAGGGAACGTTTCCTAAGTGTGGGAAATGCGGTTACCACCATGGTGGCGTGTGCAAAGAGGTGGTGTGCCACCAGTGTGGCAGGATTGGGCACTACGCACCGAGTTGTAGGACAAACCTGAACAATCTGAACCGACAACCGCAACCTATCCGTGCGCAGCCATTTAGGACCCAACCAGCCCGACAACAAAACCCACAAGGAAACCAAATGATGACCACTAGCCGTGCTTGCTTTGAATGCGGCGGCACAGATCACTTCAAGAGAAACTGTCCGAAGCTGAACCAGGGAGGAAATGGGAGGCAAACCATGGGTCAGGCATCGTCGTCCAATCCGGCGAGAGGCCGAGCATTGGTGATGGGGGCGAACGAAGCACGCCAGGACCCCAGCGTAGTGACAGGTACATTCCTCGTCTCTGATCATTACGCTTCTGTATTATTTGATACAGGCGCCGATAGAAGTTTTGTTTCTGTTAAATTCCTATCGTTAGCAAACCTTTCGATTAGTGAACCCATAGAACCTTATACCGTAGAAGTCGCTAACGGTAAAACCATGATAGTTAATCAGATAGTTCGAAATTGCCCTTTTATTCTGAACGATCAATCCTTCCTGATTGACTTATTACCGGTAGAATTAGGTAGTTTTGACGTGATAGTGGGAATGGATTGGTTAGCACGTAACAAGGTGGAAATAAACTGTGAAAAGAAAATCGTCAAGATCCGGGTGTCGGATGACGAAGAAGTGTTAGTGCAAGGAGAAAAGTCGGGCACAATGATACCGTTAATATCCCACCTCAAGGTGTTAAAATATATACGCCAGGGATGCGTGGCGTATTTAGCAAGCTTTACGGCCACAGATTATGAGGAGGAACGGTTGGAGGATATCCCGGTAGTACGCGAGTTTCCACAAGTTTTCCCAGAAGAACTTCCTGGATTACCGCCGAACCGACAGGTCGAATTCAGAATCGATTTAATACCTCAAGCTGGCCCTGTTGCTAAAGCACCCTACCGACTTGCACCATCCGAGATGCAAGAGTTATCCAATCTGTTGCAAGAATTGTTGGATAAAGGATTTATACGTCCTAGCTTTTCCCCGTGGGGTGCACCTGTATTATTCGTGAAAAAGAAGGACGGGAGCCTTAGAATGTGCATTGATTACAGAGAGTTGAACAAGTTAACCATTAAAAATAGGTACCCTCTTCCTCGAATTGATGACCTGTTTGACCAGCTGCAAGGTGCGAGCTATTTCTCAAAAATCGATCTTAGATCGGGATACCATCAGGTTAGAATTCAGGAAGAGGATATCCCAAAAACCGCATTCCGGACTCGCTACGGCCATTACGAGTTCTTAGTTATGCCTTTCGGGCTAACAAATGCGCCGGCAGTGTTCTTGGACCTCATGAATCGAGTTTGTAAACCCTACCTCGACAAATTCGTCATCGTGTTTATTGACGAGATTCTGATTTACTCGAAAAGTAAAGAGAAGTACGAGCAACACTAAAGAATAATTTTAGAGCTTCTGGATCAGGAGAAGTTGTATGCAAAATTCTCCAAATGTAACTTCTGGTTACAGGAAGTGCAGTTCCTCGGTCACGTTGTAAACCATCAAGGAATACACGTTGATCCGAGTAAAATTGAAGCAATTAAGAATTGGCAAGCGCCTAAAACGCCAAAGGAAATACGCCAATTCTTAGGCTTAGCTGGATATTATCGTCGATTTATAGAGAACTTTTCCAGCATAGCCCAACCTTTAACTCTCCTAACTCAAAAGGATCGAAAGTATGAATGGGGAGAAGAGCAGGAAACGGCGTTTCAGACGTTAAAGCAAAAATTGTGCCAAGCGCCGATTTTAAGTCTCCCCGATGGAGACGATGGTTTTGTCGCGTATTGTGACACATCTCGTAGAGGGTTAGGATGCGTGTTGATGCAGAGTAATAAGGTTATAGCCTATGCTTCCCGACAGTTAAAAGTACACGAGAAAAATTACACTACTCATGACTTAGAACTGGGAGCGGTTATCTTCGCACTTAAAATCTGGAGACATTATCTCTACGGTACAAAGTGCACCATCTTCACCGATCATAAAAGTTTGCAACACATATTTGATCAGAAAGAACTAAATATGAGGCAACGAAGATGGGTCGAGTTGTTGAGCGATTATGACTGTGACATCCGTTATCACCCCGGCAAGGCTAACGTTGTAGCCGATGCCTTGAGTAGGAAAGATCGGGTTAAGCCATTGCGAGTGCGAGCGTTGGGGTTGATAGTCCAGTCGAACCTTTCGGACCTGGTTCGAGTCGCTCAACGTGAGGCGTTGAAAGAGGAACAATTGGAAAAGGAGGGACTTTACGGCAATGAGAAGAATTTCGAACAGCGCATGGATGAAATTCTCTATTTCAAAAGTCGGATTTGGATCCCGACCCTCCATGATCTTCGTGAATTAATCATGGACGAAGTACATAGATCAAAATATTCCATACATCCGGGATCGGATAAGATGTACAAGGATGTGAAGGAGTTCTACTGGTGGCCGGGTATGAAAAAGGATATCGCAACGTATGTCGGTAAATGTACGACTTTTGCGAGAGTTAAGGCAGAGCACCAAAAACCCTCGGGAATGTTACAACAACCGGAAATTCCCGAATGGAAGTGGGAGCAAATCACGATGGATTTTGTGACTCATCTTCCTAAAACGTCTCGAGGACATGATGCAATTTGGGTAATCGTGGATCGATTAACCAAATCAGCACATTTTATCCCGATTAGAAATAATTATAACACAGAGAGAGTTGCGCAGATTTATATAAATGAAATTGTGTCTCGTCATAGGATACCAATCTCAATCATCTCCGATCGGGATAGCCATTTCACCTCCAAGCTTTGGCAAGCTGTGCAAGAAGCTCTGGGAACGCGTATTGATCTAAGCACAGCTTACCACCCTCAGACCGATGGTCAGTCTGAGAGAACCATCCAAACCCTGGAGGATTTGCTTCGTGCATGCGTACTGGATTTTAAGGGAAATTGGGATCAACATCTCCCACTCGTTGAATTTTCCTATAATAACAGTTACCATAGCAGTATAAAGGCAGCGCCCTACGAAGCATTTTATGGTCGTAAGTGCCGATCACCACTCTGTTGGACTGAAGTGGGCGACACTCAGGTTATTAGATCAGACCTGGTCCAGGAAACGACCAGCAAAATCCTTGAAATTAGTAGCAATCTGAAGGCCGCGCGGGATCGGCAAAAGAATTATGCCGATACCCGTAGAAAACCGTTGTCGTTTGAGAAAGGTGATAAAGTGTATTTGAAAGTATCACCTTGGAAGGGTGTAGTCAGATTTGGAAAGGCGGGGAAATTAGCCCCGATATATATTGGACCATTCAATATTACTGCAAAAATCGGTCCCGTAGCATACCGATTAGAACTACCCGATGAATTGAGTGCAGTTCACAACGTGTTTCACGTATCGAACTTGAAAATATGTCTGGCGGATGAGACATCGGTGTTACCTTTAGAGGGTGTCCAAATAAATGATAAACTCAATTTCGTAGAGGAACCCGTAGAAATAGTGGACGGAAAAATCAAGCAACTTAGACACAACAAGATTTCGTTGGTCAAAGTTAGATGGAATTCGCAACGAGGCCCAGAATATACCTGGGAGCGAAAGGACGAATTCCGGAAGAAATACCCCCATCTATTTCCTCAAAAAGAAGTAGTCGTCGCGTAAAATTTCGAGGACGAAATTTCTTTTACGGGGGGAGAATGTAACGATTCCGGCAAAATCAGGTATACCCTAACCGGTATATACTATTTATGTGTTAGTTAATAATGAATATGTGAATTATGATGCGTTTATACGAGTATGTATGATTCATAGTACAAATTATACTTGATTATACAGTTAATCGCATTGAAAATACGATTAACCGATTAACGGTTATTGAAGCCCGAACGATCGGGGATTGCATTATAGACGAAATATATATTATTTAGAGATGTTTGCGATGTATTAAAGCTTCGGGATAAGTGAATTAAAGCACAGAAAAAGGATTTCGATTTAATGGTACGTCGGTACGTTAAACGAAACCTTTAATACCAAACCGAGCAAGAGACGATCGATCAAGCCGAAAAAGATGCACAATTATTAATACTATGATGTTTTAAGTCAATAAATGTCGTGGTTTAAGTTTTAAATCGGTTTTATATAAATTTCATTTTTAAGCCGAAAAACAACCGTTTTAGCCTCGTTTTAAGCCGAATTAAACGTTTAACCGAAAAACGAACTGAACCAGATTATCCAAAACATTATCCAGATTACGAGAATCTGAACTTGTGGCCACAAATGAAGATGTGGGTCCCCCCCACCCATCCAAATGGTCCGATCGGACCACTTTGCTTCATTTCATTTCATTTCATTTCATTTTTTTTTTAAAACAACTTATCCATCAATCCCTTTATTCTCTCAATAATTCCATCCAAAAACCGACAATTCTAGCAAGAAAAACCAAGGTAAAATTGTGTTATGTACGTGTTTATGTTCGTTTCTTGAGTTCTCTTTCAAGAAAATGAGGTTTCCAAGTGAAAAAGGGTGAAAACCCGAGATGGAACCGATTCTTGCATGATCAAGTGATGTATACGGGTTATACAAGTGATCTTGGTCCAAGAAAGGAGTTAAACGAACCAAAAACGAATTTTTACGGTTAAATCTTTGTTTTTAAAGCATAACCGAAACCATGAAAGAAATGGCTTGATTGTGGGTGTAACTTGCTTGGTGTGGTGTTATTGTGCTTGTAGGTGTTGTATCTAGTTGCTAGCAAGGGCTAGAAAGCGAGATTCTTGCGGTTTGAAGCTAGAAACTCAAGGTAGTTCGGTTTTGTGTGATGTTTGTATATTTGGACAGATTGTGTTTCGTGTAGATTTAGGTCATAAAATTTTATAGAGATGATCTACACATGATAATATGAGTTCTGTGAATTTTTGGTAATATTTGGATAAAGGATGAATATTTGGTGAATTTAATGCTCGGTTTTGGCCAAAAATGGTGAAAAATAGTTAAATATCATGAAAAATTCTGGAAAATTTCAGATAAGCTTTTTATAACATGTATAAGTCACACACAAATTTTTAGGTCAGTTGGAGAAGTTTATGTAGGCTTTTCGGTTAAACGAGTTCTAGGGTTTTCTAGCTCGGTTTTAGTGAAAATGGCATTTAAAAAGGGATTTTGGTTCTGGAAATATTACAGGGGACCATGGAGATGGCAGGGATCATCCAAGAAAAATTTGGGATTTTTCTAAGATCGTTTGGTATTTACGACATATTTAGTGTTTAAATGGTGTTTAAAAATAGATAAATAAATGTTAAATATAAAACTTAATTCTGAAAATATTTTTATAAAATTCCCCACTGTCAAAAAGTGAGTTGTGCAAAAAAATTTCAAGATCCGAGACTAAATGGATAATTATTTGTGCTAAAACAAACTTTTAAAGCTTAAAACGCGTAAACCGGTAAAGTTCGCATAAGCGAGCTGATTGGTGTATAAAAACCCTAAAAATGAACTATTTTCATATAATTGAGTTAAACAAGTAAAAATGAATCATCCAAAAATAATTCGGATGATTTGAGTGTTTTTAACCTATTTAACAGTTTCCGGTACGATAACGACGGAAACGGGTCCCGCGGCCAATCGAGACATCTAAACCGAGCCCTAATTTCACAACTTAGTTAAATTATCAATTAACAACTATTTTCGGGTCGTGTGTGACCAAACTCATTTTTGAAACATAAAAATGGATAACCGTGCTAGGCACGCAAAACGGGAAAAATGACTAATAGTAAATCTGACTAGTGAACTCTAAACGATATCACAATCTGAGTCCGGTGAAGTGTTTCTGGGTTAACATTGCCCCCAGAACGGGTACAGTACTGGGTTAACTGTGTCCCCAGATGTACCGGTTAACACGGTTAAAGTTATGTTAATAGTGATTGTATAGTAACGAACTTAGGGATCGTATTACAGATTTGGACTAGTAGCTGGAGTGTTGTATTACTAATTTGCCTACGATAAGGTGAGTTTCACGAGCCCCTTTTTCTTAATTGTTTTCAAATATTTTCCCGGGGCGGAAAGCATGTTATTATTTAAATGTTTAAGTACATACTGAACGCATGGATTTGCGTGTATTTATAAATATTTGATTGTACGGGAATCGTATGGAATGGGTACATTACTGGGTTAACAGTGTCCCCAGATGTCCCTGAAAGTGTTCTGGGTTAACATTGCCCCCGGAATGGGTACATTACTGGGTTAACAGTGTCCCCAGATGTCCCGGAAAGTGTTTCTGGGTTAACATTGCCCCCGGAATGGGTACAGTACTGGGTTAACAGTGTCCCTAGATGTCTCTAAAAGTGTTTCTGGGTTAACATTGCCCCCGGAATGGGTACAGTACTGGGTTAACAGTGTCCCCAGATGTCTCTAATATATGATTATCATAATGATTTATCACTGTTTATTTAAATTAGTGAAACTCACCAACTATTCGTAGTTGACCCGTTTTCTTTAAATGCTTTCTAGGTACTCCCAAACTGGAGTAAGTGCTACATGCTTGATGATGCTTGCTATTTGTGGAAGTTTAGTGATCATTTTGTATTAAATATGATAATGTAATGTTGGTAAAACTTATGTGCTATCGCCTAGACGGGCACTAAACTCGGAACAATGTAATATGATGTAAATTAATGTAGTGGTGTTTTCTTTATAAGCAATGCTGTTGATATCAGATGTGTCTGTTGCATCCCGTTTACGTTTCCGCTGCGGTTACGGGGTGTTACATTCTACATCCGACATAGTAAGTTAGATTTGCAAATCCCTCTAACATCCTTTGGACATAGACGTGGAATGTAAAAACATGGATAAGAACTGTGGACCCCATTGGTATTCCTTAGATTGATATTATACGATTAATTGAGTGTTCCTTTTAAGGATAATAAATGTTGTTCCTTGTATGGATAATATATAGAGGTCCTTGTATGAATAATAAACGATGTTCCTTCTATGGATATTATATATAGTGTTCCTTCTATGTATAGTACACGTTGTTCCTTCTATGAATAATATGAAGTGTTCCTTTTATGGATAATGCAAGTTGTTCCTTTTATGGATAATGCAACTTGTTCCCTCTATAGATAATATATAGTGTTCCTTCTATGGGATTTAGTAGATATTCCGGTAATGAATGTTGTGTAATTTTCCTCTTATGGATATTTAAGGACAAGGTATTATTATGTATCTTCGGATACGTATATATGTATGTAAGAAAGGTAATAGGTTAAGTATGAATATATATCTTCGGATACGTATATATGTATGATATGTGAAGGTATTGTATGTTGCTGGATTAACTAGAACTCACTCAGCGTAGTTGACTTTTTGTATGCACGCAGGTAAATATGTTTAATGAGCTATCATGAGGATGGCACATGGCATGGATTGAACGGCTGGCATCTGAAGATGGAAGAAATGATGTTTTAAATATGATGTTTTATGTTATGTTATTGTAACACCCCGTAACCGTAGCGGAAACGTAACCGGGGCGCCACAGACACCTCTGATATCAACCACATTGTTTATCAAGAAAACTGAATACATTAATATACTTCAATTTACATTATTTCATATTTCATTACCGTCTAGGTGATACACACATCATACAATACAATACATAATTCTATCTATTATAATGTATCATAACATTCCGCACGCAAATCTTACACACAACAAGCACTTAGCACGTAAGCAATCACTTTATCTTAATCGTACCTGAAAAGCATGTGAGAAAACGGGTCAACTACGAATAGTTGGTGAGTTTCACAATTCGAGTAAACCATGATAAATCATTATCAAAATATAATATTATCGATGTAATTATGCTGAGCCAACAAGTGAAACCTCTGACTATCCACATACAACCCCGTGGCATACTCCGCCCACGAACCTACCCCAAACCGCTATGTCTAACATTACATAGCAAAATATATATAACAACAAAATAGACATGTGCAACTGGCTGGGAAACATCAGCAAATCCATGCCGGACCAGTTGGGTTTGTCAGACCAATAGTACTATTCACACTCTACCGGCTTTCAGTTAATCACTCGTGTTCCGGGGCCTTAGAATGTTAGCAACTCAGACAATTACCATCTTAGTACATTTCCGTACGATTCCCGTACAATAAAATATATGTAAATACACGCAAATCCATGCGTTCAGTATGTACTTAAACATTTCAGTAGTAACATGCTTCCGCCCCGGGAAAATATTTAAAAACAATTCAGAAAAAGGGGCTCGTGAAACTCACCTTAGCACATGCAAGCAGGTAACAACAGTCATTATCAGTTAACTCGTTCAATCTGTAATATGATCCCTATGATCGTTACTATACAATTACTATTAATATAACTTTAACCGTGTTAACCGGTACATCTGGGGACACTGTTAACCCAGTACTATACCCGTTCCGGGGGCAATGTTAACCCAGAAACACTTCTAGGGACATCTGGGGACACTGTTAACCCAGTATTGTACCCATTCCGGGGGCAATGTTAACCCAGAAACACTTCTAGGGACATCTGGGGACACTGTTAACCCAGTACTGTACCCATTCCGGGGGCAATGTTAACCCAGAAACACTTCTAGGGACATCTGGGGACACTGTTAACCCAGTACTGTACCCATTCCGGGGGCAATGTTAACCCAGAAACACTTCTCCGGACTCAGATTGTGATATCGTTTAGAGTTCAGTAGTCAAATTACTATTGGTTTGTTTTCCCCGTTTTGCGTGCCTAGCACGGTTATCCGTTTTTACGTTTCAAGAAATGATTTTGGTCACACCCGACCCGAAAATAGTTGTTGACTGATATTTTAATTAAAGTTGTGAAATTAGAGCTCGGTTTAGACGCCCCGATTGGTCGCGGGACCCGTTTCCGTCTTTAGTGCACCGGAAACTGTTAAATCGGACAAAATTACTCAAATCATCCGAATTATTTTCGGATGATTTATTTTTAATTGTTTAACTCAGTTATATAAAAATAGTTTATTTTTAAGGTTTTTATACACCGGTTAGCTCGTTTAGGCGAACTTTACCGGTTACGCGATTTACACCTTAAAAGTTTGTTTTTATTTTCTTTAGCACAAATAATTATCCGTTTAATCTCGGGTCTTGAAATTTTGCACAAATCACTTTTTGACAGTGGGGAATTTTATAAAAATATTTCCAGAATTAATTTTTATATTTATAATTTATTTATCTATTTTTAAACACCATTTAAACACTAAATATTTCGTAAACACCAAACGACCTTGGAAAAATCTCAAATTTTTCCTGGATGACCCCTGCCATCCACATAGTCCCCTGTAATTTTTCCAGAACTAAAATCTCTTTTACATGCATTTTCACTAAAACCGAGCAACAAAACCCTAGAACTCGTTTAATCGAAAAGCCTACTTAGACTTCTCCAAATTACCTAAATTTTTGTGTGTGACTTATGCATGTTATAAGAAGCTTATCTGGAATTTTCCAGAATTTATCATGATAATTAAGTATTTACACCATTTTTAGCTAAAACCGAGCATTAAATTCACCAAATATTCATCCTTGGTCTAAAAATTACCAAATTTTAACAGAACTCATATTTTCATGTATTTAACACCTCTGTAGAATTTCATGACCTAACTCTAAACCGTTCACAATCTGTCCAAAAATCCATAACCGAACATAAACCGAATATACCTTTTGTTTTCCGGCACTACAAGCTACAAACTCGTTTTTCCGCCTTATCTACCACTAAATACAGAACCTACAACCAACATACCACAATACCAAGCAAGTTACACTCACAATCAAGCCTCTTACACTATAGTTTCGGTTATTGTTTCAAAACTAAAGTTTAAACCGTAAAAATTCGTTTTTGGTTCGTTTAACTCTTTTCTTGGACCAAGATCCCTTGTATAACCCGTATACATCACTTGGTCATGCAAGAATCGGTTTTCATCTTTGAAACCTCATTTTCTTGCAAATAAACTCAAGAAACGAAGATGGAAACGTAAATAACTCGACTTTTTACCTCGGTTTTCTTGCTAAAATCTCGGTTTTTAGTTCATGAAGTGGAGAGAATTGAAGAACTTGGATGGCTTGATGTAAAAAAAAGAAATGAGAGGCTAGGGGATCCTTCCCCATTCCGATCGGAAATATGAGGGGGGTGGGGTGGGACCCACCTCTCCATTTCTAGCCACATATTTGGATTATGGAAATCCGGATAATGTTGTGGATAATCTGGTTCAGTTCGTTTTTCGGTTAAATGTTTAATTCGGCTTAAAACGAGGCTAAAATGGTCGTTTTCGGCTTAAAAAAATGAAATTTATATAAAACCGATTTAAAAACTTTAAAAACTTAAACCATGACATTTATTAACTTAAAACATCTTATTATTAATAATTGCGCATATTTTTCGGCTTGATCGATCGTCTTTTGCGTGGTTTGGTATTACAGGTTTCGTTTAACGTACCGACGTACCATTAAATCGAAAATTCTTTTTCTGTGCTTTAATTCACTTAACCCGAAGCTTTAATACTTCGTAACATCACTAAATATCATATATATCGTCTATAATTGAACCCTGAATTCGTTCGGGTTTCAATAACTATCGATTGATTAATCGCATATTCAATACGATGAATTATATATTCACGTACAATCAATACAGTGAACCATGTATTCTCGTATAATTAATATGGTATTTCATGTACCCGACATTAAATATAACGTAACTATTGTCTACCGGTTAAGGTATACCTGGTTTAGTCGGAATCGTTACAGTTATAAAGAAAAGATTTGAATGTTTTGTAATGATGGGTTGAAGTTTATACATCATGTATAGTACTTAATCCCTGAAGTACTTTAATCGGTAAACTAAACGACCAATCATGGAGATAGTCTCATAAGGTCCAATATATTAAGGAGCTATTTTCGGTTTTGCCAAACCTTATATCACCTCTCTAAGGTGATGCCTAAAAAAAAAACCTTGTCACCTTTTTCCAGTGACAATGGTTTCTTTTGAATGTTGGCATAAATCCTTTGCCAATCTCGCGCTGCTTTCAACTTATCTTAAATATTATAAATTCGATTGGTTGTTTCTCGAATCAATTCAAATCTTATGGCTTGATTGACGCCCATTTTCAATTTAACAAATTGGTGATAATTACTTCACCCATAGAAAGCTTCAAGCTCTCGATGCTTCCTTCCCCGCCTTCCAATAATGGAATTAGGATGATTATTTCGATCTGAGATAATTGAAAATGGTACTCCACGACGAGATGCCATTCCACCATCATGAATTTGGGTGAGAATTCATTGTGGTAATCGTCATGGATTGGGATGAAATGCGAGGATTGGTTAATCGATCCGTGATTACCCAAATTGCATCATGCCCTCGGGACGTCTTAGGGAGATGTGTCACAAAATCCATCGTGATTTGCTCCCACTTCCATTCGGGAATTTCCGGTTGTTGTAGCATCCCCGAGGGTTTCTGGTGCTCCGCCTTAACTCTCGCACAAGTCGTACACTTACCGACATACGTTGCTATATCCTTTTTCATACCCGGCCACCAGTAGAACTCCTTCACATCCTTGTACATCTTATCCGATCCCGGATGTATGGAATATTTCGATCTATGCGCTTCGTCCATGATTAATTCACGAAGGTCATGGAGGGTCGGGATCCAAACCCGATTTTTGAAATAGAGAATTTCGTCCACGCGCTGTTCGAAATTCTTCGCATTGCCATAAAGTCCCTCCTTTTCCAATTGTTCCTCTTTCAACGCCTCACGTTGAGCGACTCGAATCAGGTCCGAAGGGTTCGACTGGACTATCATCCCCAGCGCTCGCACTCGCAATGGCTTAACCCGATCTTCCTACTCAAGGCATCGGCTACGACGTTAGCCTTGCCGGGGTGATAACGGATGTCACAGTCATAATCGCTTAACAATTCGACCCATCTTCGTTGAATATGAGACTGCGGTCTCTTATCATCTATAAAATTTGTACATTTGCGTCGTACAAAGGATTATGAGTTGGGTAATGCTAAAAAATTCTTCAATAAACCGCTGATAGTCTCCGGCTAATCCTAAAAATTGGCGCATTTCCTTTGGCGCCTTGGGTGACTGCCAATTTTAATGGTTTCTATCTTATTTGGATCTATGTGAAATCCTTGTTGCTTTACAACATGACCAAGGGATTATGCTTTCTGTATTCAAAATCACATTTCGAAAACTTCGCGTACAACTCCTCTTGCTTCAACACTTCCACAATTTTCCTTAACCGTCGTTCGTGCTCTTCTTTACGTTGCAAATATATCAAAATATCATCAATGAATGCTATGACAAGTTTGTCAAAATAAAGTTTACAGACTCGGCTCATGAGTTCCATGAACACTGCCTGCGCATTTGTTAGCCCGAACGGCATAAATAAGAATTCATAATGACCGTAACGAGTCCGAAACGCTGTTGTTGCAACGTCCTCCTCTTGGATTTTTTTCATTTGGTGATAACTATATCTAAGATCAATTTTCTAAAAATAAATCGCCCCTTGCAGTTGGTTAAACAGATCATTTACTTCGAAGAAGTGAATACCTATTCTTGATCGTCACTTTATTCAATCCTCCCTAATCAATACATATCCTAACACTTCCGCCCTTCATTTCCCAAATAACACTGGTGCACCCCATGGTGACTAACTAGGTCGTATAAAACCTTATCCAATAATTCTTGCATTTCAGTTGGTGCAAGTCGGTAAGATGCTTTGGCAACAGGGCCAGCTTGAGGTATTAAATCGATTCTGAATGGTAATCCAGGAAGTTCTTCTGGGAAAACTTCTGGATATTTACGTATCACCGAAACATCTTCTATATGTTTTCTTTTAAATACTTTTCTCTGTATCTAATCGCTTCATCGTCCGAAAGAGAGCTTCTAATCATCTTCTTTTCATATTTGATTTTAGCTTCATGTTGAGTTAGGCAACCCATGTTAACTATTACGTCAAAACTTCTTAACTTTACTGGTCGTAGATCAATAAGGAAAGATTAATCGGTCAAAATAATAGGCAATTCCGAACAATTTAGTTAACCATTAGGGATTTACCGTTAGCGATTCTACAGTATAGGGTTCTATAGTTTCACTAATCGGTATCTTTCCAAATGGTAGGAGGTTAACAGGAACTAACTTCTATCGGCGACCGTAAAAATATCACTGAAGCCTATTGATTTAAAACTACAACATATTTAATACCACCTTTGGATCATGACGTGCTTTATTCGAATTAATCACAAAGGCACGGCTCCTTGCTTGATCAGAGGTTGATGCTTGTCATGAGGTTCGTCTTCCCACGACACCTTGGTTCAACTTCGGGCAATTTCTCTTGAAACGTTTTGTACTGCCACATTCATAGCAAGTACAACTGTTTGGCATAATTTGGTTTCTTTGGATGGATTGTTATTGAAGCTGTTGGGTTCGGAGTGGTTGTACACGAATGGGTTGGGGTTGCCGGTTCACATGGCTATAATTGGTTCTACAATTGGGGCATTACGTCCATCTTTACCACACCTGTGGCCTACTATCACTCGACATTCTTCTTCCTGCCGATAACCATATTTTCCACATTTAGGGAAGGACCCTTCATGCGGTTCATGTTTTCACACCAGAACTAGTCTTAGTATAATTCTGGGTTGTAGGACATACCTACCTTTTCGAAGGCCTATCTTGCACTATACCTTTATCATTTCTCTTCTTTAACACTCGACGTCTCACCTAACGTCCTTCCAGTCCGCTTCCCATAGAGTCAAATATATCAATGCTGGCTTGTGACACAACCCTTCCAAAGGTTGTTTATTTTACAGGATTGACTATACTCCTTATCGATGGAGTTAGTCCCCAATATAGCCCTCACTTCGCTTAGTTTCAGGAGTAATTAGCCATGTTGCCAAACATGACAATTCCTTCCAACGATTAGCGTGTTCTAAGTGATCAGCACACAACATTTCTATCTTCCATAGCTCAGTTTCCAATCTCTGAACTTAATTACTCGAATAAAAGTGCTCTAGCACAAGAATTTTAAAATCTGACCATATCATCTGAGTAATAATTTTCTAACTATAATTTTGTACCATCGTGTTCCATCACGATACAACATAATCTACCAACATATCTGTAGCGTATTTCACTACACAATGTTCTAGGTTCTTACCAATATCCTTAACCATTTCGATCTTTTCTATCCACTCGCTAATCTATTCCTCCCTTTACCCTCAGTAAACTATTAATAATTTCCTTAACACAACCAACAAACATATCCTTCATACCGGATCTAATTCATTACGACTACTATTCATGTTTAGTTTATAACTAATACTTGTAGTCATAATAGTATTCGGCGGGACATTATCACTCTTAGTAATACCACTAAGAATTGAAATATTCATATTCATGTGATCGCTCGATCTATAATTCTGCGATCACATTTGCATCAACACTAGCAGTGATCTGTGATACGACATCCGGTATCATCATCTGCTATCTTTGAGCAATCAACTGAATCATATCAATCTCCATCATTGCAGTTATTCTTTTTATGTCATTCTGCCGTACCCATCCCGTACGCAGTAATCAATACTAATCTCACCGTATAACTCGTTACCAGCTCAATCATAACAGCAGGTACACATACACACCAAATATTATCATACATATTACACATGCCAGTATCTAGTATATATGTCCCACAAATATAATAACATATGGACTTAACCTGACGTCGATTAACGTTTAAATATGTTTCATAACCCTTGTCACCAACTGACATATCGATCTTTCTCAACAAAGATTAATGTTTAATAAGCTTGATTCCAATATCCTTCTGCATGTCAGCATAACCGATACATGCTCATCGTGAGCACCAAACGATTACGTATCACGGAGTTATAATATCCGTGTCTATTTGTATACCCGGCATACACGGTATACCACCTACGAACGAACAACCAACTATGCTATAATGATTCCAACACCTCTTTGTGTATGGGTAATCATTCTATTCGAGTATACATAGGTATAGGCATCTAACAGATGTAAGGATAACATAGGGAGTTGCAAGGTTCGAGTCGCGCAACCCATGTTGCCCTCAAATATTATCAATTACTATTATGGGAAACTCTATCACTTGCTCAGTCATTGTCCTCCGGCGTTCTAGGTTCGCTAAAATCGGAAATTCTCGATCTGGAGGTGGTATGTCTCATATGTTTGAGAGTGTGAAATACACATATATATTTCTATATATTATTTTTATCTGCTCATTTATTATCAAATTTATTATTAATATTATTATTATTTTTTTATTTTATTTAATTTATTTATTTATTTTTTTTTACCTTAATGGAATAAGAATGGGTTCAGGTACAGGTCCGTCCGTACGTGAGGGTCGGCGGTTCGGGTGAACATAGGGGTTATTAAGATATACGGTACCGGTGTTGGTAGGGTAAGGGATTTATCAATTTTGGTTGGGAGTGACGGTTACTAGATATTTCTGGTTAATGTCAAACAGGAGATCTAACTTGGTACTATCATAACTATGACCCGATAATTCAGACTTATCATTAACCGATGCTCTAGGAATTTCAGCATCCTTGGTACTTTTATTATTTCATCCCCCGGTTCCTTATCCGGGTCTTATTTCTCAATACATGTACCCACAAGATATGCACATATATATATATATATACACACATTAGCACGCATAAATAATATTATATACTTTACACATATGTTGCCATTTTTACCTATTAATGTTCCCTGTGACTTCCCCTGAATTCCCTCGTGCGGACAAGTCTGTTAATATGTTTCGGACCATAATAACTCACTTGTCCATCCAAGTTCATCCAGATCTCGTCACTACAAATTATTAGTTGATATTCAGATCCTATAATACTTGAGCTACTGGTTATATTTTAGGTATCTTTTAAAGACATCCTAATTCTTTATAACCAATGGCTCTGATACCAAGTTCTGTAGCACCCCGTAACTGCAGCAGAAACGTAACCGGGGCGCCACAGACACCTCTGATATCAACCACATTATTTATAAAGAAAACTGAATACATTAATATACTTAAATTTACATTATTTCATATTTCATTACCGTCTAGGTGATACACACATCATACAATACAATACATAATTCTATCTATTATAATGTATCATAACATTCCGCACACAAATCTTACACACAACAAGCACTTAGCACGTAAGCAATCACTTCATCTTAATCGTACCTGAAAAGCATGTGAGAAAACGGGTCAACTACGAATAGTTGGTGAGTTTCACAATTCGAGTAAACCATGATAAATCATTATCAAAATATAATATTATCGATGTAATTATGCTAAGCCCACAAGTGAAACCTCTGACTATCCACATACAACCCCGTGGCATACTCCGCCCACGAACCTGCCCCAAACCGCTATGTCTAACATTACATAGCAAAATATATATAACAACAAAATAGACATGTGCAACTGGCTGCGAAACATCAGCAAATCCATGCAGGACCAGTTGGGTTTGTCAGACCAATAGTACTATTCACACTCTACCGGCTTTCAGTTAATCACTCGTGTTCCGGGGCCTTAGAATGTTAGCAACTCAGACAATTACCATCTTAGTACATTTCCGTACGATTCCCGTACAATAAAATATATGTAAATACACGCAAATCCATGCGTTCAGTATGTACTTAAACATTTCAGTAGTAACATGCTTCCGCCCCGGGAAAATATTTTAAAACAATTCAGAAAAAAGGGGCTCGTGAAACTCACCTTAGCACATGCAAGCAGGTAACAACAGTCATTATCAGTTAACACGTCCAATCTGTAAGATGATCCCTATGATCGTTACTATACAATTACTATTAATATAACTTTAACCGTGTTAACCGGTACATCTGGGGACACTGTTAACCCAGTACTGTACCCGTTCCGGGGGCAATGTTAACCCAGAAACACTTCTAGGGACATCTGGGGACACTGTTAACCCAGTATTGTACCCATTCCGGGGGCAATGTTAACCCAGAAAGACTTCTAGGGACATATGGGGACACTGTTAACCCAGTACTGTACCCATTCCGGGGGCAATGTTAACCCAGAAACACTTCTCTGGACTCAAATTGTGATATCGTTTAGAGTTCAGTAGTCAAATTACTATTAGTTTGTTTTCCCCGTTTTGCGTGCCTAGCAAGGTTATCCGTTTTTACGTTTCAAGAAATGAGTTTGGTCACACCCGACCTGAAAATAGTTGTTGACTGATATTTTGATTAAAGTTGTGAAATTAGAGCTCCGTTTAGACGCACCGATTGGTCGCGGGACCCGTTTCCGTCTTTAGTGCACCGGAAACTGTTAAATCGGACAAAATTACTCAAATCATCCGAATTATTTTCGGATGATTTATTTTTACTTGTTTAACTCAGTTATATAAAAATATTTTATTTTTAGGGTTTTTATACACCGGTCAGCTCGTTTAGGCGAACTTTACCGGTTTACGCGTTTTACACCTTAAAAGTTTGTTTTTATTTTCTTTAACACAAATAATTATCCGTTTAATCTCGGGTCTTGAAATTTTGCACAAATCACTTTTTGACAGTGGGGAATTTTATAAAAATATTTCCAGAATTAATTTTTATATTTATAATTTATTTATCTATTTTTAAACACCATTTAAACACTAAATATGTCGTAAAAACCAAACGACCTTGGAAAAATCTCAAATTTTTCCTGGATGACCCCTGCCATCCACATAGTCCCCTATAATTTTTCCAGAACTAAAATCTCTTTTACATGCATTTTCACTAAAACCGAGCAACAAAACCCTAGAACTCGTTTAATCGAAAAGCCTACTTAGACTTCTCCAAATTACCTAAATTTTTGTGTGTGACTTATGCATGTTATAAGAAGCTTATCTGGAATTTTCCAGAATTTATCATGATAATTAAGTATTTTCACCATTTTTAGCTAAAACCGAGCATTAAATTCACCAAATATTCATCCTTTGTCTAAAAATTACCAAATTTTCACAGAACTCATATTTTCATGTATTTAACACCTCTGTAGAATTTCATGACCTAACTCAAAGCCGTTCCAAATCTGTCCAAAAATCCATAACCGAACATAAACCGAATATACCTTTTGTTTTCCGCCACTACAAGCTACAAACTCGTCTTTCCGCCTTATCTACCACTAAATACAGAACCTACAACCAACATACCACAATACCAAGCAAGTTACACTCACAATCAAGCCTCTTACACTATAGTTTCGGTTATTGTTTCAAAACTAAAGTTTAAACCGTAAAAATTCGTTTTTGGTTCGTTTAACTCCTTTCTTGGACCAAGATCCCTTGTATAACCCGTATACATCACTTGGTCATGCAAGAATCGGTTTTCATCTTTGAAACCTCATTTTCTTGCAAATAAACTCAAGAAACGAAGATGGAAACGTAAATAACTCGACTTTTTACCTCGGTTTTCTTGCTAAAATCTCGGTTTTTAGTTCATGAAGTGGAGAGAATTGAAGAACTTGGATGGCTTGATGAAAAAAAAAAAAAATGAGAGGCTAGGGGATCCTTCCCCATTCCGATCGGAAATATGAGGGGGGTGGGGTGGGACCCACCTCTCCATTTCTAGCCACATATTTGGATTATGGAAATCCGGATAATGTTGTGGATAATCTGGTTCAGTTCGTTTTTCGGTTAAATGTTTAATTCGGCTTAAAACGAGGCTAAAATGGTCGTTTTCGGCTTAAAAAAATGAAATTTATATAAAACCGATTTAAAAACTTTAAAAACTTAAACCATGACATTTATTAACTTAAAACATCTTATTATTAATAATTGTGCATATTTTTCGGCTTGATCGATCGTCTCTTGCTTGGTTTGGTATTAAAGGTTTCGTTTAACGTACCGACGTACCATTAAATCGAAAATTCTTTTTCTGTGCTTTAATTCACTTAACCCGAAGCTTTAATACTTCGTAACGTCACTAAATATCATATATATCGTCTATAATTGAACCCTCAATTCGTTCGGGTTTCAATAACTATCGATTGATTAATCGCATATTCAATACGATGAATTATATATTCACGTACAATCAATACAGTGAACCATGTATTCTCGTATAATTACTATGGTAATTCATGTACCCGACATTAAATATAACGTAACTATTGTCTACCGGTTTTGGTATACCTGGTTTAGTCGGAATCGTTACAGTTATAAAGAAAAGATTTGAATGTTTTGTAATGATGGGTTGAAGTTTTATATTCAGTGGCAAGTTTTAATTAACTATGATTTGTAGAATTGTGTTTATGATTAAATCGACGTGAAATGTAGGGCACCGGGATCAGAGCTTAAGTTCGAGAGATTTAGGAATCCTACATGCTTAGACTTGAACAGAGAATGAGACTTAAGTAAGAAAAGAAAGCAGATGCCAGTTCAATATAGCCATGTGCCACCCAAGCAAGCTTAGTAAAGGTAAAGTGCATGATTGTTTTCATGTGTAATGTAAGAATGTGTAATTAAGATACCGTAACTGCTAGAGGTAGGAATATATGATTACTTGAACTGTTTGATTGTCTAACTATTTAAAAATAGAACTAGCACAAGTGGACTCACGAAGGGAAGTGTATAGGACACGGAGAGTAACGTGATCACCTAATCATAGCTGGCCATTGTTATTAACTGTGAGCCTTACTATCCTTGTACAAAATAGCTCCTTGAGTGATGACATTTTCGTTTCCTTGTAGAATACGAATGGCTGAAGCAAGAAAGGTTGTCGGTCAAGGAGGTCGTACGGGATGACATGGTAGGCCACGTATTACCCGGGAACCGTCTATAGAGTCAGTTACTAACACAAGGGAAGAAGGAAGTGCAGCTGGACATAATCCGAGCAACAATGAGGGGTATCAACTTGACCCTACTGTTCAAGCAGCCATTGCTCAAACTGTAGCTATTGCAGTAAAGGGATTACATCCTGGCAAGTCTGCTGCTAGCTATGCCAGGACCACTAAGAGGGCGGGGGAAGATGGTAAGAAAGTTGATGATGAGGGAGGCGACTCAAGTAAATTTCGATTGATGAAGGTTGATGAGAGAAAGATAGGACGAGGTGGGTGTAACTACAAGTCGTTCAAGGGTTGTGACCCACTGAGGTTAACTGGCTTGGAGGACACAGGACACTATTAAAGTGACAATATTTAAACAACTCATTCATTTCATTCAATCATCAAAAGTAACACAACTTGGCCATACAAAATAACTCAAAAGTACAATAAATAAATTGTTCATTTTTCTAATAACCAAAATGGTCTTAAAATAAAATAGCATCTTCAAATTTCAATCAACCAATAATCAACCTGTAACAACGCATAAAATATATTTTGTCAACACGAAGGTTGGTTAGCAATTTCATAGTTTATGGTATATATAATATGAGGCAAAATCCACAACTCGTATATGAAACCATAAATAAAAGTAACAATTGCGGTATATAAATCATAAATAAATAAGGATCCGTTCTTGTAGGTATAACTACCCAAATACTTGGATAATGAGGCCCTATTCTAGTAGCACAAGGCTAAAGTAGGTAGGGGTGCGTATGATTATAATTATTGAGGCTCAACAATAACATCAAAATAAACACTCGTCCACGTAAAGCATATGAGGCATATAACACACAATAGGGTAGTTATTCTAAGTCTCATACACCTTAGATTTTATGGTTTGAGGATCTAGTATATTATATCATTCTTGTTTTGAATAGGTATGCACGTTACCCTCAAAGCATAAAAGTGAAAACGGGGGATGGAATGTACTCATTTAGAATAAGTGACTTTGATGATGAGCTTGGCCAAAAGTTAGCTTGGGTAAGGGCTAAACGACTTAGCGGACGAATCCAAGATTTCCAAGGCCCTTAAGTTAGTTCGATGCATTGGGAAAAATATAAAGTAAAATAAAATGACAAGTAAAATAAATAGACAATGTTTTGAGGTTTAAAGTGAAATAAAACTAAAGTAATTTAAAGTGACGTGTCTAGTAATCCCAAAATCTCGTGTCACCCGTCTTCAAGCATGAACGCCCTGTCTGACACACACAGAGACCACTCTCTGGTACTTCTTGGCTTCATCTTTCCATGCAGGAATATAGAATATCTTCTTATCGTTTAGCACATGCAAGTCAGCTTGAGACAAATTTAACAAGTGCATGGGATCATACACTCTCAGAATCTCTTGTTCGTCTTCATCTTCCATAACCGCTTCAGCTGTTTGACTATCAACGTACCACCACTTGAGATTCTTTAAGACATCCTTAGGCATTATCTTCATCGGCACTTCTTTTAAACACCGAACCGGTTTATATTTCATTACCATCCAAGGTTTACCATCAGCTCGCATTTCTCTTTCCTTATCTTCAACCAGCTTCCCTTTCTGCGGCTTTAACAATTCAAACTTCTTCTCTTTCACACTTTCTTTCCACACAATCTTCCCAATTATTCTGGCCATATTATCATCACTTCTTTTAATCAACCCTAATTTTGCCAAATCCTTCACCTCACACTCAGGCAAGGTATTGAGAGATCTCAACATCCTCTTAAAATACTGAATCCCATCAAAGCGTTTAATCACAAATAACCTCAATTGCTCATCATACAACCAGCAAATAATACCCTTCTTCGACTCAGCATACCCTTTGATATTGTAACTTTTCTTGAACATGGTTGGAACCGCCGGCTTCTTTGTCTTTACAAACCACTGAGCGTATCCTTCTTTCCATCTCGGCTGCTCTTCCCACTCAGACTCATCTGTCACATCCATATCATGACTCACAATTACTTTGTCAACGCCTGGAATTTCATGTTCTACACTGTCATCCACAATCTCACCCTCTTCAATCTCACTATCGATCACAATCCGTTCACCTATCTTTTCAATCTCTTCAACAGGTAACACATCGTCATCACCCACATCATCATCACCCAACGTTTCCTCATCATCCACAACCACAACATCTTCACCACCTGATCAACCTGCTGTACCAGTTGACTCCCCCTGAGATGTGGAAGTCCCAAGAGTTTGTTCAGTTCTTGGCAACTCACCACCTGCACCTTTCGATGCATTGGGATCATCGTCTCTGTCATGACTTTTCTTTGTTCTCAACTCATCGCCCTTGCAGCTCGTCTCCCCCTGAGATGCTAAGAACTGCTTTAGAGCATCAAAAAGTTTACCGTGTTCAACAAGGAGGGACGATTGGATTTGATTTTCTGCTACAAGGCGCTGGATAGCTTGTGTCTGGATTAGATTTATTCTCGACTGTTCAGCAACCACCCTTTCAAGAGCCGCTATCCTTTCAGAATCAGACAAGGTAGCATCAAAATCAAACCGCATGTGAGAAACGTCTTGAGCATAAGGTGGAGGTATTCCCAGACTGACTGGAGTATCAGAAGCATGCGGAACAGTAACCGCGGGTGGTAATGTAACAGATAACCCCGCAGTAGCTACCAACGTCGACTCAAAAAATCTTGCAACAACCTCAGATGGAGTAAGAGTAGGAGGTGGCAAGGAAACTATCTCCGGAGCCGAAAACTGAAATGTGGTTGGTGGAATACCAAATGATGATGATGTCACCACGGGAACACTGGAGGTGATTGGTACTGTTACAGTCATCGAATCCGGAACCATGGTCATACCAGATAACGAGGGTGGAGAGAAACGAACCACCCTTGAGCTTTCACCAGCTCCCGAACCCTCACCAGTTCTGGCCCTCTTTGATCGACGTATCAACTGGTCTAACTCCTCCTCGAAGTCAGATTCACTGTCATCTGAGTCTTTCTTTCTCTTACCATGTATTCTTTCTTGTGTGACCAGAATCTGTCGTGCTTCAGCGATATCGTCAGCGGAGGAGTCAGAGTCGGTTCTCTCAGAATCTGCTACAGACGTAGCTACCATCGAAACATTCACACCAGATGCCTCAGCTTCTGGTGCTTGAACCTCTGCAGCTGGCTCAATCTGCTCCATATCAAAGAACCCTTGGCCACCAAAAGCAGCTTCAAGATCTACCTGTTCCTCTGGAGCTGCACAGGGATCAGCAGGTAAGATGCTGCTGTACCACAGGTGGTGGTTGAGGAACATCAGCCTGTTGCTGTGCCGGGTCCCAAAATCATCTCCACGAGGAGCAATATAAGCAGGGTTCACCAATAACCAAACAATGGAGTGTTCCGCGGTACGAAGCTCTGGTTTCTACGTGCGCTTGACGACCTAAATTGCGCAAAGATCCTCTTACTTACACTCTCAACATAATAGATGGACGTCGATGAGGTAGCATAGGTACTACATGATTCAAAATCATCTGTAAGAATCTGGGGTACATTAAAAATCTTTCACGAAGCGACCGCGTGTCTCTGACGATCGATTTCATAAAACACCATCTGACTGAAGCTGTAGGGCTTGTTGTAAGTCAGGACTGTCATAGCAGACTGCATCGTTGCCCCTATACCGTCAGTACCAGCTTTACGACCTGACATGCACACAATCATCACGTGCATCAGAAAACGCCACTGATCCAGCAAGAATCCCTTTCGCCTTTGAGTGTCACCCAAAGGACCCGAATAGCCCATACGTAAAAATGCACCATCCTTGAATGGAGCTGAAAAATCTGTAGGATCATCTCTAGTTCTAATCCCGAACTGCAAAGCGACTCTGATCTGATATGCTGAGAACTGCACCTACTGATTGTTTACTGTGGCGCGCATAACCGGAGGCTCAACTCTGCAGTCATATTCTACCGTTCGCCAGAAATCTTCAATATTCGGTAGAGAAATGGGGAGAGTTGTAGTAATAGCGTAAAAATACGTGAGCGAACTAGGAAGGAGATGATCTCGCGATAATCGTCGATACCACTAGCATCCGGATCCAACGTAATGTACATATTGTGACCAGGAAAGAACCGTCGATTGTTGTCACCACCTTCGTCACCAACAGCACCACCAGCTCCTGCAACAGCAGCCATATCTGCACAACAAACGGTCTAAGTTAGAACATCGACAAAGCGGATCATAACTTCGCCTGTTACCATGAGCGAAGTTTATGACAACATCTTATGTGCAAGCGAAGTTACCCATATGGCGAAGTAGAGAACAACTTCGCCTTAACCCTAACTTCGCCTGATAACTAATTTAGTACTATAAATTAAATGAGATAAGCATCCGGCGAAGTTAAACAAAAGGCGAAGTTGAGTATAACTTCGCCTAACCCTAACTTCGCCTGAGAACAACCAGAAAAATTAATTAATTAAACATGAGCAGGCGAAGTTATGCCTAGGGCGAAGTTGAGAACAACTTCGCCTAAACTTAACTCGCCTGAAACTGCAACGGCATTAAACAGAGTTCCGATCATGGTTTGTTTGGTGTATTTGTGATTGATAACATGAAAATATGTTACTATGGAGATCTAGACGATCAAAATGAGTTTACGAACACATTAGAAACAGATTGGTTATCGGGTTTTTTAAAGGGTTTCATGAACGAAGTCACGAATCGGACCAAAAAGATTTCTGATTAACATCATTGACAAGAATTACATGTCATAACCGTGCCTACACACCTTTTACACGGATTGGAACCAGATAATAACGAGATTTGATTCGTATTTTAAGTTCGCCGAGGGTTAGTAGAGGATATAAGTTCGCTGGGTTTCTGATATATTGTAAAGTGTTTGACCAAGTAGACCCTTATATATAGGTTTGAAAATAGTCAGGCGTAAGTTAAGGTTAACTTCGCTTACCCTTACTTCGCCCCTGAACAACTTCGCCTATTTTAATTACAAAACAGGCCCTTATAAATTTTGATAAAAATGCAACTGTCTTTTAAAATTCTCCGTTAAAGATTTGAACTTTACGATCAAAGAACCAAGTAACCAAGTTTTAAACCAAAATAATGCAATGTAAATTTTTGTAATTGAATATACGGCATCAAATTTCAGTCTTGACGAGAAACGGCATGTTTTGGAAAGCGATCCGAACAGGAATTCATACTAATTAAGTGACTGTCACATAGATCCATGTTCAGCGGTATTATGACATAGAGAAACAGGTTGTAGGCAGGTATATAAACTTAGTATGGTTTTCATCGCTTCTTGTGATACGGATTAGGTTCAATTAAGCTCAAAATTTAGATGGACATCACATGAGAGATTGTGATGCCTCCTATCTATTCTCACAGCGTATTTGGCTTTCCCCAAGTCACCCCGAGTTAACCTTGACCCGTAGTGTCTGATTTAATCAGTAAGTACATATCGATCTTAGAGTCTTCTTCCCGTTCTCTTGCTTGCCTCTTGACTGATATTTTTTTTCTTTAATAGAGATATTAATACAGCTTAAAATAGTAGACGACTGCAAGTCCCGAATCTGGAATCACTGCAGGTACTTGACACACCATCTTCTCGGGAATCAGAACACTCACGGGCTCGTGTATGACTGGGTAATCACTTTTCTGCTTATCATTCGGAAAGATGTATATGGAGACATGCACAACTTAGAATGATTCTCACATTAAATCGAGGAGATTTAGTTTGTATCACTTCTACTTTTACGCACCATATTAAAGCTACCATAACTTACAATGGCTGTCTAGAGTCTTTAAGCCTAATAACTTCACCAGTTAAGCACACAGAAATAGTTTTTCTATCATACTTTCCAAGGTTGGATCAATTTTCTTTTAAACATTGTATAGAAACTTCTTACGAATTTATAGACTTGAAAAATTATATCATCTCCCCTTAAAAATTATAAATTCTATCGCCCCGATCAAGTCAAAGTCTTCAGGTAAATGGCTATCCTGAAGATCCAATGGATCAGCTGGAACCGACCACATACGAGTATGTGTCCTTCTAACTAAGTATGAACGACTATTTTTCAGCGAAAGAATAAAAACCCATCATAAACCACCCGGTCACTTTCAGTCATCTGGTTTAATGGCTATCCTCATAATCTACTATTAAAAGTAAGGACCAAACATATCCGAGGATGTGTCCTTCAAACTGAAGCAACCGACTTAATCTAAGCGGTAGTGAATTTTTTTTTTTTTTTAATAAAAACGAAAAACAAGGTTTACTCTGGATTGATCTCCCATTTAACTCAACCAGATTTTGAAAACAGGATCGGTTCAAACGCTTTAGTAAAATGGTCAAGCGAAATTATCCAACGAATCAACCTAGCACAATTAATTTTC